>NC_081413.1:740405996-740719496 GCF_030272615.1 Cryptomeria japonica
ACCCAACAAAGATGCAGGACTCGGTTACAAAGGAAAAGACTCTACCAAAAAGGGAATTCATACTATCGAGAGAGGAGAATCATCAAAGCAAGCTGGAAACAAGATCAACATCAAAAGAAAGAAGCTTATTTGCAACTACTGTGGAAATCAAGGTCGCATTGCCAACTTGTGTCAAATTAGAAAAGGTAAGCAAATGAATGTCACTAAGTCCAACGATTATTTTTACAATTGCAATAAATATGGTCACACATTTAAACAATGTAGGACAAAGTCTGTAAACAATTATCAGAAGGAAAAATTCAAAGGGTTTTGTAAAAACTGCAATAGATATGGACATAGCACCGAGAAGTGTTGGCTTAAGCAAAAGAACTATATGTGGTATGCACACCGAGCAAATGCTAGAGGTTACCGAACTCACAAATCCTTATCGACAATATTCTACAGTACCATGGGATTACAATACAAGGATATGGTATGAATGTTGTAGAAGATATGGACATATAAGTGCCAACTATTTTATGAGGTTTGTGATGTACAACTGAAGATCATGGAGAAATCCTAGTATGGCATGTTTTCATTGTCACAAAGTCAGACACTTAGCTGGAGATTGCAGAGATCAACCTAGAAAAGACATTGAGAAAATAAAAGACAAATTAAAGATGATTTGGAAAAAGAAGGAAATTGTGTCAAATGAAGAAAGCACCTTACCTACCGAGTTAGGTGCTCCTATTCCAAATTAATCAGTAAAGGTATGAAGGGACTGCATTCTATCAAGGTTAAATCTTAACAGTTCCTATTTTATCATGTACTTAATTCAAATCTGCATAATTAAGATGTAATAGTAAGTTTGAAATTCTATCAAAGTCTTTTGAAGTACTTTACAGGAAACCTATCAAGTCGGTGAATATAGGAAGCCTATCAAGTCGGTGAATGAAGGATGTTTGGTTACTCGATTAAAGTAGAAAAAGGAAAGAAAGTTAAGTGGAACCGAGTGCATTTAATGTTTTTGACCTAACCTGCATGGAGCCCGATAAGGCATATTGTGTACTTAAAAGCATTTTCATAGTCATTTTCAACTCACTATGTTTTCGAGAGAGCAGAGCAAAGCGAATCTAAGGCAATCAAACCTCCTACAAAGCAAATTCAAGGTATTTACATCAATCTCAATGCATTGTTAAGTTGGTTTAAGCTGGTTTACCGACCTTATCAAGTTGCTATTATTTGCTAAGTGTGAAGCGTCTGCCATTTGAAATCCTGAAACCCTAAGGATCCTTTGTTAGCTTTTATCTGAAATCTAAAATGGTGCCTAAGATCCAAGATCCCATTGTTGTCAAGAATGTAGAGAAGCCCTCACTAAAATACTCTTTGACTCCCAAAGTTGCATCTGAACCGGATGACAAAACCGCTTTTTCACTCATCTCGGATAGAGTGTTGTTAGTCGAGGATGTGAGATTCTTCACCAAATGTCATGTTGAAGAACTCGGTCATGTTGAAATTAAAGACACCTATGATGAATTATGCACATATGGTAAATTAAATAGCAAGTATGAGCACATCAAGATAAGGGGATTGACTGAAGCCCTAACCTATCCCAATGTGTTCAAACCCCAGTGGGTCAAGTTTGTTCTGAGCAGAGTTAACGATGATTTCATGTGGCTAGAAGAGAAACCATTTAAGATTACCAAGGAAATCATTCATCTGATTACCTGTTACCCCATTTATGATCATGCTCGAGCCCAAAAGATGATATCACAAAAGGAATTGATCAGTTTAACTAGAGTGGAATTAGATTGCAGAGGATTAAAATTGAACAATGTCACAGATGAAGAACTAAAATTTGCCATAAGAGTAATAGGTTAATGTTTCTTCCAATCAGCAAGGGAAAATAGTGTACCCTGTGCAGTAGTAGACCTAGCATACAAAATTGTGAAAAAGGGAATGAAAATTGATCTATGTGAGGTGTTGCTAAAGAACCTATTTGAGAATCTGAACACCATGAGGAAGCTGAAGAAAAACAACTTGGCTAATACATTAAAGTTTGGATCATTACTTGTATGCATGTTTTTCTATTTTAAAAAATTCTTTCCATCAGTCGGTAAAGTTGTTTAGGAGCTACACCGACCAATCACCCATCAAATCAATGACTTCATCAAGAAGTTAAGTGATAATTTCAATGATATTTTGGATGATTACTTCAGTAAATTTCAAGAAAAAATTCATAATAGGTATAGGATTCCACCCTAGCTAGTGGAGAAATACAAAAATGACATATGTTTTGAAGTTGACACTGATTATTGTTATGTGAATGTTGTGGAACCAAGAAATCAATCTTTGTCACCGATGGGTTACGAGATTGATTTTGACATCACACAACAACAAATTGATGCATTTCTTACATTACCAAGACATGCTACTGAGCTGAGGTATGGAACCTATGAGGAAGTAAAGGAAAAAGTAAAAATGAGCATTGTAGTACCCAAAGCTACAAGAAAGGCAACAAAGATGATAAAGGCATTATTGGAGAAATTCGGAGAAGACTCTTCCTCTACACCTATCAAAGGCACCATTGCCATTATTGAAGAGGAATCTAAAGCCCAAGAGGTAGCTATAACATTGAGCACCGAATTGCCTAAGGGAAAAGTGTTGAAGAGAAAGAAACAGGACACATCAAAGGCCTCACCGACTCCACCTCCAAAGCATCCTAACACAAGAGCATCAATAGCTTCATCGAGTAAGAAAAAAAAGAGTGTTATTGTTCCCAAGGTAACAAATACCTACACGAAATCTACTCGAAGACTCATTTTGGCAAAAGAGTCTAGTGATACTGAATCAGAGGATGCAAGCAAATTTCAAATTGTCAAAGGCAAGAAGGTAAATGTACATAGTGTTGAAAACTTCTGTGCTAATCTGAAAGAATATGGAGGATTTGGATCATTTAGATATGTTAAATATGAAACCAGAAATAATGATGAGAAGAGACAAATTGAAGAAGCTTTCATTTGCACACTTCTAAAATTCTGGTTAGCTCCATTGGAACTAGCTAAGTCACTTCCAAATGAACTCTATTTGTATATTGATAATAGGTGGAAGTATGCAATGGACTCAGAGAAATGGATCAAAGAAAGAAGTCTAGTTCATCTCTTTCCTGACATGTCAATAGCTGAAATAAAAGAACATCTAACAACCTACAACTCAAAGTTTCTTGTCAAACAGAGAGCCTTAAAATTGATGAATGGGCTGTATATTGAAGTTGAAAAAGAGACAAAAGCAAAATGGTAGGAAATCTTTAAAGTCAAGGATGCTGGTGAGCAAGCTACAGTTGAAATTGTTGATGTCACCGACCAAGATCTTGATGTTACCAAGCAAGACGTTGCTGACACCATTCAAATAGATTAAGATGTCATGGATATAGAGGCACCGGAATAGGAAATGATAGAAGGCAATGCATATACAAAACTTGTATCTAGTGAATCAGTCTTGGAACAAGTTCAGCCTTATCCACCGGTCAAATAGCCTGTCTCAGCCGAAACCCCTCAGGACACAGAGCAAGGCACCAAAGGCCACAAGTCTACAATAGGAGAAGGTACTACTCAAGAACATGTTGGTATTTTGGTATGGTTTTGTCATTGATGTCAACACCTACTGAAACACTAGCACTTTGGAGATCCAGCAACATTCACCGGCAAGCAACTATTGCATAGTCACTGGTATATGGTTCACCGACAGGCTATAATGTTCACTGGTACCTGGAATGATATGGAAGACACTTGATAATGTCAAAGACATCGTATGGACACTTTGTTTTGAAGAATTGATCATTGGTATATTCATATTTGCATATTTGCTTTTGCCGGCAAATAGGTCTAGGGTTATCTAGGGTTACACCGATAGGTTTATCTTTTCCAGATAAGCATGGCACACTATGAAGATGATTTATTATTGTTGTAAATGCATTAAGCCGACATGTTTAATCGGTTATTGCATCGGATACTATATTGTATGTAAAATGTTTTTATTGTAATATCTTGTAGAGCCGACCTCCTAAAATTGGCCTTAGGTTATGGTATAAATATAAGATCTTAATTGTAAGATCAAATGTGGAATGCGAAAAAGAATTGTGTGAAGGTATATGTGAGATTAAGCAGAGGTATACACAAAGACATCATTTGAAGGAGAAGGTAGGTTTTTGTAGAAGCATATCAGCATTACACCAGTACTGAATCCAGCATATGAAGATGCTATTTTGTGTAGTACATTCTTATTGGATTTAACCATCCAACTGTAGTCAGTGTCACTCCCATTTTTGTGATTGAGCAGTGAGCTCTAGGCTGTTGGCCTTTTTGCATGTGCCAACCCCATTTATGTACACTTACTATTTGTAGTAGTATCATCTAATTGTGGGTAAGGTTTCCCACCATGGTTTTTCCCCTTATAGGGTTTCCACATACAAAATATTGGTGTTATGTGTTGTGGATGACTCTATGTTTATGTTTCATGCATTAATCTCTACCGGTATAGCAATTTACTATTAACATTGTCTATCGACACAATTAACTGGTTTACTGGTATTAAGCATTAAGTTGGTTAATTGGTTTTTAGTTTAAATTCATTAGACAACTAATTCACCCCCCCCCCCTCTCAGTTGTCTCCAGGACCTAACAATTGGTATCAGAGCCTAGTCCTCTTTTGCAGAAGTTTAACAACTTGAGGAGATCCAATGTCTACTAATTATTTTAGGAAGGACAATCCTAAACTTGATGGAACCAACTATGGGATATGGAATATCAGTATGGAGACACATCTGAATTGCATCGGTAAAGACATCGGGGAAGTTACAAAGAATGGTTATACTACTGCTATAGCTGGTCAGACTGCTCCAACTACCTTAGCTAAAGATGAAGAGAATGATTGCAAAGCAAGAGAAGCACTTCTGAGCGCATTATCAGATCAACAAATCATGGGATTATCAGATAGGTCTATTGTTAAAGCTATTTGGGATCATTTGGAAACACTAAATGAAGGAGATTCCATAGCCAAGATTGCAAAACTTGAAAGCTTCTGAGTCAGGTATGAACATCTGAAAATGGAAGAAGATGAAAGGATTTCTGCTTTTATGGAAAGAGTAAATGAAATTGTTTTGGGTATTAAATGTTGTGGAGGAACCTTGAGTGAGGATGAAATTGTTTCAAAAATCTTAAGAGGATTGCCACCGGCATATAAAATGAAGGTTACTACTATAAATGAGTTGAGAACAATGCCTAATACATCAGTAACTAGGGATACATTGATTGGAAAACTTTCCGCCTTTGAAATTGAGGAATTTGGTCCTGTTGCTACTATAAAAACTAATTTGGCCTTTAAAGCATCAACATCATCTACTCCATCATTTGACAAATCAGACTGGAAAGCCTTTTATGCAAGAGAACTTGAAGAAACCAAGAAGGAGAATGAAGAGCTTGAAGAACTTGAAGCACTATTTGCAAGAAAAATGCCAAAAGGTCTAGTTGGAAGTAAGTATGAAGGTAAAGCACCCTTTAAATGTTTTAACTACAATAAGATTGGTCATATGGCTTTGAGATGCCCTGATAGACATGCTAGACTAAGAGAAGAAGCTAGAAGAACATACAAGCCTAATCCTGAATATCAGAGATACAAATTTAAGAAAAACAAAGACAAATCCTATTACATTGTTGATGAAGGTGTGACTGATGATTCTGATGAGGATCCAACAGACAATGGATGGGTTTTTGTTGCTATAACAGAAGATCAACTGACACCTACTGCTCAACCAGTAGAACAAGCCCTAGCAGCCAAAGTTGAAGCAAAGGATGAATGGATCATTGACTCAGGATGCTCACATCACATGACAAGAGACAAAGGTAAATTCTTGAACTTTCAAGAATACAATGGAGGTTTAGTAAGATTTGGAGATGACAAAGCCTGTTCAATCAAAGGTAAGGGTTTAATATCTCTTGATGGTAAGCATAACACTGACAATGTCTACTATGTTGAAGGATTAAAGCATAATCTTTTAAGTGTTGGTCAATTAGTTGAGAAAGTATTTTAGTTACAATTTAAAAATGGAAAATGCAAAATCATGAATAGAACTGGTTTGGAAATTGCAACCGGTAATCAGACTAGAGGTAATATCTTTCATTTGAATAATAGTGAAAAGGCATGCTTAATTGCACATATAGATGAAAGTTGGTTATGGCATCAGAGACTATGTCATGTAAACTTTGATTGCATGGTAAAGATCAGTACTTCTAAGGTAGTTAGAGATCTACCTAAAATTGTGAAACCTTAGAATACAATTTGTAAGGAATGTCAATCTGGAAAACAGGATAGAGCTAGTTTCAAAAGTATTCCAAAAAAATCCAATAATGTTCTTGATTTGATTCACACTGAATTATGTGGTCCAGCTAGAACTAAAAGCTTACAAGGTGATAGATATTTCATGCTAATTATTGATGATTATTCTAGAATGTGCTGGGTTACTTTTCTTAGAGAAAAATCAGAAGCACTTGGAAAGTTCAAACTGTTCAAAGCAATGGTTGAGAATGAAACCGGTAAGAAAATCAAATGTTTAAGATCAGATCAAGGAGGAGAATTCACATCTAAGGACTTTAATACATTCTGTGAAGTGAATGGAATTAGAAGACAGTTATCAGCACCTCGGACACCACATCAGAATGGAGTTGTTGAAAGGAAAAACAGAACTATCTTGGATGCAACAAGAAGTATGTTATCTGAAGCAAATCTACCACATGTATTGGAGAGAAGCAGTCAACACTACTATCTATACATTCAACAAAGTTCACATCAAAGTTGAAACTGGTAAGACTCCTCATGAACTATGGTTTGGTAATACTCCTACCCTTAAGTATTTCAGAATTTTTGGAAGTAAATGTTATATTAGAAGAGATGAGTATATTGGAAAATTTGATCCTAGAAGTGATGAAGGAATATTTCTTGGTTATTCATCTAAGAGCAAGGCATATAGATGTTTTAATAAGAGATTGCAAAAAATTGTTGAGAGTACAAATGTAAAGATTGATGAACAATTCAGAGGAACTTCAAGGTATATAGACTCTGAACTGGTAACAGAAATTGTGACAAATGAACCTACACCAAATCCACTGGTACAGAATGAAGATCCAGTTACCCTGGTATCATTAGAGAATTCCATAGTAATTGAAGAACAACAGCAAACTAAGACACCCCAGTATGTAAGATTGAGTCATTCTGAAGATTAGATAATTGGAAACAAATTTAAAGGAGTTATGACAAGAGGAAGATTGGCAAATGAAGAGGTATGTCTTATTTCTCAAATTGAACCATCATCTATCAATGAGGCATGTGAAGATAAATTTTGGATTAAAGCTATGGAAGAAGAATTAGGCCAAATTGAGAAAAATAATACTTGGACATTAGTTCCCTGACCTAAAGATAAAAATGTAATTGGAACCAAATGGGTATTTAGAAACAAACTTAATGAAGATGGCAAGGTTGTCAGAAATAAAGCAAGACTAGTGTGTAAGGGATATTCTCAAAAAGAAGGAGTTGATTACAATGAAACCTTTGCACCGACAGCCAAAATTGAGGCAATCAGATTATTCTTGGCTTTTGCAGCTCACAAGGAATACAAAGTTTATCAAATGGATATTAAATGTGCATTTTTGAATGGAGATCTTGAAGAGGAAGTATATATTGAACAACTTGATGGATTTTCTTTGACAAATGACAATGATATGGTTTGCAGGTTAAGAAAAGCTCTGTATGGATTAAAACAAGCCCCAAGAGCTTGGTATGCAAGGTTGGATAAGTATCTTTTAAAGATTGGTTTTACTAAAGGAAATGCAGATAGCAATTTATATTACAAAATAACTAATAATGACATCTTGATTATTGAAGTATTTGTTGATGATATAATCTTTGGAGGAGAAGATGGATTATGTAAGGAATTTTCTATTAAAATGCAGCAAGAATTTGAAATGTCTATGATTGGAGAAATAAAATTCTTTTTAGGATTGCAGATTTCACAGACTGATAAAGGTATATTTTTGAGTCAATCCAAGTACTTGAAAGAATTACTAAAGAAATTTGGGATGGATAACTCTAAACCGGTAAGCACACCTATGACTACAAATGACAAATTATCTCAAAGGGATGAATCTACACCTGTTAATCCAACTAGATACAAATCTATGATAGGAGGTTTACTGTATTTAACACAAACCAGGCCTGATATTATGAATGCAATATGTATTGTTTCTAGATTTCAAAGTAATCCTAAGGAAAATCATGAATCAGCAGTAAAAAGGATTTTCCGGTACTTACAAGGCACAACAAATCTTAGATTATGGTATCCTAGAGATGAAAATTTTGACCTATGTGCATACACAGATGCAAATTGGGTAGGAGATGTGGATGATAGAAAAAGCACCACTGGAGGAGCATTCTTTCTTGGAAAAAGATTAGTTTCTTGGTTGAGTAAGAAATAGAGTTGTGCATCTTTATCAATAGTAGAATCAGAATATGTTGTAGTAGCAACTAACTGTACATAGGTACTATGACTTAAGCAAACGTTGAAAGACATAAAGGTAAAATGCAAGGAACCCATTACTATATATTGTGATAACACTATAGTAATTGATATATCTAAGAATCCGGTATTACATTCTACAACAAAACATGTTTCTATCAAACTAAATTTTCTAAGGGAAAAAGTTGAAGAAAAAGAGATAAAACTAGTTTATGTGAATACTAAAGAACAATTGTAGATATTTTCACAAAACCTTTGCCTAAGGAGACCTTTGAATATCTCAGAGATCAGCTTGGAGTCATACCACCACTGGTAGAGACTTAGACAGTTGATGATTGTCATCAACCGACAGAATAGAAAGACAAATCTTTTACTCCGGTCTTTGATGAGGAAGCTACTTCTCAGGGGGAGTAGTTGGTATTTTGTATGAACTTGATTTTTGTAACTTTGGCATTTGATGTTAAAGGGGGAGATATATCTATGGAAAAACACATTATCTTTTGAGGAGAGATTGGTATTAAAGATTAATCTTTGGATAAACTCATGTTGCTCCCAGGGGGAGAAATTGTTGTTTAAAGGAGAATGTTGGTTTTTGTTATTTGGCATTTCTGTTTTGGCAATTTGATGGTTTTTCCATCTTGTGTTGCCATCAATGCCAAAGGGGGAGATTGTTGGTATTTTGGTATGGTTTTGTCATTGATGTCAATACCTACTAAAACACTAGCACTTTGGAGATCCAACAACATTCACCGGAAAGCAAGTAACTATTGCATAGTTACTGGTATATGGTTCACCGGTACCTGGAATGATATGGAAGACACTTGATAATGTCGAAGACATCGTATGGACACTTTTTTTTGAAGAATTGATCATTGGTATATTCATATTTGCATATTTTCTTTTACTGGCAAATAGGTCCAGGGTTATCTAGGGTTACACCGACAGGTTTATCTTTTCCAGATCAGCATGGCACGCTATGAAGATGATTTATTATTTTTGTAAATGCATTAAGCCAACATGTTTAATCAGTTATTGCATCGGATACTATATTGTATGTAAAATGTTTTTATTGTAATATCTTGTAGAGCCGACCTACTAAAATTGGTCTTAGGTTATGGTATAAATATAAAATCTTAATTGTAAGATCGAATGTGGAATGCGAAAAAGAATTGTGTGAAGGTATATGAGAGATTAAGCAGAGGTATACATGAAGACATCATTTGAAGGAGAAGCTAGGTTTTTGTAGAAGCATATTAGCATTACACCAGTACTGAATCTAGCATATGAAGATGCTATTTTGTGCAGTACATTCTTATTGGATTTAACCATCCAACTGTAGTCAGTGTCACTCCCATTTTTGTGATTGAGCAGTGAGCTCTAGGCTGTTGGCCTTTCTACATGTGCAGACCCCATTTATGTACACTTACTATCTGCAGTAGTATCATCTGATTGTGGGTAAGGTTTCCCACCATGGTTTTTCCCCTTATAGGGCTTCCACGTACAAAATATTGGTGTTATGTGTTGTGGATGACTCTATGTTTATGTTTCATGCATTAATCTCTACCGGTATAGCAATTTACTATTAACACTATCTACTGGCACACTTAACTGGTTTACCAGTATTAAGCATTAAGTTGGTTAATTGGTTTTTGGTTTAAATTCATTAGACAATTGATTCACCCCCTCCCTCTCAATTGTCTTCGGGACCTAACAGAATAGACATCTCAAGCACCTTCTAGCACTGAGAAAGCTGCAACTGAGACACCGAGTACCGAGACACCAAAGGACTCTACAGAGGCTAAAGAAACTGATCAAAGTGTTGCCTCTACCGAGCAACCTATTGAGGGTCATCAAGCCTCACAAGCCATTGTCTTAGTTCCATCGGTAAAAGGTAAAGAAAAGAAGATGAAAAAGCACAGTTTTAAAGTTGATTTGTCAAAACCAATAGTGTTTCCCAATATAGATATATCAAAATTAAAGGGGCAAGCACTCATTTATTTCGGTGAACTATGCAAAGCAAAGGCCAAACAAGAAAAGCAAATGGTGATTCAAAAGAAAAATAAGGTACTTCAAAAGGTGAAAGAACTCTTAATAGACATGCTACCTAAAGCTATAGTGTCAACAGATGCAGCCATCCACATTCAACTGGATGAACTCCTAACAAAGATAGAGACATCTGGAGTATATGCATCAGAGTATTTGAGCAAGCTAAAAGACAAAGAGCTCACTGCAAAAATGATAGAAGAGGTACAGAAAGCTATAGCTATTGGCAAAGTTAAACTTGTCAAATTTATTACTGAGTTGACTCCTCAACTCAAGCACATTCTTTATTTATTTCACAAACTATGCACATTTTCTTTATTCATTAAAGACATTAAGAATAAAATAGAGGCAATTGAGAAAGAGATCACCGATCTCTCAAATAAGTTGACCACAGAGCCAAATTCAGTTCAGAATTTCTATACAAGGTTACAATAGCTCATGGCTCAATAATTGGACCTAAGAAATGAAGAACACAAGATCAGGATGGACATAATGACACTTCAGACATTATTCCTTCCTCATCTTTCATCTGTCCAAGAACAGATCAACCGAGCCACCTCCTTATCTACTACACAAGAGGGAAGCACTCTAGATGGCTTAATATCATTATTAGCTGATATTCAAGCACAAAATTCTTTAATGGACAGTGTAAAGATTGCACTCTCTGTTGTTCTCACCGAAGCACGAACCAAGTACAAATCTATTTTTGACCAGTTACCACCCCCAAATGGTAACTAAGTTTTGATGTTTGTCAAAAAGGGGGAGTGATACAATATTGGGGGAGTGTAGTATTCAAAGTATCAAACAAAAGGAGTATAGTATACAGGGGGAGTATACCAAGCAGAGTATCCAAGAGCACTGAACCGAGCAGTGAACAGGACAGTAAGAAAAGATCAAGAGCAACACACAAAACATTGATCACCAAGCATGCAAAATCAGAGTTTTGTAAAAGTATATTGATAAGGGGAGTATATCTGGATTTACTATTTCATTGACTATTGTATATACTATCAGCATAGTCAAATTTTGCAAGTATATAGATTATTGAGTTATAACTTTGAAAGTAGTTTTTGTCAAACATCTCAACTAATGTCAAAAGGGGAGATTGTTACTACTTATCAAGTTGCCATTAGTTTTATGTTCAAAGTTATTCTATATACTCTAGTCGGTTATCTCTATTGAGATATTCAGTCGGTATGCACAGTCCAATCGATTATTGAAGAAAGTATTCTCAGAACGTAGTATACACTGAGCTGTCTACTGAGTATCATTTCATGTCTATCAAGCAGCAAAGATGACACACCAAGTTGATATACACCAAGTGAAACATGTTACTAGATTCATTGAACCCAGACATACATATGAAAACGTGTTACAAGATCGAGGAACATCTAACCGTTATCACATTGGAAATTGCACTTAAAGATTGTGTATGATTTTGAGGTCATCTAGCCAATGAAATATTTTGCATGGTTATTCATCCGATAAAACATGCTTGTAAGATCAAAGCAATGAATGGATCACCGACATAAGAGATCTATTTATACAGCATGAGTTAATAATTAAAAGGTGTGTGCACGAGTGTAAGAAGACTGTTACAGACACACAGAGGTCACTGAGAAGGATTTCAGATAACAGTCAAAGAATAGAGTAAACAGAAGGGTTTACTGAGTTACTATATGGGTTACCGAGGTATGTTATAAGCAAGGTAATCTATTCTGAGCACATAGAATCTGATATAACATTCTAGATGTAAAGTTGTAGATATTTGTAATGATTTATTGTTATATTCTGAAGTTGTAAGAGAAACCTTTAACAGGGTAAAAGACTCTAATCAAGTCTATAAATTGTAAAGCCTCTAACCAGGTGCAACATTTAGTTTAAAGTGTTGTAAAATCCTTTAGCAAGGTAGATCTAACAGATCTTGTTACTCCTAACAGGGTAAGCTATCAGAAATTGCTAAACATGTAGCTCTAACTAAGCACTCTTTATTATTGCAATAGTGAAGTTGTGGGTGCCATCCCCACCACATTTTTTCTCTCTAACCAAGAGTTTCTGTGTAACCAAAATATATGTGTTATGGAGTGAATCATGTATGATTGTTATCTATTTGTTTTAGCTTTATATTATGTTACTGCACTATTCGATTTTTGCATAACAGTAAAGTTATTATAGAAGAAAATTTTGAAGTACTGATTCACCCCTCCCCTCTCAGTACATTAGCTTTCCATATTGGGCCTAACAATCACATCCTTGGGGAATTTAGGAATGCTAAGGATCTTTGTAAATCCTAGGGTTTCAATGATCTTATGTTCTGGTTTCACATTTCCAGAGTTATCACATATGACAATTTTAAACATGGTTTTAATCTCTTCATCTCCTAATTCCTCAATGTTGTAGTGAATGTAAATTCTGGGGTCTTCAGCATAAACAACTCCCTTAGGAATTTGAGAAAAAGCACCTGAGTATCATCTTTCTTTACTACTTCAGGAACTAATTGAAATATGGGCCTAGGTCTTTTTATAACTTTGACAATAGTAGGGTTTTCTATATATTCAAGTGCAGAGGTGGATGCCATGATAAAATACCTTTTACTGCCTTTAGGATGGATGATTGCTTGAAGTGTTCTTGCCTTAGCTCAGAATCTTTGCGCTCTTCATAGGTTTGAAATCTCGGTGAAATGAAATGGAGCCAAAACCTCAAATTTATAGTGTTATTTTGTCATCTACCACATTAAATGCATGTCGGTTAAGTATTCACTTAACATTGTCTACTAGTAATAAGTAATTTCCAACTTCTCATCTCTAATCAAGGGAATAATAGCACGTGTCATTAGATTGCCAAACCCTCAAGGAAACTTTCTTCAATTAGATGAAGAACTTCCTGCTGGTGGAGCACTGCTCTGTCCTCCCGGTGAAGCATCACTTTGTCCTGTCAGTGAAGCATTGATTGGTTCTACCAGTGGAGGAGTATTCCCAATATTTAGATCAGCTTTTATAATCCATTGTTTTGAGAATTCTTGCTTAACCTCTTCAACTTTTCCTTTACCCTTCAAGCTAGAACTTTTGTTGTCTGTCGGTGATCCTTTACTTCTATAGAATTTTGCAATATGCCCAATCTTTTTACATGCATAACAAGTTGCATTATTCTTTTGAATAGCTTTTCCATAACCTATGCTGGTTTGTGTTCTGCATTGATTAGATAAATGTCCAAATCTTCCACAAACATAACATCTCACATTCATTCTGCAATTTTCAGAGTTGTGACCAACTTTTTTGCATTTAGAACATTGACCGGCAGGTGTGTTGATATTCTGATAATTTCTAGATCTACATTGATTTTCTTTATGACCATACTTATTACAGTTAAAGCATTTTCCATTGAATTTATAAGCATTAGGTTGCCTTACCGGTTTGCTATGATCCTGTGTGTTTGCAGTACCAGAGCTTTCTCCAACTTTAAAGCCAATTCCAGAAGTGTCACCTATAGGTTTTTGATTCTTCAACAAGGTGCCAAGTTCCTCTGAGCTTTTCTTGAATTTTTCTTTATGTTGATTTGCAGTTTCTAGTTCTCTTTCTAAGACTTCTTTCTGTCTCATTAGTTCATTGGATTCATTCTGAGTATGCATCAGATCTATCTTCAACATGTCATTTTCATAGCTAGGTCTTGTGTTCTCATTTGCTACATCACTTAGTCTTCTGGTCAATTCTTCTTCATTCTTCTTCCTATCCTCAATTTCTTTACAAAACCTCATAGTCATATCCTGCATTTCATTCTTTGTAGTTATGTTCTCTAGTTTCAGCTTTCTTAACATATCATTAAGTGATTCCTTTTCATCATTTTAATTTTGCATCTTTTCACAAAGTTCTCTTCTCTTTTTTCTTGCAATAGTAAGATTCTCTTGGAGTGCCTAAATGATATCTTGAGTTGCTTTTAGATCATCTTCTAGTTTGATGTTTTTCAATTTCTCTGCATCATAGTCTAAAAGAGCTGCTTCAAGTTGCTTCATCAGATTTTCTATCTTTACTGGTGTCAAGATCTTCCTCAAGCTATTAGGCTTCTGAAAATAGAGGACCAGGCTCTGATACCAACTGTTAGGAATCCCACAGATACTGAGAGGGGGGGGTGAATTAGTATCTAACCGGTAATTAGAATTGCTCAATTTAAAACATGCAGAACATAATATAATAGTGTACCGGTATGCAAGAAATAATGTAATGAACAGAATTAAAAGCATCCACATGAAAAGCACACCATGACACAAGGATTTAATGAGGAAACCCAATGTGGGAAAAACCTCGGTGGGATTTGTGACCCATAATATTCACTTACTAACCAATAAGAGAACATTACTTACAATAGGGGCCTGCACATGCAGGAAGGCCAAGTGCTCAATGGGAAGTGTCACTGACTTACAATGTGGATTATACAGATCCAATATCTTGTACTACTTTACAATAGCATCTATAATGCCTAATCCAGTACCAGTTGCTGCTCTGCTTCTTACATAAACCCTTTAACCTATATTTCACATAATAGGTCTGCCTTAATATTTTTCCTTTCGCTTACATCACTTTCTTAACTTACTTCCTTACTTACAAAATGTCTACAATGATCTCTTTTATATATAAGAGTCATTTTACAATGATGTCAAGTCGACTTACAAAGTTTTTACAATAATAAACAAAATATAATATAACAAAATCCTGTCGACCTTTGTGCTGGTATACTTCCTTTCTTTGTGCAATGTCGGTGTCCTGAGTGTTGGTGTAGAGTGTGATCTGCTAATGTCGGTGCACTAACTTGTCAGTGTAATTCCTTGTCGGTGCCATAGGATTGTAAGGTTGCCATCAATGACAAAACCTTCAATCACATACAATGTCTCATTGGAGTGTCCATATGCCAACACATTCTGCTGAGGTGTCCGGGGAGCAAAAAATATCTTCTTATACCATGCTTCTCACAAAAGTTATTACACTCACCGGATGTGAACTCTCCACCATGATCTGACCTCAAACATTTAACCTTCAATCCCTTCTTAGTTTCCACTTTAGCCTTAAATATTTTAAACTTTTCAAATGCTTTAGATTTCTCCTTTAGAAAAGTAACACACATCATTCTAGAATAATCATCAATGATTAGCATGAAATATCTATCACCTTGAAAACTTTTAACTCTACCAGGGCCACACAAATTAGTATGAATAAGATAAAGATCATCATTAGATTTATCTTGTATACTCCTAAAAGAGGTTCTGACCTATTTACCCATTTGGCATTCTTTACATACCAGATTATAGGGCTTCATAATCTTAGGTATATCCCTAACTGCCTTAGTTGAACTGATCTTCACAATGCAATCAAAAATCACATGATACAACCTTTAATGCCATAGCTAACTCTCATCAATCTATGTAATCAAACATGTCTTCTCACTTAAAGTCAAATGAAATATATTACCTTTTGTTTGTGTACCGATTGCAATCTCCAAACTAGTTATGTTAATGATTTTGGATTTTCCATCCTTGAACTGTAATTGAAATCCCTTATCTACCAATTGTCCTACACTCATAATATTATGCCTTAAACCTTCAACATAATAAAAATTGTTAGTATTTTTCTTACCATCCAATGATATAGTTCATTTTCCTTTGATCATACATGCTTTTTCATCTCCAAATCTAACTAGACCGCCATCAAATTCTTGCAAAGATAGAAACTTTCCTTTATCTCAAGTCATATGATAACTGCTATCAATTACCCATTCATCCTTGTCTTCAATTTTAGCAGCAAGTGCCTTCTCTTTAGGTACATTCTCTTCTAGTGCCAGATCGCCTTCTTTGATAGACAAGAACACCCATTCCTTCCCATTACTAGAACCACTAGCAAAGTCTTCTGTCGATTCATCATCAGAATCAGTAATGCCTTCCTCATCCACTATGTAGCATGATTTGTCTCTATTTTTCTTGTACTTGTAGTTGTTCTAATATCCAAGGTTAGGCTTAAATGATATTCTAACTCTTTCTTCAAATCTTAAATTCCTTTCAGGACATCTTGATGCAAAATGACCAATCTTATTACATGCGAAATATTTAAAAGGTGTTTTTCCTTCGTATATACTTCCTACCGACCCTTTATGTACTCTCTTAGCAAATAGTGCTTCAATTTTCTCAAACTCATCATGTTCTCTCTTCATATCTTCTAATTCCTTTGCATACAAAGATTTCCAATCTTGCTTACCGGTTGTAGATGTAGATGCATGAAAAGCAGGTTCAGACTTCACAGCTCTAGAAGGTCCAAATTCTTCAAGCTCAAAATTAGATAGTTTCCCAACCAAAGTATCCTTGTTGACAGATGTATTAGCCATTGTTCTCAACTCATTAATAATAGTATCCTTCATCTTGTAAGTCAGTGGTAGGGCTCTCAGTACTTTAGAAACAATTTTATCTTTTCTCCAAGTTACACCACAACATTGAATTCCCATAACAATCTCATTTACCCTTTCCATGAATGCAGTAATCCTTTCATCTTCTTCCATCTTCAGGTTTTCATATCTCACTCGGTAACCATCAAGTTTAACAATCTTCACTATAGGGTCACCTTCATTTAGAGTCTCTAACTTATCCCATATAGCCTTTCCAGATGATTTGTCAGTTAATCCCATTATTTGTTGATTAGAAAGTGCACATAGGAGGGCTTCTCTTGCTCTACAATTATTCTCAAGCTCCTTGTCCAAGTTTTCCAGAGGAGGATTGCCAGATCCCAAATTATAAGGTGTGACACCATTCTGTGTGATCTCCCAAATCTCCTTGCCAAGAAATCTCAAATGAGTCTCCATATGAATCTTCCATACTGTGTAATTTGTTCCATCAAGCCTCAGAATATCCCTCTAAAAGATAGTTCTAGAAGAATTGGATGAACTTGAACTATTGGTCGCCATATGATCTTCCTCAAGTGGTTAATCTTTCTTCAGAGAGGACCAAATCTCTGATACCAATTGTTAGACAGTTCAAATAACTAGGGGGGGGATGAATCAGT
Organism: Cryptomeria japonica; assembly: GCF_030272615.1. Lineage (NCBI taxonomy): Eukaryota > Viridiplantae > Streptophyta > Pinopsida > Cupressales > Cupressaceae > Cryptomeria > Cryptomeria japonica. The sequence goes on from NC_081413.1 coordinate 740,423,622, forward strand.
TGTCATAGATTATCAGAATCATTATCACTTTAAAACTTTAATATCAAAACCCAAAACATTAATACCAGAATGCTTAAACCAAATACCAAAATAACAGTTAAACCAATTCAGCATAAACAATAATCACTAAATAAATACCATCCATATGCCACCAAGATTTGTACGTAGAAAGCTTGGTAAAGGGAAAAACCATGGTGGGAAGCCTACCCACAGTCAGATAATACTTCTGTAGTAAGTATGTGAATTACAATTGAGGGACCTGCACTTGCAGGAAGGCCAACAGCCTAGAGTGCACTGCTCATCACAAAAGGAGCCTCACTGACTACATAGAAATCCAAACTATAATCTAGAGAAGTGTTGAACTACAAAATATATCATCTCCTATGCCTGAGTACAATTTCGATTAAGATCAATACCGGAGGACTAAATCCTCTTCCTAAGTGATATTACATTATTCAAACTTTACATTATTTGCCCATGACCTCTAACATAACCATGATGATCTACAATGAGATCTTACATCTATATATGCAAACCCTTGACCATAAATAATCAAGTCGGCCACCAGACAATAAAACAAATACATAATTACAAACCATGTCGGCCTTAGACCAAACTAATAATATCCAACACATAACATATCTTGAAAATACATGGAGAGGTCCAATCCACATGTTACCTTAAATTAGGTCCATAACCTAGATAAAATGGGATCTAGTATAGGTCCACATGCTACAACAATAATGTCCATCCACCAAGTCTTGAACATGATCACCAACAACATCCTGAAACTCCACCAGAAGTTGCAACAACACCACTTATGCAATTCATCAAATATCTTCATCAAAAGCTCTACTGGTGAAACCCTCACCGGAACCAGAAACTAAGCTTCTAAGCAAATAGGATAGCATCCAATCACCAGAGAAAAACCAGCTAATTGAATATGAGCATGAGTATCATGAACAAGCCAATTCCATCACCAAACTATATCAGAGCCTATCAGATCATGTCAGATCCAAATCAACCAGAAACCACTCAACCTGCCGGGACTAGAAGGATACCAGTAAAGCATCCAAGTAGCTAGTGTTGGCATCAATGATAAAACATCAATGCAACACTTAATCAATTCCACCAAATGGCCAATAGTTTCATTAAACTAGTCCATAACCTAGACCAACCGGGGCCCAATATAGGTCCACACGCTAAAGCAATGATCTCCATTCACCAAGTCTTGAACATGATCACCATCAGCATCCTGAAACTCCACCAGAAGCTGCACCAACACCACTTATGCATATCATCAAAGATCTTCATCAAAAGCTTTGTCGATGAAACCCTCACCGGAACCACAAGCCAAGCTTCCAAGCGAATAGGATAGCATCTGATCACCAGACCAATACCAACTGATTGAATATGAACATGAGTATCATGAATAAGCCAATTCCATAACCAAATCATACCGAAGGCTACCGGATCATACTAGATCCAAACCAACCAAAAACTACTCAACCTATCAGAACCAAAAGGGTTCCAATAAAGCATCCAAATAGCTATTTTTGACATCAATGCAACACATAATCAATGTTGGCATATGGACACTCCAATGAGACATTGTGTGTGATTGAAGGTTTTGTCATTGATGGCAACCTTGCAATCCTATGGCACCGGCAAGACATTATACCGACAAAGCATTACACAGGCAACCTTGCAATCCTATGGCATCGACAAGACATTATACTGGCAAAGCATTACACAGGCAACCTTGCAATCCTATGGCACCGACAAGACATTATAACGGCAAAGCATTACACAGGAAACCTTGCAATCCTATGACACCGGCAAGACATTATACCAGCAAAGCATTACTCAAACAAGATAGTGCACCGGCATCAACAAGATCACTCTACACCGGCACCGACATAGAAGATGTACACCGACATAGAAAAGAACATGTATACCGACACAGAGGCCGACAAGATTTTTGATATGTAATATTTTGTTTATTATTGTAAGCCGACTTGGCAAATTGTAAAATGACTCTTGTATATAAAAGAGATCATTGTAGTCATTTGTAGGATATGAATAGGAAGCATAAAAAATTATAAGGCAGACCTAATGTGCGAATTGTAGGTCAAGGGTATATGTAAAGAATAGAGCAAGAACCGGTACTGAATCTGGCATTGAAGATGCTATTGTAAAGTAGTACAGATCATTAGATTTGCATAATCCTCATTGTAAGTTAGTGTGACTTCTTATTGAGCAGTGTGCTCTAGGTAGTTGGCCTTCCTGCATGTGCAGGCCCCCATTGTAAGTGAATATTGTGGGTCACAAATCCCACCGAGGTTTTTCCCACACTGGGTTTCCTTGTTAAACATCTTGTGTTATGGTGTTCTTTTCATATGGATGTTTTTGATTCTGTTATTTACATTAATTCTTGCATATCGGTATACTGCTACTTTATGTTTTGCATATTCAGTTTTAAGAAAATCACATTACTAGTCAGATACTGATTCACCGCCCCCTCTTAGTATCTATTGGAACCCTAACAATTGGTATCAGAGCCTAGTCCTCTATTTTTAGAAGCCTAACAGCTTGAGGAAGATCTTGACACCGGTAAAGATGGAAAATCTGATGAAGCAACTTGAAGGAGCTCTTACTGACTATGATGCAAAGAAGTTGAAAAATATCAAATTAGAAGATGATTTAAAAGCAACTCAGGACATTATTCAGGCACTTCAAGAAAATCTTGCTGTTACAAGAAATAAGAGAAGAGAACTTTTTGAAAAATTGCAAAATGAGAATGATGAAAAGGAATCACTAAATGATATGATAAGCAAATTGAAATAAGAGATCATGACAACAAAAAATGAAATGCAGGATATGACTATGAGATTTTGCAAAGAGATTGAGGATAGAAAGAAGAATGAAGAAGAATTGACCAGAAGACTAAGTGATGCAGCAAATGAGAACACAAGACTTAGCTATGAAAATGACATGTTGAAGACAGATCTGATGCATACTTAGAATGACTCGAATGAACTAATGAGACAAAAAGAAATCTTGGAAAGGGAATTGGAAACTGCAAATCAACACAAAGAAAAATTAAAGAAAAGCTCAGAAGAACTTGGTACCTTATTGAAGAATAAAAAACCCAAAGGTGATACTTCTGGAATTGGATTTGAAGTTGGAGAAAGCTCTGGTACTACAAATACCCAGGATCACAGCAAACCGGTAAGACCTTCTAATACTTACAAATTCAATGGAAAATGCTTTAACTACAATAAATATGGTCATAGGGAAAATGAATGTAGATCTAGGAATTATCAAAATATCAATCCTCCCACCGGTCAATGCTCCAAATGCAACAAAATTGGTCATAACTCTGAAAATTGCAGAATGAATGTAAGATGTTATGTTTGTGGAAGATTTAGTCATTTATCAAATAAATGTAGAACACAAACCGGCATAGGTTATGGGAAAGCTATTCAGAAAAATAATGTAACTTGTTATGCATGTAACAAGATTGGTCATATTGCTAAATTTTGTAGAAGTAAAGGTACACTGGTAGATAACAAAAGTACTTGCTTAAAAGGTAAAGAAAAGGTTGAAGAGGTTAAGCAATAATTTTCAAAGCAATGGATTAGAAAAGGTGATCTAAATATTGGGGATACTCCTCCACCGGTTGAACCAACAAATGCTCCACCGGTAGGACAATATGATGCTCCACCAGTAGGACAGAGCAATGCTCCACCGACAGGATGTTCTTTATCAAATTGAAGAAAATTATCTTGAGGGTTTGGCAATCTAATGACACATGTGCTATTATTACCTCGGTTAGAGAAAAGAAGTTGAAAATCATTCATTACCAGCAAATAAAGTTAAGCTAATACATTACTGGCAAGCAATTAATGTGGTAGGTAGCAGAAAAGACTTTATAAAATAAGGTTTTTGGCTCCATTTCATTTCACCGTGAATTCAAACCTTCAGAGAGCGCGAAGATTTCCGAGCTAAGGCATTCCGAGCAAAGAGGCAAAGCACTTCAGTAATCAATCCATCCAAAGGCAGAAAAAGGTATTTATCATCATGGCATCCTCCTCTGCACCTGAATTCATAGCAAACCCTATAGTAGTTGAGGTTATAAAATGACCTAGGCCCATGTTTCAGCTAGTTCCCAAGGTAGCTAAGAAAGATGACGACACAGGTTCTTTTTCAAAAATTCCAAAAGGTGTTGTTTATGCAGAAGACCCTAGAATGTATATTCATTGCAACATAGAGGAATTAGGTGATGAAGAAATAAAAAACATGTATAAGTCTGTTATATGTGACAACTCCAGGAATGTGAAACCTGAACATAAAATTGTTGAAACCCTAGGATTCACTGAAATCCTCTGCATTCCTGAATTTCCAAAGGAAGTGGTTAGGATAGTTTTGAGCAGGGTACATGGTTCATTCTCTTGGTTTGACTCAGTGCATAAAATTACAAAGCAAGCTGTGAAAGCAGTAACAAGGTTACCTTCCACCGGTAACAGACCTGACAAAACCAAGAAGGTCTCCAATGACTTAGTAACAAACTTAATTGGTGCAACATCCGACAAGAGATCATTCAGAGTTAATGATGTGACTGATACAAATGTTAGATTTGTTAGCATGATTCTAGGTTACAAAGCAACTCATGCTAATAGGCTCAACTCAGTTTCTAGTTTATGCATAAAGAGTGCTTATGACATGGTTAAGGACAATGTAAAAATTGATATCTGTGAATGGTTAAAGGCTGAGTTAATTGACAATTTAGCAAAAATCAAGAAGGATAAGAAAGGAACCTTTAGGTTTGGAAATTTACTTATATGCTTAATGCTACATATAACCAAACAGGCTCCTGGTATAGGCAGCAAGGATTTTGGATTTGACATACCGGTAGGAAAACAATTATCTGACTTATTCAACAACATGGGTGAAAATAGAGAAAAGAATATCAATGAGTATTTTCAAGCACTAAAAGTCAGAATGAATAAAAGAATTAGACTATCACAGGAAATTGTCAACAAATACAAGGATGATATATGTTTTGTAATAAAAAAGGATGAGATCTGGATGGAAGCAGTCATCCCAAGGACAATTTGGGTAACAGAGATGGGGTATGAAACAGATGACCACATAGTGGAAACTTATGCCAAAGCACTTCTGGAAGCCTCCAATGAACCAAAGGAAGAAGTATTTGGTAGTGCTGAGACCATCGAAAGTCAAATTCAATCTAAAAAGAGAGTGAAAAAGGTTGAGGCATTTTTGAGAAAAGGAACCAGACAAGCAAAAGCCATAAAGGAAGATGTATTAAAGAAAACTAGCATAACAGAAGATGAGTTGGCAACCCAACAACCTAAAACTCATCTATCACCGGTAGATACTTCCTCAGAAGAAGATATGCTAGCAACTTTCAAAAGAGTTGTTAGGAAAAGAGAACCCTCACTGGTAACCACTCCTTCACCTAGAAGGATAAGACAGAAGCAACAAGCCGTGAGATCTCTAGTCAAGAAGGTCACACCTAAGAAGAAGCTGGCCCCCAAAAAGAAGAAGAAGACAAACACTGACTTGGCCCCTCTTGACATATTACTGAATGAGATCACAAAGGAAGGTAAATTGAAAAACATAGGGAAAATCAATGACACCCTATCAGATGATGAGAAAGGACAAGTTGAAGAGAGTGTCATATTACACATGGACATGTATAAAAAGTTTTTGTTGCAAGTCTTAAATGAAATTCCTGATGAACTATATAAAAGACTTGAGGCCAGAAGGCAAGGAATAATTGAGTTGGATAAGAAAATAAAAATAGAAAAATTACTTGCAGTATTCCGGTCAACTCACCTAAGGAAATTGATGATCTGATAGCTCAGGCCAACCGGACAGTTTTTTCCACTGCACACTAGCAAATTTCACTAATGGCAGGTAGAGTTATAGAAGTTTCAAAGGAAATAGAAAATGGTTGGGATACATTCTTGGTTGAAAAAGAAAAACAAGAAGAATATAGGAATCCCAATCCCATTCTGGTATATCAGAAGGACAAGGATAAAGGGAAAGGTAAAGTTGGTGGACCACCAAGTATCAAGATTAGAGACAACTTACCCCCACCTCCTTTAAATACTCCACCAGTAAAAACAACAACTGTAGAAGATCAACCGATAGCTGAGAGTATGGATACAGAGGATAATAATCCTAATCCTGAAGTCCTATATACTATGAATGTTGATACTCAGAAAATCAACATAGTGGTAGATAAGGATACAACAGATAAATCAGGAAACAAAGAGCAACCGGCAACAGGAAACAAAGAGCAACTGGCAGTAGATTCAGAGAAAAAGATGGAATTTGGAACACAAACAGAGAAACCAACAGAGCTAAAGGCTCCAGAATAGATGCCACCGGTAAGAAATGATGCAGGAAAACCAGTGCTTAAAGAGATGGAGACACAAACAGACCTACCAGAGGTCAATACTAGCATGGTCACTTCCACCAGCACTAATTTTGTTGGGTCACCATCAAATGTAATAGAGGTATTGCTTGAATCTATCAATAAAATAATTGATTATAGCTCACAAGCTTATAAAGCGATAGATGATTCAATTCCATTTTTGAAATCAATAGCTCCTAATTGTAATATAGACAATAAAGATTCTTTAGGCCAGTTGGATACACTTTGTAAATATATTTCTGGAAATTTTGAGCAAACAAAAGGTAGAAACTGTAAAGGAAAGTGTAGAAAAAGAGAAACAAAAATTCTTTGAGGAAGGAATAAAGAAGTGTAACAGGGAATTTGACACACTTCTACCGAAACTATGCAATTTATTGAAAGAGTACAAAACTCTATACAAAGACACTTGTAAGATAAACTTTTTGACCATAGATGTAGACAAAAAGATGAGCAAGGTACAGGAAGAGATCAATAAACTTGCAGATAATTTTGTTAACTCACCTGATACATTATCAGCTTTTGAGGAAAAGATAACAAATTTTGAGGAAGAATTGCTCAAATTAGAAAGAGAGAAAGAGAAAATAATAAACAAGGCAAAATTCTTGAGATCTAAACTAAGTCCAAGATTGGACTATTTAGCATTTTTGTAGAAGGAAATCTCAGAGGCACTAACACAGGGAAGCAAAACACCGACAGAGCACTTGTAGCATCTCACCAGTACAGTATACAGAACTGAGACAATAATAAAAGACAACAAGAAGTTTATGGATAGTATAAACTTAATTTTGGGAGATATTCTTCAGATAATAACCACCCAACTACAAGGTTGAGGTTATGGATTGGTACAACTACAAAATCTACTAACCTTTGTCATTGATGCCAAAGGGGGAGTAGTAGGATGAGAAAATTCAAAGCACAGGGATCACATGCTCAGGGGGAGCTCTCACATTTTTGGTAACATGTTTGGATATCTTTTTGAAATTTCTCATGAGTGTTGCTATCAATGCCAAAGGGGGAGATTGTTGGCATATAGACACTCCAATGAGACATTGTGTGTGATTGAAGGTTTTGTCATTGATGACAACCTTGCAATCCTATGGCACCAACAAGACATTAGACTAGCAAAGCATTACACAGGCAACCTTGCAATCCTATGGCACCAGCAAGACATTATACTGGCAAAGCATTACACAGACAACCTTGCAATCCTATGGCACCGGCAAGACATTATACCAAAAAAGCATTACACAGGCAACCTTGCAATCCTATGACACCGGCAAGACATTATACCGACAAAGCATTACTCAAACAAGACAGTGCACCGGCATCAGCAAGATCACTCTACATCGACACCGACACAGAAGATGCACACCGACACAGGAAAGAACATGTATACTGGCACAGAGGCCGATAGGATTTTTGATATGTAATATTTTGTTTATTATTGTAAGCCGACTTGGCAAATTGTAAAATGACTCTTGTATATAAAAGAGATCATTGTAGTCATTTGTAGGATATGAATAGGAAGCATAAAATATTATAAGGCAGACCTAATGTGCGAATTGTAGGTCAAGGGTATATATAAAGAACAGAGCAAGAACCGGTACTGAATCTGGCATTGAAGATGCTATTGTAAAGCAGTACAGATCATTGGATTTGCATAATCCTCATTGTAAGTTAGTGTGACTTCTTATTGAGCAGTGTGCTCTAGGCAGTTGGCCTTCCTGCATGTGCAGGCCCCCATTGTAAGTAATATTCTCTTATTGGCCAGTAAGTGAATATTGTGGGTCACAAATCCCATCGAGGTTTTTCCCACACCGGGTTTCCTCATTAAACATCTTGTGTTATGGTGTTCTTTTCATATGGATGTTTTTGATTCTGTTATTTACATTAATTCTTGCATACCAGTATATTGTTACTTTATGTTTTGCATATTCAGTTTTAAGAAAATCACATTACCGGTCAGATACTAATTCACCCCCCCCTCTTAGTATCTATGGGAACCCTAACAATCAATTCCTCCAAATGGCTAACACAAACTTCACGTGCTTAGGGTTTTCTTCACCAACCTTGATCCATATCAAATCAGATCTCATCTTTGTTGAATCGACAACCTGCAGTAGTATAGAAAAAATATTTGTCCTATTTTATTCTTCCTATGAATGTTTACTATATTTAGAAAATTGGACTCTATTCATCAATCTTAATTTTGTCGATCACAATAAATGATATATCAGTTTCTTTCTCTAGATCAACAAGATGATCAAATATCCTTCTTCGATCATGATGTCAAAGAATAAAATCTCTGCCCTTCGATCTACTTTGAGTTTCAATCCTCTGCAACTAATTCATGGTTTTTGCAGTCAACATTTAATACCGACTTAGTCGGCAACTGCCTCACCAATGCACCATTCACCTACCACTGCACGTTCGCCACCTGGAGTCCACGTGACATCTTTGTCAGCATCCATCTCATTTGATTGTATCAGTTCAACTTTAGTCATCGACTGAACATGCTACTGGTATACACTAACTGATGAACCTTCATATCGTGCACTTCACTATTTTGTCAGTTAGGTCATGTTAAAATGGACTATACTTACTAGTTTTGCTTTCTTATCGGTTTACAAACTTACCGGTTGACATCCCTTACCGGTTGACATCAATATGCCAACAATCTCCAATATCGGTAACAACATCTTGCATACCAGTTGACATACTTACCGGTTGACATCAACATGCCAACAATCTCCAAAATCGGTAACAACATCTTGCATACCAATTGACATACTTACCGATTGACATCAATGACAATACAATGCCAGCAATTTTATGAGTCTTTTTTTAGAACACATGTTTCGGGGCAAGATCTAGAGGTTAGTGAAAATTGTAGGAACTTTGGCCTAAAAAACCCCTCTCCATCATGCTCTTAATGGCCAGAAACCTACATATCAACTATTCATTTGCCAAAATTTGAGTTTTTTTGGATAATTTTTTTACGGCCACATTTTCCAAAAATGTTGTCTATATAGATATGAGTAAAGTCACTAACACAGGTGCTAAAGGATATTTTATCACCATTAGAGAATGTACCATTAGAAACTATAATACCCTAAAAATGGTCATCTAAACCATGGGCCCCTAATCTCGACAACATCACCAAGGTCCTAACCAAAGGCAATTAAATCAATCTTGAGCACATAATTAATTTCTTTAATCATCAAATGTCACATGGCAAAATTAATCAGCCAATATTAACTAAATATTTATTTAATTAATTAAATCATTCCAAGAAAATCATTTTAAACAATCATCTTATTTATTTTATTAAATATCCTAGCATTTTTAATTAAATAAATCAATTTGCCATAAATCTTCAAAAAGGAAACAAATCAAGAAAGAGGAATTGGAAATTATGAGCACAAATCTTCAAAAATAGAAATAAATCAAAAAAGGAATTAATTGACCAAAAAAGAATTAAAATTTTGAGAAAAGAAATCAATTGGAGATAATCTTGAAAAAAAATTTAAAAATTGATGATTAATCTCAAAGAAAGCAATTAAAACAATTAAATATTAAAATTGAATGAAATAGAGAATAAATTAGTTTTTCTTGATTTTAATCTTAATTTTAGTTCAATTTCCTTTAAAAATGAGAAAAGCATCCAATCACATCAATTCACTTGGATTGTGCTTCCTCTTGGAAAATCTTGACCGCTCATCATCATTTGATCTCATCCTTTGGTTTCTTTCTGAATTTTCTATAAATTCAGGCTCATCTCTCATTCAAAGAAGGCTGGAGAATATATTGTTATTATACTATTTTTACTCTAGACTCATTCAGATATATTGCATATTTATTGTTTCATATTGATTAAATCATTTAGCTTAATATTGCTTAAATCTTGTTAGATCAAATATTGCATCCATCTAGCATTCATCGTGCTCATATAGATAAAATCCTTCGTCTTGATGTTGTCTAGTCACTAGTATTGTTAAATAATCTGAGAGCAATCTTATACTCGCATCTTTTAGAAGGCAATGGATCAATTTGTTATGGTTTACTATTCATTGATTATATCTAATTAACCATGCATGTAACGACTTGATTGAAGTGTTGTGTCTTGTAGATACAGATTCTTAGTCCAATTTTCACACACCCAATTCTGGTGCCCACCATGGGGCAGAAAACTACTTTTTCGGCCTCAAAATCATTTTTGTTTATCTGCAGGTTTCGTCTGTATAGCCTCTGCAAAATATTGTATGAACAGTTTCACTGCATCGTACGACATTATATTGACGCCTGCAGTTTCTCGTATGAAACAAGATCATATCCTTTACATTGTCGTACGAATCATAATATGTACTCATACAACATACTGATTCTTTTATACTTTGTTGTTCTATGTTGATTTCTAACTCGTACGACACACTGCTTATGCTATCTTTTGTCATTCTATGTTGATTTCTAACTCATACGACATACCGCTTATGCTATCTTTTGTCATTCTATATGGATTTCTAACTCGTATGATAAAAGCGTTCTGTCATTCTTTTTTATGAAGATTGTCGTATGATTCTGTGTTCTGATAGATTAAAAATAGATTACCTTTCAGGATTTTTTGCTTAAATTTTGATTATGCTAATGCTAACTTTGAATTGGCTTTTGTCTGCCTGAGATTTTTACAGCCTAACCAATTTCTTGCGGGACGCTTGTCAAAGAATCTATCAATCAAACATACACCTATCAAAGAATAAAAACAACATGACTACTGATGCGTTGTTTTTGCAGGTTGCCTAAAGAGAAAAATTGACCAAATATCATGTATTCTTTAAATTCATTTTTAGGCACTTAAATTGCTATCTGGTTAATGAACAAATCTGTCTTTTGTGTTTTTAGAAAAATCTAAGAGGTAGGAGAGTATGCTCTTGTCTTTTACAGACAATCAGAAATCTAGACCCTTGAAGCTTTTTTCTAAGTTTTGAGATTTGTGTACCTTTAGCGGGCCTGTCATAGTGGGAAAAAGTAATCACCCTTTGAGAACAACCCAAGTGAGTACAGCTGGACCTGAGCATTCCAACTCACTATAATAAATAGGTCTCTGGTGATTAAAGTCTCAGAGGATGGGATTATTTGAGTTTTCTCTTTGATATCTCTCATATCGAACATTTTGTAGGGCCTCATGGTCTTAATCACGTTTACGTGACTACAACTTGTTTCAGTACCTTGTCGGGCTATAGGCCTCAATCATGCTTACATGACTTCAAGGGGTAATTTCAAATGAAATTCCTGACTAAGAACTATAAGATAGAAGCTACCCAATTCACCTCCGAAAGGTTGATAATCTTTGTGCAAGAGAGATAGTAACTCTCCCAAGACACTTGTCATATTGTGCCCCCATTAGCATTTGGAGTTGGCTAATACGATGTTGAGAATCCATTGTGTGAGACTCAACAGGTGTATTTTGATTAGCTATTGGGTGTGTACCTAAGTTAGCAAGCAAAGGTTTTCTTCTCTAAGCCAACTTCCATAGGGTTAGCATGTTGTGATTGAATTATTATATATCTTACGTGTTTTCTGTGTTTTCATCCCCGAAACTAAAAAATGAAATACTAAAACTGGAGAAAACAAATCAAACAAATAAACAACTCAGTGATCAAAACTCTATCTGTGTCACGAACTAGTCCATCTTGGTCAAAAATCAGTCCATCTTAGAATTGGTTATACTCAGTTATCATACTCAGCCATTGGAAAACCCAGAATTCTTAGTCTCTGCTCTGTGAACAGTTGTACAAGTCTGGTAAATTGTCATCCTGCACCATATCCTGTGTTGTATGAGTCTACTAAATTATCATCCTAAGGTCAATCCTCTATCGTACAAAACCCAACACTTTGTCGTTTCAAGCCAAATCCTATGTCGTACGAGATAGAACTGAACAAAATCATTTGTCATTCGAGACCTACCCATTTGTTGTACGGTACTAGGCAGCAACTCATACGAAACATAACTGTTGTCATCGTAAAAGATGTTATACTATCGTATAGTCTCAAAAATTTTGTCGTACGAGTCTCTGATTTTGCCAATCCAGAACAGTCAAACCTATCCAGAATAGTTTATAGCAAGCATAAAACTGGTTATCACCCTCCTGAGCATAAATAACCTTGATAGTGTACCTCTGCCGTTGTGTTGCACAATTTTGTCGATCATCTTTTAAGATAGTCCAAACAACATCTTATCAAACCTAAGTTAACGTAGATAATGTCTTACACAAGATAGATCATTCCTGAAACCAGACCAGATCTTCATTACTTCACTTAATCACTACATTAAACAAACTACTAGCTATAATTTGATCTTGACTTCTGCAACATAGCTCGCTCTCAGTCCTGTCGATTAAAAATGCATGTTCAAACCAAAAGCTTTTCTAATTTTTTTGACAAAAGTAAGAATCTCATGGATACCTTAGCTCCAATTCCCATAGCTGCCTATGCTCAAATGCTTCAAGATATAAAGGAAAAAATATATGACATGGAAATCCAACAAAATAAATCAATGACTCTGTGTGAAAAATAAATGTATGATATCAAGTGTGAGAAACTTCAAGAAGTGCTAAAACGATTATGTGATTTGACAAGAAAATACCAACAAATGATTGACAATCAAAAGCCAAATCTCAAACAAGCTCATGAGACATCTTCACCAAGACAAAAAGACATCTATTCCCTAGATAGACAATTTACACCTTTGGGGCAATTTATTGAGTTAGCTTTGGAAGAGCTTCTTAAGAACAATCTTATCATATTGCCTAAAAAGACCACATGGGGATGTGCAGTTTTGAGTAGTTACTGTGTATATCATAGGCATAACAAACATAAGACTTCAATGTGTATGGAATTAAAACATAAGATTCAAGATCTCCTTGATGATGGTGTCATTGAAATTGAAGATCCTAATGACTCACCTAAAGAAAAAGAAGGAACTACTTCTAAGCATAATCAAAATCATGAACCTATGTCTAGCAAGGCTCCACATGTGGCCTCCATCCCTTCCATGATGTCTCCATCTCCTTCAAACAATGAAACTTATAATGTTGACCTTCAAAGGATATCTCCTATGGAAATCCAAGTTAATGCCAATATTGATACAAGTTCCTCTAAAGATTTAAAAATCCCAGATCCTATGCCATCATACACTTCAATTCCAAACGTACCCACTCCAGAAGGCCCTTTCCAAAATGCTTCCCCATCTTGCCAAAATATGAAGACCTTCCAAGAATCTCCTATGCCTATGAAAAATCCTATCCTTTCCTTAGAAGCGACGTCATGTCAAGAGGATAATCTGAAAAATGAAGAAACAAGTCCTATCATAAATCAAGATCAATACACCAAAACTCCTCAATCCCATCTAATGATTGAAAAAGATCCTACCTCCCTAAAATCCCATGATGATCCCCTTATACCTTTCCATTTCTTCCAAGATGACTCACATCCATCTCAAGAGCAAACCATCCTTCCAATTCCCATTCCTACTCCACTTCCTAAGCAAGATCATGATGCCTCTTCCACCTTTTCAAACGATCCTATTCAAAATGAAGAGTCAAACACCCTTCCTACTCTATCTAATGGTCCTCTTCCATGTCAAGATCAAAGTATCCCTTCATCTCCTTGTCATAATCCTTCATATTCACCTCAAGGATCCATCATGCCTACAAATCCCTCTCATGATCCTATCATTGCCTACATTCCACCTCCATCTCATAATGGACTCATGCCTTGTTTCCAAAGCAACATGTATCCTATAAGTCAAAATATTTATAAAGGCAAAGGGGTAGATCTCCACAAGAAAGAACCCCTCCGTATTAAATAAAGTGTTAAAGGTCATGGCCTCAAGCAAATTTCTCAAGATGTTTGTCTCTCTCGTAAATCCTACATTTCTCTGATTAAATCCAAATATACGCTTTTCCCATCATCGCTTCCATCCATTCTAGGTCCCTATATCCCTCCATCCCTTATGCAGGATCAACAAAGTCACACATCTTTGAGTACCTTCCATCCATCTAAAAGACCTCCATATCATTCATATCTATCCACACATCTCCCTCCAAGCAATTTGGATGCCAAGCATAAAATTCATAAATCAAGTAATCCACATGTATTCAAGGATCAACATGTCCCATCTAATCGGCATGTGAAAACAAAGAAAAATATGATCCAAAAAGAAAAAGAAAAATACAAAATGTCACAAAGGTCCACAAAGAAAGAAGAAAATTCAAAATTTATGTGGGTTCCTAAGGCGCTTGTACAATCAATAAGCTCTAAGGAACTACAAAAGCATGAAAAATCAAAAACCATGTGGATCCCTAAGCGACTGCTTGAAGCACAAAAGTCTCAAGAAAAATCAAAATTGGCATCCAAAATTGTTGTTCCTCCATCCAAACCTTCCGATTCTATTCCTCCATCACCTCCTTCATCCATTTTGGGTTCTTATGCCCCAAAATTTGTAACCTCTCCTCCATCCAAATCTCAAAATTTGAGATTCACTTCTCTTCCATATGTCCACCATCCCTCAAGGTGTGTGCGAATGTTGATCTTTTCGATATTTCCATCTAGCCCTACAAAATTCTTCCAACATCCCATCCATTATCCAACACCTCTTTTTCACCCTTCCATCCCTCTTATCCAATCCTTTGCATAAGTCCTTGCCTTAGTTTCATTTCATTATCTTGCCAACATCTTTGAGCATACCTTCATAGCCATGGTCTATTGCAACTCATATTCCAAGGGTATCATCCAAAGAAGCAAGATGATGGGGTCCTTCTTCCATCCCATATCATGCCTCTATTATCTTCAAAAAAAAAAAAAGATGAAAAAAAAGAAAAAAAAAAAAAGAAAAAAAAAAGTAAAGAAATAAATTCGTCCTTGTGTGAAAACCACTTCATGTGGAGCCTTGGGCAAGTAGCATGATGAAAACCTGGCAAACAGGTGTCATGCGTAATCTATTATCTTTTTGGACTATATGCTGGGGGCAAGTTCCATCCATGTACATCCATCTATTATCCTTCATCCTCCATTATCCCTCATCCGCTCTATCTACATTCATATCCCTTTTCCACCTTTGATCTCGACAAGGTTAAGGATCCTTGCAGGCTTCATGTGTCCTATTTATTACACTTGATCCAGACCCTTTAGCTCCTATCCATTTCTTTCTTACATCCTTAATTAATACCTTTGATCTTGCTTATCCTATCTACCTCCTATCCAAATCTATCTCCACATCTTGATCAACACTATGGACAAAATGCAAAAACATGTTTTTCACAAACCTCTTGACATGGCCACTTCTTTGGACCATATGGTTTTGTTACGCTATATCCTTGGTTTACATTGCTATATCTGGACCCTTTTCTTGGATTAAAATTGTTAGATAGTCCTTGAAAGCGTCCACCATCATTCGTTTATCCATTCATGTACTCAAAATCCCTTTTGCCTTGCTAGACACTAGGAGCAAAATTCAAAAATCCTAAAAAAATCATAAAATATTCTTAAAAAACTCCTAAAAATCATAAAAAAGTCCTAAAAATTAGAAAAAGTTATGAAGAAATCATAAAAATAAAAAAAAGTCCTAAAGAAATTCAAAAAAAGAAAAAAAGAAAAAGAAACAATAGAAGAAAAAAAGGAAAAAAGAGAGAAAATGCCTTGGTGAAAACCTGGTAAACAGGCACCTTGGTAAAAAAAAAAAATGACCTGGCAAATAGGCACCTCTTGTACTCAAGCACTCCATCTATCAAATCAATGTTGGCATTCCCACTTTCATGCATCTTTGCTTTCACTTGTACATATATTTTGGTCACTTTCGTAACATCCTGGTTCATTGGAACCCTCACGGCTTAAAACCGATCAATGTCCTAGTCTTAGGGTAATCAACCGAGCACATTACATTTCCTAAGAAGTATCAACCAAGTCAACCTTATGTTAGTGAAACCTGGTCATCCAGTCTGAGTCAATTACCTATCTCATGACTATTGAAGAGTTTTATCACTGAGTTAACAAGCAAAACAACTTAACAGAAAACAATCACTAAACTGTTTGAGCTATGCATGAAAATCTTCTTTGAGTGCTATCTTTTATATTGGTTTTCAATTATTATCCCTCTGAGTAACTCGAGGAAGTCTATCTTGACTAAGAGGAGCAAGGATTGGGGGCATAATATCTTCTTTGTTTTCTGCTTGAAGGAATGATCCCAATGATCTAGAAACATCTAAATTAGTTGGGTGTTTGTGATAAGAGCCTTCACATTACGGTGGAATCGCCTCACATACCTCGACTTCGCTTATTTGAATGCTACAGGGAGGTTCCCATCATTTCTTTGTCTATTTTGAGGGAATTTCTTTATCATGCAATTCGAGTCCCTGCAAAATCTATCCAAGGATATGAATGAAAAAAAGGGTCATTGCGGACACGATCATTAATATTGCATATACAAAGAAAGGAACTCTAATCTGCCTGTTATAATTGTAAAACTCTCAATGATGACAAATAAGCTTTTCAAAGTCCAGTGACTAGGTTTACGTTGCATTTTGCATATCATTTTGCATTTCATTTTGTATCTTATGAATTTAGAGTGATTTTGGTATGGTAACAATGATCTCCTTATTTTCTGAATGAGAGTTGGAAGCTTCATCACTTCTTTTCTAAGTTGTCTATTTTCATCATTTCTCTGATCGAGTATTTGTATTTTGAGATGTTAGCTGCATACATGAGCATATTATATAGATTCATACATTCACTATTACTCATTTGCATTCATCTTATTGCATAGAAAAATGAAGAAAAATTGCATTACTCATTCTAGTTACTCATTTACATCATCATATGAAAAGAAGCAAAAATAAGCATTCATATTCCATTTGCATTCATACATTCATGTTGAAAAGAAATGCATACATATAGAATAAAGCATATAAAAGACATCTCATAAACACATCAACACAAGTACGATGAAGTCAAATCAGATCTCGTATATATATCATGTCAAGTCTAAGGTACAAAATGATGTCGAATGACATATACAAACTCCCATCGGAGCAAGATTCATATAGGCTACAAAAAATGGGTGTGTCTATAAAAAATATCCAAGCTACAAAAAGAAATAATCTAGCTCACACCCACTCCCTCATCGCCTGGTGGAGGAGGAGGAGCTTGATGCCCGGGATCCTGTCGAGGTGCCTACGCTCCCTCTAATCGTGCCATATACTGTGAGTAGGGTATCACTTGCTGCATAACAGGAACTACGATACTATATGCGGCCACGTAATAAGCTGCCCTTCTACTCTGGAGAAGGACATCCTGTCGTAGAGCCTCGACTTTTCTCTCAACTTTGCTCTCAAAGACATGATCTGGTGATCCCGCTCAGCCCTCACCTCGGCAATCTGACGATTCTACTCGGCCCTCATCTCGACAAGCTGTCAATCTCACTCCGCCAACTGAGTCTGAGCCACTATCAACTATGACTGCAGCTCTGCAAGACATGCCCTCATCGACCATCTAGTGTCTATCCCCTGCTCTCTCGTAGGATCTCCACTCCCATCTCCACCTGTCCCTCCACCCTGCTCATCCCGCCACTGCTGGACCTATCTTGGAGCTGCTGGCTCCTCCTCGGTCCCACCCAATCTCATATCCACTCCTCCTAGGGATCTGCCCTCACCCCTCTGCTATCCACCCTTTGCTGGTACCTTGCTACTACTAGCCCCTGGATCACCACCTATCTGCCTCAGAACCTTGGCTCTTTGTCCCTGCCTTTGGCCCTTCTTGTGGCCCTGTCCCTATCCCTATGCTGGTGTGGGGGCATCATCCTCAACATCCTTAATACGAGGAGCCTTCTCACCTGGATCTGTAAATCGCGGGAATGGATGTTGCTGAAAATGATCTCTATACTGGGGTAATACCCCCACATTCGCTACATCGTCCAAGTAATCCCACCTCAAGCGGTGTAAACCTGTCAGCTCCTACATCGCCAAAGCGTATGATAACCACGAAGACCATCCATTTCTCTCCTTATCTGCATACTGAGCATGAGTTGTATACTCCTGCAAGATCACCTAAGGCCGACCATACTGCCTCGTCACTCAAGAAATAATGAATCGCTCCACAATGGTCTGTGACCTCCCGATCAGTGGGCATGTAACAAACAGGTCCCTACGAATTAGATGTCAGTCATCCCATGGCTCCAAACCTCTGTATGGTCTCCATATAATGGCTATCAAGTCATTGATTTGCCATCTCCAAAAATGTGTCTTGCCTAGATGGGGCTGAGTAATATATCTGACATACCTATAAATGATTGGCTGCCTAAGCTCTCTATTGTCAGCTACTATCGGTCGACAAACAGGAAGGTGCTCCCAAGCCCACACTTGCAAAATATATACCCTAGTAGCCATGCTCTACCCATCTCTATATACAATCTCATGCATCTCTCGATACATATGGGCCAATAAACAAGAGCCCCAACCAAGTCTCTGAGGGGTCTCTATCAACCTCTCTAACATCCGACCCCATCCACACTGGAAGCCCTGCTGCCCTCTGTCTGGCATAAGAAAATAGCCTATGAATCCTACTAGGATGCATGTCAGAGGATACTCCTCACTGTACCTGCTCATAAGAATATCCCAACTCATGGACTGAGTCAAAATGTTAGGATCACCGAAGACATGCTTGACTGCCTGCAATCCTTGAAGGTGCCCTGAATCATAATCCAACTTATCCCTAGCAAAAGGGATATGCAAGATCCTATATACATCCTCAGGAGTGATAGTCAACTCCCCCATCGACAGATGAAATGTGTTATGCTCTGAATGAAACCACTCTACCAATGCCATGAGCATCCTGTGGTTCACACGGATATCGGGTACTCTCAACAAATGAGTCAAGCCACACAAGTCAATATGAGTTTGCTCAACCTTAGATAAATCTCGCACTAATGCCATACTAGGAGGATACACACATCTGAATAGCATAGGAGGTAATCGAACCTGCAAAAACCCAACAACGAAGCATCAGAAAACATTCCAAATGAGTCTACAAGAGAAGCAAAACATCATGCAAATCCAACTAAGTCAAATGCAAAATCAAAATTTCACATTTACACCCTAAAAAATGCTTACTGTCTCTCAAATGACAAAACATAGAAAAGCAGCATCTCGTACGAGCTAGGAATAGCTCTAGTATGACAAACCACGTTCAAATGACAAACTTTTGGACCCCGCACGACAAAATGGTCTTTTTACAGACCTGTCGTATGACACATGGGTAGCCCTAGAATGACAAAACTAATGGCCTTAAATAATGAAAGAAAATTTATCAGTTTCTCGTATGAGACAAGATCCTGTCTCGCATGATAAAACGTGATGCCCGACCCCAAACATGCGGAAAACTTGAAAATTGAACAAAAAAAATCAAATTTGGAAACACAAATAGGCTTAAGATCGATCACTTACCACTAGCTCATAGTTTCGGGGTCGATTATGTCTCCTCTGATGCTCGAATCGATGCTGACAAGTAGGGACCACCATTTTCTTCGCAGAAGGCTTTTTGAATTTTCAAACTTGGAGGGTTAAAATGAATTGAAAATGACACTTTTGTCCCATAGATAGCCAAAAACCTAATTTTTCAACTTGCTCCGATGGACACAAAAATTGTACCCTTAGCTAATTTGACCGTTCTGATTCCATTTTCGGGATCGAAATTGAAATTCGAGATCATTTTTCTAGTCAATTTCAGAATTTGGACCACTTAGCACTTTTCATCAAATGCTCTTTCTTTAACTTTGCGCTTGATTTCTTGCTAAAAGTTCAAAAATTCCTCTAAATTAATTTGTGCTCAAAACAACTTATCATCACTAAAAATTGCCTATCATCATGTACCCTCGCTATCTTTTGATTTCGTTCCCGAGGGGGCATACTCGTGACCTTATGACCTCACATCTTCAAATGTTGAGAAAATTTTCAAATCTTCATCAAAAGTCGAGCAAAAGATCTTTTTAAACTAAAGAAAATCAATCAAATTCTTATCGCTAGGGGCATCTCAACTTCATCGCTTTATATCAAGTTGGGATCTCTCAATCATCTGAATCGAATCAATCACTAGGGGCATATCAGTTTCATCACTTTTCATCAAGCTGATTATTCATTTAAACTCAATCAAGGGTTTAAAGAGTTTCTTTGATCACACTCAATCTAAGAAGGTGTTCGGTATTCATTTCTTGATCAAGCTGAACAGTTTATCATTATTGTATCTTGATCAATCAAGTTCAAGATCAATTTTTATCATCACTCACTGTGTCTAGATCAATCAAGTTCTAGATCAGTAAGATCTGCTTCTTGATCAATCAAGTTCAAGTTCGGTATCTTTTGTTTTCTATCGTTCCTAGTTCAATCAAGTTCGGGGTCGGTATCACTTTAATCAGACTTCACTCAGCTTTATCATTTCGAAACAAGCTAAACACCTCGCTTTTCATCTAGTTCGTGATCAATCAAGTTCAGAAATGGCATCTCCTAGACATCAAATTTTGTTTGAACCAATGCGCTTCTCGCACATTAATTCAAAGAGGGGCAAATGTAATACCATAAAAATGGTCATCTAAACCATGGGCCCCTAATCTCAACAACCCCACCAAGGTCCTAACCAAAGGCAATTAAATCAATCTTGAGCACATAATTAATTTCTTTAATCATCAAATGTCACATGGCAAAATTAATCAACCAATATTAATTAAATCATTCCAAGAAAATCATTTTAAACAATTATCTTATTTATTTTATTAAATATCCTAGCATATTTAATTAAATAAATCAATTTGCCATAAATCTTCAAAAAAGGAAACAAATCAAGAAAGAGGAATTGGAAATTATGAGCACAAATCTTCAAAAATAGAAATAAATCAAAAAAAGAATTAATTGACCAAAAAAGAATAAAAAATTTGAGAAAAGAAATCAATTGGAGATAATCTTGAAAAACAAATTAAAAATTGATGAATAATCTCAAAGAAAACAATTAAAACAATTAAATATTAAAATTGAATGAAATAGAGAATAAATCAGTTTTTCTTGATTTTAATCTTAATTTTAGTTCAATTTCCTTTAAAACTGAGAAAAGCATCCAATCACATCAATTCACCTAGATTGTGCTTCCTCTTGGAAAATCTTAACCGCTCATCATCATTTGATCTTAGCCTTTGGTTTCTTTCTGAATTTTCAATAAATTCAGGCTCATTTCTCATTCAAACAAGGCTAGAGAATATATTGTTATTATATTGTTTTTGCTCTAGACTCATTCAGATATATTGCATATTTATTGTTTCATATTGATTAAATCATTTAGCTTAATATTTCTTAAATCTTGTTAGATCAAATATTGCATCCATCTATCATTCATCATGCTCATATAGATAAAATCCTTTGTCTTGATGTTGTCTAGTCACTGGTATTGTTAAATAATCTGAGAGCAATCTTATACTCGCATCTTTTAGAAGGCAATGGATCAATTTGTTATGGTTTACTATTTATTGATTATATCTAATTAACCATGCATGTAATGACTTGATTGAAGTGTTGTGTCTTGCAGATACAGATTCTTAGTCCACTTTTCACACACACAGAAACCACTAGGGAATATTGCATCAAAATATTTTGTCATTGAAATAATTCTATTTTTGGAACCTTTTTTAGCTTTTCTAGCCTACCTTCAATAACATGGCTAGATAGCTTTGCATACAAACTCAAAATTGTACAAGTAAGATATTGTTAGAAGTATCATTCCAACATTAATCCAATAGTTCAAGTAATATTGTTAGATTCTGCTCTAGTTTTTTATACCAGTCCTGTGAAGTTAGATCTTCTTTTTTGCACTTTTGGAGCCATATCTTGTGCATTTGGATTTTAGTTTTTGCAAATGCATAGGCATCGGAAAGGTGGTTCAATCATATCTCTATATCTATTGCTATTTTTTTCAAAATTTTCCCTGAGTATTATATATTTATTCATTTTTGTTTTCACTTTATGGCAAATTAATTGGTCATTTTGGCTACTGGAAACCTTTTGTTTGTGTTGGATGACTTCCCTCAAGATGCTCTAAATGTATTTTTAGCACTTTTCCCTATTTAAGGATTTTTTTGAATATTTTTTATGCACTTATTTGTTTGTAGATGCATTGAGATGAAGTTCCACTCTTGTGTATGGTTTTTAGGGATTTTGCACATTCTATTGTGTCTTATTTTGTACATGTACTATACTATAAAGTGTCATGGGGGGTTGTCTATGTTAGCATAACTGGTGAACAAATGAGAGGGGGGGTGAATCATTTGTTAACAGATTATAACTTTTAATCCACAATACAACCTTAAACAAATCAAGTACCGGTAAAGCACAAATAGATGCCGATAGGAATAGATACTGGTAAACAATACAACTTAACAATTAACCAGATAATAAATGCAAAGCAACCATACCAAATAACACCATGATTTGTACATGGAAAACATGGAAAGGGAAAAACCATGGCGGGAAGCCTACCCACAGTCAGATGATACTTCTGTAAAAAGTATGTGCTACAATGAGGGGCCTACACTTGCAGGAAAGCACACTACCTAGAGCGTACTGCTCATTACAAAAGAGTCGCACTAACTATAGAGAGGCTACTGTTGGCATTTCAATAAGGATATTGAGAAGGTTGTTGATGATTATGGATATAACTGATCAAGGATGTTTATTGTCTTAATATTATTATTTTGTCATTGATGTCAAAAAAATGATTTTCTAATTCAGTATGATGTTACCATATCTTAAAAAGTATGATTTGATGAGTATAAAGATGTTGGTAAAAGACACAAACAGAATGTGATGAATAAGGGGAGAAATAAGTTATTCAATGGGTAACTATTACTGAGTTAGACAATGATGAGATCATGAAGTTTAGATTGTTTTGATATCCTACATATGTTATTGATTGTAAGGTTAATACTATACTATGTTACCAAGCAAAGAACCTAGTCGGTAAACCCTAAGGTTATCACTATCGGTTAATGAAGGTAGAATGTCTACCAGGTGAAGTTTAGTATTTACCGAGTTGCAATCGAGTAGTAATAGAATGCATTGAATGAATAAAAGCATTATTTAATGAAGGAAGTTGATGAGCTGGCTATGATTAAATGATTGGTATGTCATGCATGAAGTTTGTTAAAGAATCTATGGCAAAGGAAAATCGGCAGGAAGATCTACAGCTCAGATTGAACCGCAATACCCTAGCACAAGTTCCAAGAAATGTATGCAAGTTCCAAGGCGGGGTAAAATATTTTTCAGATCGAATGATACATTGAACCTAGTCAAAGTTTGAAGATCTGATGGCTATGATTGATCATGGGAAATGTGATCAAGGAGATTAAGAGGTCAGCAAATTGTTTATAAATAAGGAACTGTTGATAAACAATGTATGCAGACAAATGAATGCATAGGGATGCTACATAGTGATTACCGAGCACAGAAGCTTGAAGACCTATTTGAATAACAGAGTATAGAGCCCAGCAGATGGACAAGATAAGTCCTATTGTATTGAGCAAATAAGAATCTGCTTTAGCATTTTAGATGTGAAGTTGCAGATAGATTTTTATTACTGTTATTTTGTGAAGTGACAGAAAATCTCTTAACCGAGTGGACTTAACAATCTTATTTGTAAAACCCTCTAGCAAGGTGACATTCTGATTGAGTGTTTGAAATCCTTTAACAAGGTCACTTCTAACAAGGTGAAGATCCTAATAGATCTAAGGGAAATCCCTTAATCGAGTCACATCTAGCAATGTGTTTGTAATCTTTAACAGGATTTTCTTTTAACTGAGCATACTCTAGAAGAGTATATTTCTTAGTGGGTTTGAAATCCCATAGTGGTTTTTCCCTATTTGGGTTTCCACGTTAAATCTGGTGTTATGAGTGTTATGATGTTTATTTACTTTTGAGTTTGCATGTTTAGCAGTTTTGGTTATATTATTGAAGTATATGTTACCGAGGTTGAATTTGTTGTTTTTATGGAAGATTAAGTTTGTATGATTCACCCCCTCCCCCCCCTCTCATCTTGTTAGCTATTGGATCTGTACTTACATTAAGTATTAGAACTATCAATTAGTATCAGAGCTTTGGACTCTGGAAGAAAAGTTTAAAGGTACTTGAGGCAAAGATCTAAAGATGTATAAGAGGGATGCACCGAAGCTAAACAAGTCAAGTTTCTCTTCATGGCAGAAAAGGATGAAGCTGCACCTATCAGAAGTTGGAGAATATGTTGTATATTATCTGGAGAATGATTTCATTACATCGAGCACCTATACATTGACAATGGAAGAGATAAAGGCAAAGCAAGAACACATCCAAGCAATGATTGAAATAACATCTGCACTGACCGATTCAGAGTTTAATGATCTAGAAGGCTGCAATGATGCAAAGGCAATGTGGGACAAGCTCATATCTATGTATGGTGTTGATGAACATGTTCAAAGAGCAAAAGTGGATAGTCTAAGAGGACAACTTGAATCTATGAGGATGAATGAAGGTGGGAACATAACCCAGTACAGTACAAGACTAAAGGAGATTGTCAATAAAATCAAAGGAGCAGGTGGAACCATTGAAGAAAAGGATATAACAAGTTATTAAGAACCCTTCTACCAGCTTATGCAATCTGAGTCTCTGCAATCAATGAATTAAGGTCTGTACCCAATATGCCAGTTTCTTTAGATGCTACTATTGGTAAGCTACATGCATTTGAGTTAAGTAATTTTGATAACAGTGGGTCATCGGTAAATAAAGTAGAATCTACATTTAGTTCTTTTCATATTGGTGAATCTAATGATTACAATGACAAAATGAGTAAGTACACTAAAGGGGATCACAGAGGAGCAAGTGAAAGATTTTGCAAGAACATGGAGGAAGTACACAAACTGTATGAGGAAATTAGAAAGAAAGAAGAGTTTGAAGCACTATTAGCCAGAAGGTTACTGAGAGGCAAAGGTAAGTATAAAGGAAAACTACCTTTGAAATGTTTCAAATGTGATAAGATCAGACATATGGCTTCTAACTGTCCTGACAAACAATCTACTGAAAAGAGAGATTACTGAGATGATAGATAGAAAGATAATCATTACAGAGAACACCGAGACTTCAGAAGAAGAGATAGAAAGACATGCTTAATAGCTGATGAGGAATCCAACGATGATAAATCAGATGAAACTAATACAGAGGAAGTAGTTTATGTGGCTATCAAAGATGGATTAGATGAAGAAAGGTAATAAGAAAAATCCCTAATATCTCACATAAATACTAATGATTCTTGGATCATAGATAGTGGATGCTCACATCACATGATAGGTGATAAACACAAGTTTGTTATGTTAGAAGACTATGATGGAGGCTATGTAAGATTTGGTAATGATGCACCATGTCCGATAAAAGGTAAAGGATCTATAACACTTCTTGACAATGCAAGATGCAATGATGTTTATTGGGTTGAAGGTTTGAAATATAATTTGTTGAGTGTAACACAGCTAAATAATATAGTATACCGAATAGAATTTTAGAAAGGAATTGTTAAAGTTCATGACAAGCATCAAAAGTTAGCTGCTACCAGTACACAAACAAAAGGTAACACATTTCACCTTGACTCAACTCGGAACAAGTGTCTGTATGCAAAGATAGATGATACCTGGTTATGGCATAAAAGGTTTTGTCATGTAAATTTTGATAATCTGATCAAAATAAGAAGCACCGAGTAAGAGGTCTACCGAGTTTGGAAAAGCCTAAGAATGCTATGTGCTGAGGATGTCAGATGGGTAAAATGACAAGATCAAGCTTTACAAGTAAGTCCTACACTTCAAAGGGAATTTTAGATCTTCTGCACACTAATCTTTGGGGTCCTATGAAAGTTCAAAGTTATTATGGTGATAAATATTTCATATTATTTGTGGATGATTACTCAAGGATGATGTGAGTTATGTTTTTAAAAGAAAAATCAGAAGCTTTTCAAATGTTTAAATGGTACAAGGCAAGAGTTGAAAATGAAACAGGAAGACAACTGAAATGTCTTAGATCAGATAGAGGAGGAGAGTTCACATCTGATGAGTTCAACTTATTCTGCAATGATCATGGTATTAAAAGACAAATCTCTGCACTGAGAACTCCACAACAAAATGGAATAGCTGAGAGAAGAAACAGATCTATTGTGGATTGTGCCAGAACCCTGATGATTGAAAAGAAAGTGCCACAAACATTTTGGAGAGAAGCAATAAGCACAACAGTTTACACCCTAAACCGAGTACAACTAAAGAAAGGAACTTTGAAGACACCATATGAAAACTGGTATGACAAAAAACCTAATGTAAGTTATTTTAAAATCTTTGGAATAGATGCTATGTACACAAAGATGATAGAAAAGGCAAGTTTGATCAGAAAAGTGAAGAAGGAACATTTCTAGGTTATTCTTCTAGAAGCAAAGCATTTAAATGTCTGATCAAATGATCTAACAAAATAGTAGAAAGTGTAAATGTGAAAATTGATGAATTTGTAGAAAGAAATGATGAAGGAAACTCCAAAGAACCAGAAGATTATGATGAATTTGTCTATGTTCAACCGACAAGTCCTACCAAGAAAACTGCAGAAGGAAATGAAGAGAATATCCAGTTACCGAGTGATGAAGAAGATCATACAGAGCCTACCGAGCCTGTATTAGCCAAGTATGTCAGAAGACATCATGCATCAAGTCAGATTATAGGAGATAAGGATGATCCAATGATGACAAGGAACAAACTGAGATAGAACACATGTCTGATATTTGAATTTGAACCGAGGATAGTGAAAGAGGCATTTAACAGTGAAGATTGGATAAATGCTATGACATAAGAGATTGATCAAATCAAGAAGAATGACACATGGACACTGGTCCCAAGACCGAAGGACAAAAATGTAATCAGTACAAAGTGGATTTTCAAAAACAAGCTGAATGAAAAGGTGAGGTCATTCGAAATAAAGAAAGACTAGTTTGCAAAGGTTATGCTCAAGAAGAAGGAATTGATTATGGTGAAACTTTTGCACCTATGGCAAGACTTGAAGGAGTAAGAACATTGTTGGCATATGCTACTTACAAGAATTTCAAGGCATATCAAATGGATGTCAAATCTGCATTTCTGAATGGTATATTAGAAGAAGTTTTCGTTGAACAACCTGAAGGATTTGTTGAAGACAAGAATAAAGATCAGGTATATAAATTGAAGAAAGCTTTATATGGTTTGAAACAAGCACCTAGAGCATTGAAAGATTGCACTCTTATTTAATCAAGATTGGTTTTATAAGAACAAGTGAAAACAACAATATGTACATGAAGAATGATGAAAATGGAATACTGATCTCAACCATATTTGTTGATAATATTATCTTTTGTGGAAATGACTCTTTATGCAAGAACTTTGGAAATGAAATGAGCAAATAATTTGAGATGTCATTAATTGGTGAGATAAAGTATTTTATAGGTTTATAGATACTACAAATGAAAAATGAGATTTTCATTATTCAATCCAAGTACATAAAGGAAATCTTGAAGAAATTTAGAATGGAGGATTCAAAACTAGTGAGTACTCCTATGACTACCAACTGTAAACTATCAAAGAATGATAAATCTGCATCTGTTGATGAGACACTTTACTGATCCATGATTGGAAAACTACAATATGTTGTTCACAGGAGGCCAGATATAGCACATGCAGTAGGTATAGTTGCAAGATTCTCTGCAGATCCTAAGGAAACACACATGACAACAATCAAGAGAATGTTTCAGATACTTGAAAGGCACTGAGGATTATGGCTTAGTATATCAGAAAGGAAATGACTTTGATTTAAAAGTTTATACTGATGTTGATTGGGCAGGCAACATTGATGACAGGAAAAGCACAAGTGGAGGAGCTTTCTTTTTAGGAGAAAGACTAGTGAGTTGGCTTAGCAAGAAACAAGGATGTGTTTCACAGTCAACAACAGAAGCTGAATAAGTTGCTACAGCATTGAATTGTACCAATATAGCATGGATCAAACAACTGTTGGATGGTATAAATGAGAAAGTTACCGAGCCAGTAACTATATTCTGTGACAATACTAGTGCCATTAACATTTCAAAGAATCTAGTTATGCACTCTAAGACAAAGCATATCTCTATCAAATATCATTATCTTAGAGAAGAAGCTCAAGAGAAGAAAGTGGTGTTGGAGTATGTTAGCACAAAGGAACAAATACCAAATATTTTCACGAAGCCACTGCCAAGGGACACTTTTGAGTATCTCAGAAGTAAGTTAGGGGTCCTACCCCTATCTTTCATTCACTGACCGAGTTCGGTGAAAGCATCAATTCGATGACTCTACAAAATATCTTTTAGGAGTTGATGCTGATTTACACACTTTAGTATGTTTTCTAAAGGTGTGCAAGAAACAATACAAGGAATAGGAATTGAAGACAAAATGCTCTGACCGAGACTAAGTTGACATAACAGTAAGAAATCACCTCATACAGGAAGAAATTATGTTTTAGGTCTTTACTTTTTGGCATTGTTGTCAAAGGGGGAGAAGACTGGAGAAAAGGAGTGGATACTAATGTATGGGGGAGAGCATTTCAGCATTTCAGAATCTCACAGCAATTCGAATCAATTAGGTCAAATCAATTGGTTTTTCCATCAATGCCAAAGGGGGAGATTGTTGGCATTATAACAGACAAGGAGAGATTGTTGGCATTTCAATAAGGATATTGAGAAGGTTGTTGATGATTATGGATATAACTGATCAAGGATGTTTACTATCTTAATATTATTATTTTGTCATTGATGTCAAGAAATTAATTTTCTAATTCAGTATGATGTTGCCATATCTTGAAAAGTATGATTTGAAGAGTATAAAGATGTCGGTAAAAGACACAGACTTAATGTGATGAATAAGGGGAGAAATAAGTTATTCAATGGGCAACTATTACCGAGTTAGACAATGATGAGATCATGATATTTAGATTGTTTTGATATCCTACATATGTTATTGATTGTAAGGTTAATACTATACTATGTTATCAAGAAAAGAACCTAGTCGGTAAACCCTAAGGAACCTAGTCAGTAAACCCTAAGGTTATCACTATGGGTTAATGAAGGCAGAATGTCTACCGAGTGAAGTTTAGCATTTACCGAGTTGCAACCGAGTAGTAACAGAATGCATTGAATGAATAAAAGCATTATTTAATGAAGGAAGCTGATGAGCTGCCTATGATTAAATGATTGGTATGTCATGCATGAAGTTTGTTAAAGAATCTATGGCAAAGGAAAATCGGCAGGAAGATCTACAGCTCAAATTGAACCGCAATACCCTAGCACAAGTTCCAAGAAATGTATGCAAGTTCCAAGGCGGGGTAAAACATTTTTCAGATCAAAGGATACATTGAACCTGGTCAAATTTTGAAGATCTAATGGCTATGATTGATCATGGGAAATGTGATCAAGGAGATTAAGTGGTCAACAAATTGTTTATAAATAAGGAACTATTGATAAACAATGTATGCGGGAAAATGTATGCACAGGGATGCTACATAGTGATTACCAAGCACATAAGTTTGAAGACCTGTTTGAATAATAGAGTATAGAGACCAATAGATGGACTAGATAAGTCCTATTGTATTGAGAAAATAAGAATCTACTTTAGCATTTAGATGTGAAGTTGCAGATAGATTTTTATTACTGTTATTTTGTGAAGTGACAGAAAATCTCTTAACCAAGTGGACTTAACAGTCTTATTTGTAAAACCCTCTAGCAAGGTGACATTCTGATTAAGTGTTTGAAATCCTTTAACAAGGTCACTTCTAACAAGGTGAAGATCCTAACAGATCTAAGGGAAATCCCTTAACCGAGTCCCATCTAGCAGTGTGTTTGTAATCTTTAACAGGATTTTCTTTTAACCGAGCATACTCTAGAAGAGTATATTTCTTAGTGGGTTCAAAATCCCATAGTGGTTTTTCTCTATTTAGGTTTCCACGTTAAATATGGTGTTATGAGTGTTATGATGTTTATATGCTTTTGAGTTTGCATGTTTAGCAGTTTTGGTTATATTACTGAAGTATATGTTACCGAGGTTGAATCTGTTGTTTTTATGGAAGATTAAGTTTGTATGATTCACCCCCCCTCCCTCTCATCTTGCTATCTATTGGATTTGTACTTACATTAAGTATCAGAACTATCAGCTACAACCTTCTCAAGATAAATGGACAACAATCCAATAGAGTGAACTGCTAGAAATAGCATCTACCATGCCTGATTATAGTCTTGGTTAAGCTCAATGCTGGAGGACTAAATCCTCTTCTGAATCCAATTCGATCACCAATGATCGATCAACTCCTCTGCCTGAATGATATTACAATATTCACACATTACTTTCCTTGACCATGACCTTTCTAATAACCATGATACTTTACAAAGAGTTTCTATCTCTTATTTATACAAACCCTAAGGCATAAACCAATTAGGCCGACCACTTAAAGATATTGCAATAATATCATTACATAATTCCATTTACAATGATATGCCATGTTAGCTTAAGAGAAAAACAATAATAATAAATCCATAAATAATCTCGAATCATCCAGGTAACGTGTAGAGTACACGCT
The DNA here is from genome assembly GCF_030272615.1 of Cryptomeria japonica. Classification (NCBI taxonomy): domain Eukaryota; kingdom Viridiplantae; phylum Streptophyta; class Pinopsida; order Cupressales; family Cupressaceae; genus Cryptomeria; species Cryptomeria japonica. Next base: position 740,454,792 of record NC_081413.1, read on the forward strand.
AGCATGATACCGCTCCATAACCTAGATAGGTACCGGACCTATTCTGGGTCCACCACACCAAAGCAATATCTTCAAGCATTTGAAGCACAATCAAAGAACATCTTCAACATCCTGAAATCCTCGAAGAAGCTACAGCAACACCAATTGTGCATCCTGTCACGATTCCTCAATGAAAGCTCTATTGATAAAGCCTTAAACCAGTGTCGATAAGAGTTTACCAGAGTGTATGATAATATCCAATTACCAAGTCAATACCAACTGACCAAAACATGCTCATGGAGCATATAACTCATGAAATCTGTAGACACCCAAAATTGTCATGTCTAATTAAATAAATATTTTATTTATTTAATTATCTAAGCCTAATTCTTCTATTAATTAAATAAATCCTTATTTATTTAATTAATTCATTTATCCTCTTCTAGCCTTATTTCTCATTTAAATAAATACATTTATTTATTTAAATTATCATTTTCCTAAATTAAATAAATATCTTATTTATTTAATTGATCCCACTTCTTCTATTAATTAAATAAATCTTTATTTATTTAATTAATTCATTAGCCTTTTCTACCCATGACACATGTCATTCATCTCTTAATTCATACACTACCTACCCCTCTCATTATTTTATTATTTCTTTTACCTACCCTCTAATCATAGCCGACCTCCTTTTACACCTCTCAATCTTATCCCTCCATTTCATATAGTGTCTTCTATATAAGGAGATGTTTCCTTCATTATCAAAGCCTAATCAATCATCCTAATAAATCATGCTAATCAATCACCCTAATCATTCATGCTAATCATCTTTTATGCAATTGACTACACTGCTATCCTACTTGCAACCACATTCTATTCTTTGTTGAGCTCTTGTGCATATAAAATCTGAGAGCAAATATATCAAGCAAGATCAATGGAGATAATAAGAATGGAGCTCAAAACCCTATTGGACATGTGATGGTATAATCTTTGTGATTTCATGTGATTTGCATTGTCTTAGGTAATCTTCATATATTATGGTGGATCTTTGTTGATTGTTAGGCTAGGGTTTTGTGGTTGAATTCATTTAGCCTTTCAATATTGTTATTATTGTTATCCATTTTCACCATATACATTTTGGCACATCCGGTGGGACATGGATTTTTGTTAGATCTGTGTTCTTTTCAGATTTTTCTAACCCTATATTGCTGTTTTGTAAAACAATTTGGAGAATAATCTTGTTCAGCTAGGGTTTTGGACACAAAATCAAGATCTTGGAGAGATTCGATCATATCTCACAAATGGATAGGAAATTTTGCACCAAATTTTTTTTTGTAGGTTGAAGAAAGTATCAGGAGCTCTCAATCCAAAATTCAGAATTTTTGAAGTATATTTTCATTTTCTATTAATTTTTTATGATTTTTCATAAAAAATTAATTTAGAGAGCAAATGAGAGAATTTTTTAGATTTTCTTATATTTTTGGAAATCTCTCATAGTTATACATAGGATCTGTTCTTTGTGAATTTAATTTTGATACAAAATATTTCCCTAAAAATCAGATCTTTAAAAATTAGGGTTTTTCATTATTTTGATCAGATCTCACAAACCACTTTGACTTTTGACATCAAAGTTTTTATGCAGGTCAGGAAAAATATCAGAAAGATTTACTAAAAATTTTAGATTTTTTGGATCGATTTTGCATTTTATATGAATTGTTTATGATTTTTCATAAAAAATTAATTTTGAGAGAAAATTAGCGAATTTTTTGGATTTTCTTACATTTTTGGAAATATCTCAGAATTATACACAGGATTTGTTCTTTGTGATTTTAAATTTGATGCAAAATCATTCCTCAAAAATCATATCTTTGAAAACTAGGGTTTTGTATTATTTTACTCATATCTCACAAACTGCTTGGATTTGTTGTAGAAAAGTTTTTGTGCAGGTTTCGAAGACCATCAAGACTCTCCAATAAAAATTTCAGATTTTTTTGATCGATTTTGCATTTTATATGAGTTTTTTATGATTTTTCATAAAAAATTAATTTTTGGAGCAAATTAGCAAACTTTTTGGATTTTCTTACATTTCTGGAAATCTCTTGAAATTGTACAGGTTTTTTTTTTTAATGATGAATCAGATCTTTGAATTGGTCAACAAAACGCATTGTTGAAGGCCCCTATTTCACAAAGTCTTTTGGATCTAAAATTTACCTAACTTGTGTGCTTGCAAGAAGGGGTGATCATTTGAAACAATCCAAACTACTAATAAATCTTTGTTGCAAGTCCTTGGCAAGTGTTTTTGGATTTTTATTGTGTGTCTTGTTTTCATAGACTAGCAAACACTTCAATTGGTGCACTAAAATTGAATCATTGTCTTTTGTGTCTTGAGCAATAGGCTCTTTTTGTTTAATCTTTAGAGGGCTTGTCTTCCCATGTGGTCATTAGGAATACTAGTGAGAAGAGAATGACCCAAGTGGTAGCGAGGAAAACCCACCTCTTCTGAACCACTATAAACAACTGTATTCATGGTGAAAACTATGGATAACTTGTGTTGATTAGTTCATACCGACACTATGTCTCCCCATAAACCCGTTTGATCAAATTTATTTGATCATTTGTATGGTGTAACCCCTACCGGCTGGGAGCCTTTTGTATTTACAGAGCTGAAAGTGCCACATGTATGGCCACACGAGCGGATGCCCTTACTAGTACCTTTTTGTTTTAGAAGCCCAAATCCTTCTAGTTGTTGGGGCAGGAGGTCAGACCTCTGGTAGCGGCCCACACACATATGGTTCTTAGTAGAGATACAAAGTTCGCCATGGGGAGTTTTCATGGGGACTGATGCTTGGCTGACCTGAGAAGTGAGTGCCGAGGGTGGAGCCAGTGAGGTCAAGCATCTAAGTATCCACTCTGAATAGCGTAGCCTCGAGGGTAAAACCTCATGTGGGATCAACAACTATTGTCTTGGCCAGCCATAAGAATGGTGCTTGACTTATTTTAAACATTCAAAACATTCAAAACCAAACAACAAAACATTGTGTCTTTTTTGTTTTCAAGTGTATGCAAAACATTTTTACATCAAATAACACACTTTTCTTGGAGAGTCTAAACACTTGCAAACATTGAGTCCTCATCAACATTGTGTCCTCTTGTCACAAAAAACAATCAAACATTCAGATTTGGTCACAACTTCATAAATTGGAAAAATTTTACAGTCCAGCAAACAAGAGCAATCAGTTTCGGAATTCTTGAGCTTCCTAGGTTGTTTCTCTAGGTTTTCATCTAGCATTCAACTTGTCTTTGGGTCTCACAAAATCCATCATTGCTTTACACCTTACATTACATTCACATTTGTCTAAACTTGAGTCAAAAGGTCACTTGCTTGTCCTCATCATACTTTGTCAACACACTACATACAACAACACTTTGCTAAGTGGTCCCTCATCAAGGTTTCCTACCTTTGGGTCTCATTTGGTTTTACTTAGAGTCAAGGTCAACTTACCTCATCAAGAGAAACTATCCTCTCTTTGGAAGTCACACCTACTCTACTACATACATACTTGGTCTTACACTTTGGACATTGCAAGTACACCTCAGATTCATTTACACTCCATCCAACTCTTGGTCTTCCATACTCTTTCCATTTTTCATCTAGTCTCACACATCTTGGTCAATACCTAGTTCATGGTTGAAACCCATCTTCAAAAATCTAGGAGAGAAACTAAAGAGGCTCAAGAGTCCGCAAAGTTGAGTTCTTATGAGTATGACAATGATATCTTTTTCAATTCTAATCATACTACATTACCTGACATGGATGTCTATAGAAACATTCCAAATGTTGAGAACATGGACACTATAAACAACAATGCTACACACAATGAAAATGTGGACAACTTTTTAGTACATTCAGCAGATGTGGAAGAATCCATTATGAATCCCCATTTCAATCGATTGGTTGAGGAAATAATGAGGAGGGATAGACAATACTTCTTACAAATGATGGCACAAAGTGGAGCCAAGATACCTCATGATTTTGACATGTCTCAAATAATGGAACATAGACCTTTGCAACAACCTCACTCCAATATGGATCAAAGGAGACCTAATAGTGGAGGAAATAGAGGACCACATATGGTACCTGAATCACCATCAGCTTTGCTTCAAAAACCAGAGGTCCCACATACACATGGGCAAGCATATGATACTCACCTTTGCAGACCATTATGGAAGTCTTATGCAGACAGATATGCTCAATTACATACCAATGCTAAGGATCAACCATCAAAGCAATTGGATATTCAAAGGCATGCTCAAAATTTGGACACAAGGAAACCCCATGTCAAATTTGGGGGCAACACATTAGAACATGACATGCCTGTAGAGTATGGTATACATGCACAAAATAGATATGGTGTTCCTCAACATGAATCTATACCAAGTGGTCCATATATGCAGCATCACTATAGACCTCCTCCATATGAACATGTGTATGATCAATATCATCCATATATGCAACATGCTCCTCCTCCAATTGGTGCCTCAAGCATGGGGTATGGTCCAAGAAGTCGATCTCCACCTAAGAGCAATTTGGAGCAACAAATCAGGGACTTACAAAAGAAAATGGAGGACATAAATACACCGAAGCCAACATACACAATGAGAGACATATGTCCTTATCCATTTGACAAGAGCATTCCAATGCCTCCTTTTCCTACACACTTTGTGACGCCTAAATTTGATAAGTATAGAGGAAAAGGGGATCCTAAGGCACACATAAGACAATTTTTCACAGCTTGCATTGAGGTAGCAGGAGAAGAGACATATTTGATGAGATTATTCCCACAAAGCTTAGGTGATCAAGCTATGGAATGGTTCTCCCAACTTCCACCTGGAATTAAGTCATGGGGTGACTTAGCAGAGGCATTTATTCAACATTTCTCCTACAACATAGAGATAGACATATCAGTCACTACTTTGTGCAATACTAAGCAAAAAGAGGGAGAATCTTTTGCATCATTTTTACAAAGATGGAGAAATCTAGCCAGCAGATGCTCTTGTGAAATTCCACAAAAATAAATGGTAGAAATGTTCACCCAAAATGTTAACAAAGAGATTGGTTATGACTTAAGGAAAGCTTGTTTGTCCACCTTCAAGGAGGTCATTGAAAAAGGCTTAGCGACGGAAAAGGTCCTAATTGAACAAGGAGTCATTAAAATATTCAAGGAAAACAAAGATGACTTTAAAGGAAAAGACAAGCCAAGATTTTGGAATAAAAATAAGAACACAGTCAATGATGGTGTTGTTGATGCCAACACAGTGCGACCCAAATTCATTTTTTCTGGATCAAGTTCTACAAACAATCAAGTGAATACTCAAACAACTTCTAGATTACGAAAGAAGTATACCCTGTTGGGAGAACCACTTGAGTTAGTTTTCAAGAAGTTAGTGGCAAACAAGGTGATCACAATTCCAGATTTCCTGCCATATGAACCAAAGGTCAAACCAAATTGGTGGAATGATGATGAGTATTGTGAATTTCATAAGAGCAAGGGTCATAAGATAGGAAATTGCCATCGACTGAAGAACATCATACAAGATCTCATTGATAGAGGTGACATTGAGATTAAAGGACATTCATCCAATCAAGAACATGAGATGTTTAAGGAACCATTCCCAAAACATTACAAGGGAAAAGCTAAAGCCACAGATGACCAAACCAACTATAGCAGAGCATCCTATAACTATGATTCAACTATCAATCACATATCGATGGACAATTACGTCTCTACTATTATCATCAAGGACAAAGCGTCCGAGAATTCTACTCAGAGACCCAAGATTGTCCTAAAAGGTATTGGATCTTCTTCCGAACCTACCTCTGAATGTCATGTTACAACTCACCGAAGTAAATTCACTTTGCAAGGTGCTCCAACTAAAAACACCACTTCTTCATCAACCAAACCTAAGTATGACCTTGTAGAACAGTTAGGGAAGACACCCGCACTCATCTCTATCCTTGAGCTCTTACGCCTATCCCCTGCACATAAAGCCATTCTTGACAAAATCTTGAGAGACACTTCTGTCCCTACTGATCTGAACATGGACCAGTTTCAAGCCATGGTGGGATACCTTTCCATTCCACACTCCCTTACATTCACAGAAGCCGATGACGCCTCCGTAAGTCAGCCAGATAATACACCATTACACATTGAAGCCTTCATACACAAACATAGAATCAAACGAGTCCTGATAGATGGAGGAGTAGGTCTAAACATTTGTACATTGAGCACTATTAAGCAATTGGGATATTCTGACAAAGCTGTGAATTCTACAAACAAAATTACTATCAAAGCATATGATGATGAAGAACGTTCATCCAAAGGCACAGTCACCTTGCCTCTCAAAGTTGGGCCAGTTACAAAGGATGTGGTTTGTCAAGTACTTGATCTTGATCTCACATATATTATATTGCTAGGACATCCTTGGATTCATGAAATGAGGGCAGTCCCGTCTACATATCACCAATGCATTAAGTTTCCTCATAATGGAGTTGAAATAATAGTTAATGCTGACCCAAATCCATTCATATATTGCAACAATTTGCAACCTAGATCAGAAATAACAATTCCAGTCAATCGAGAAGATATTCCTTCATCAGCATATGTGGATCTAGAATCCTTAAAAGCTTTTACATCAAAACAAGCAAAGCTAAAAGAAAAGTTCAAGATTAAAGACCTAGGATGTGGTGAGTATATCTTTCATGTTGATCAACTCCCACTATCTCCTAACACATTTTGTCAACAGGAACAATCTACAAGCAATTTGCAGTGCCAAGGAATTGGATATGAACCAACTAGTGTTGTAGCTACTAAGTCTGAATGCAAATCTCCTCTAGTGGTGTAAGCACCTCTTGATATCAATAATCCTAAGAGTGGTTCCAGCGAAGAATCTATTGAGCATATCGCCAGCCCTCTTGATAACTCACATAGCCTTACCATATCATCCACTCATTCCATTTCCACTCCACTTCTAGACTTGGATCAACAAGAATTACAAAAGCCCTTACTCATTGGAGATCAAAAATCAAGCTATGAACAAAAAAATTTAAAAGTCAAAAATAAAGAAAAGTCCTTTAGTCCAGATCAAAATCAAAAGCTACTGGACTATGCAAAAATCAAAGTCAAGGATAAAACTCCTATGAAGCAAAAAGAGAAAGAGTTGATCTCCCCTAATACCAAAATAACTGGGGGCAAAAGTTCTAAAATTTCAAGTCAAAAAGCATACTTGTTGATCCTAAGTCTCCATCATGCTATCCTACTTTCACTTCTTTTCACAATCATAAGCCTTCATCACTCATCCACTTATTTCACACATCCTTTCCCTTCTGGCGATACATCATGGACCTTTAATGGAGCTTCCTTGAAGTACTTTGTTATCAGGGATGCCCAAACTTCTTTAGGTGACACGCATACGGGCCTGTGTAGTCCACACACTAGTAATTCTATCTCGATTCCTTCATCAAGGAAGACAGTCACTCGAGCTACACATCATTCAGTCAAGGAACATCACAGTTACAATCACAAAGTCAAGCCTTGCACATTTGAGGTAGGGGACTTAGTTCTTAGAGAAAATCCCAAAAATCAGCAAGACAGAGAGAAGAAGGGCAAGTTCGAACCAAATTGGCTTGGTCCTTACATCATTACAATAGCATATAGATTTGGGGTATATCAGCTCTCAACTATAGAAGGTGAACCTTTGGAGGATCCTATCAACAACATGCACCTTTGTAGGTTCTACACATAGCTCTTTGGAATATCCTAATTCAAAAAATACAAAAAAAATTCAAAAAATTTCAAAAATACAAAAAAAAAATTTATAAAACAAAAAAATCATTACTTGGTGAAAACCTGGCAAACAGGCACCTTGTGACACAAAAAACATTGAAAAATTGAAAAAAGTAAAGAAAAATAATTTCGTCCAACGGTGAAAACCACTTCGGTGGCGCCCTGGGCAAGTACCATGGTGAAAAATGGGTCACCAGCACCATGCGTAGAGACATTGCTCCTACCTCCTTTAGGATTCACTTTCATCCTTTCACTTTGCACACACTCACAACCTATTTGTTCATAATAAACTTACCCATTCCCATCATGGCTTGTCAATTGATCTACCCAAGATTGGTTAGCCATTCATACTAAACATTCCTTTTCATCCCTTTTCATCCATAATAAATCAGATCCTATCTGTGGCTAAGGCAAAATCCTATGTCTAGTAATGGGTGTGGAATTGAGAACATCACATGTTTCGAGGAGTACAGTTTCTTCCAGCTTTCTTTAGTCTATCAGCGCACAATCCGCAATAAAGAAGCATTTGCATCACAGATCTGCAATAAAGTTTCGTCTTCTCCACAATAAAATATTAGTTTCATGAATTCAGTCAATTTCAGATGAGACAACAAAAACAATGGGCTTCAACAAATCAAATCTTTCAACAAACTCAAACAACATTATGGTTCAGTGCTATCTATCCTTTCTGTGAAAGTAAACATTGTGACCACAATCAAATAAGACTTATACATGTGACAAGAGACACTAAACTTGAGGACTACAGTGGGTGTTGGTGTCGAGTCTTGGTTTTCTTTTGATTTTATCTTTCTGGTGACATGTCTTTTAGCTTTTCCAGGATGTCTTTGACTAGAGATTCTATCTCCAGGATGTCTTTGACTAGAAAGGCGAGGATGGGGTATCGTCACCTATTTGTATTTTTTGTTTGTGGATTGTCTTTTAGTAATGCTATGACTTGTCCAAGGATATGAGGACATTGTGAGTCTAGTGTGAACTGGGGCATTCCTTGTTTGTGACTGTCTTATCTCCATGCAAACAGGTACAATGACTTTCTGGGTCGAACATATGCCTCGATTGTCATAACCTACTTGCCATAATAAAGCTCAATGATGATAATGCATAAGAAGCTCTTTCACTTTCATATCTTCTGTCTTCCATCCCCCTTTCTTGATTGACTTCCATCATCCTTCTCGAGTCTGCATAGCCTGCTATCACATGACTGAGTATAATGACACACCAAAAACATTTGCATTTCATGTAGCTGCACCTACATTACCACATATAAGCATTTCATACATACATATAGATATCACAACTGCATCACATCCTGCACACAACACCTGTTAGCACAATTTACATTTGCATTATCATATTCATCTGCATTACATACATTCACATTTGCATCATGCATAAACATATAAAACATAAAAGAACAAAAAATAAATAAATATTGCATTGCATCATATACATATTTGCATCCATATCATAAGCATCACATAAGAACATCTCATCACATAGGTACACATGCATATAGCTTCCGCAAAGATGAATCATCTCATATATATATATAAAGTGGCATGATACAATGATGTCAAAATCATATGGCTACAATCACCCGTAGGTGTCTACATCATTATACAAAATGGTACAAAACTGATACAGAGGAACTCACTGATCACTCCTGCCAACACTATTGGTAGTGCTAATCCTATCCATGTCATGGTATCCCATGCCATGTGTCCCACCCTCATCTCTAGTCTTGGATCCTAGAACACTCGTCTAAGGGCATCCCTGTCTCCGTCTCGATCGTACGGAATCAACTCCCCATCAATCGGTATCCGCATAATCCTATATACATCCTTCAGGGTGACTGTCATCTCACCCATCGGCAGATGAAACGTGCATGTCTCAGAGTGCCATCTCTCAGCCAGCGCAGTCAGCAAACCCGTGTTTGCCCAAAACTCAGGCACATATAGCACATGTCTCAAACCCATCTCCTCGATCGCAGCTCGCTCCTTGGCTGTCAGCTCAGGTCGCAATCTCTGAGTCGATGGGAATCTCTCCCGTGACTCTAGCATCGGCAAGTACTCTTGCAGTCAAGCAAATCAATCATGTCAGTCATAGTGGCATTCACTGTTTATCACAAAATGCTACTCGCTATCTAAATGCATATGGTTATCTATCCTAGTGACACTCACTGTTCATCACAAAGTGTTGCTTCTACCCTAGTGACACTCACTGTTCATCACAAAGTGTTGCTATTTATCCTAGTGGTACTCCCTGTTCATCACAAAGTACTATGTGTGTGACACTCACTGTTCATCACAAAGTGTTACTCACATTTGCACTCCCTGTTCATCACAAAGTGCTGCTCATATTTCAGTACTCCCTGTTCATCACAAAGTACTCTATCTTGGTACTCACTATTCATCACAAAGTGCCTTGATCTATCCTAGTCTTCCTAGAGGACCTACTTGAGTGTATCCCCTCAGCAGCTTATCCAATCGACAGCATATGTTCATCACAGAACTGCCAATTTGACCTAGAAGATGCAAATTCATACTTTTCAAATGCAAACGCGCTTACATGACATAAACACGCTCAAAGACTGCATAGACGCACCTGAAAAACACAGATGCGCCTTCTTGACACAGACGTGCCTATGCCTGGCACCAACGCAGATGCACCTGGACATTTTTTGACACTTTTTGGACCCTAGTCTAAGCGCATTTATTACCCTATTCGACATGCATTAATGACAAAATTAAATGCCTCAAAGTATGAGGAGGTTTGGTGGTACTTACCAGCTCTCCTGCCTCTGCTGGCCTCTGAAATCGGCGAATGCGGTCGAATCTGTGAGTGAAAGCCATCGCTACTGATGGCTCCTACTCTATTTTCACTCTGCAATATGCTCTTGTGGATGTGTAGATGACAATGAGGATGTATTTTCCCCCGTGGTCTATCTTATAGCCTACCCTAGCCCTCGCATTCATTTCCCGAGTCAGTCTTCGTTATCCCGTGACTTTGTCACTTTATCCAGTCAATCCATTGTATCTTGTCTTTCTTATCGAGAGATTGTCTGCAATCTTTTCAGACATTTTCATCCAATATCTCGAGGGGGCATATCATTCCCATTCAGGGGCAACTCTATATCAGTTCATCTTATCTTCTTTGAAACAACGCGACAAGCCGCATTGTCTCAAAGAGGGGCAAAATGTAGATACCCAAAATTGTCATGTCTAATTAAATAAATATTTTATTTATTTAATTATCTAAGCCTAATTCTTCTATTAATTAAATAAATCCTTATTTATTTAATTAATTCATTTATCCTCTTCTAGCCTTATTTCTCATTTAAATAAATACATTTATTTATTTAAATTATCATTTTCCTAAATTAAATAAATATCTTATTTATTTAATTGATCCCACTTCTTCTATTAATTAAATAAATCTTTATTTATTTAATTAATTCATTAGCCTTTTCTACCCATGACACATGTCATTCATCTCTTAATTCATACACTACCTACCCCTCTCATTATTTTATTATTTCTTTTACCTACCCTCTAATCATAGTCGACCTCCTTTTACACCTCTCAATCTTATCCCTCCATTTCATATAGTGTCTTCTATATAAGGAGATGCTTCCTTCATTATCAAACCCTAATCAATCATCCTAATCAATCATGCTAATCAATCACCCTAATCATTCATGCTAATAATATTTTATGCAATTGACTACACTACGATCCTACTTGCAACCACATTCCGTTCTTTGTTGAGCTCTTGTGCATATAAAATCTGAGAGCAAATATATCAAGCAAGATCAATGGAGATAGGAAGAATGGAGATCAAAACCCTATTGGACATGTGATGGTATAATCTTTGTGATTTCATGTGATTTGCATTGTCTTAGGTAATCTTCATATGTTATGGTGGATCTTTGTTGATTGTTAGGCTAGGGTTTTGTGGTTGAATTCATTTAGCCTTTCAATATTGTTATTATTGTTATCCATTTTCACCATATACAAAATCCAATATACTTCACTGATCCAAACATGTCAGAAGTGTCCAATAGATAATCTCTTCTGCCAGTAACACTGGATCTTCTACCAGTAACTAAAACTTATCTGTCGGTAACCATCCATATCAGCTAGTGTTGACATCAATGCAATGCATAATCAATGCATCCATATTGCCAACAATCTCCCCCTTTGGCATTGATGGCAGCACTGGATGTGAAAAACATCTAAGTACCAAGAGATGCCAAACAAGTCTCCCCCTGTGGAAGATAACCAAAAATCAATAGATATCCCCCTATAAATGATATCTCTATATGGTTCAGAATGATTTTTCACATTACTATCACTCCCCCTTTGACATCAATGCAAGAAACCTGACAAAAATATCAAAGAAATGATATAAACCTCTGAATCTCAAAGCTGACTACTCCCCCTGAGTAGTAGCACCACTTATCAGTGCTATAATGAATAATGTTTTTGATAATACATGTCAGACTGATGAAAAACTTCATCAATCAAGTCTCTGTCAGAGGGGCAGAAACCCCTAACCTGTCTCTTACATATTCAAATGATTCCTTAGACAACAGTTTAGTGAATATGTCTACAATCTATTCTTTAGTGTTCACATAAACCAATTTGACTTCCTTTGCTTCTACCTTGTCCTTTAGAAAGTTATACTTTATTGAAATATTCTTATTCTTACAGTGAAATACTAGATTCTTAGACATGTCAATAGCTATAAAGTTATCATAGTAGATAACTACCGGTTCACTGTAATTTACTCTGATATCCTTCAACATTTGCTTCATCCACAAAACTTGAGTGCAATTAGTTCCTGCTGCAACATACTTAGCTTCTGTAGTAGATAAAGAAATGCATGAATGTTTTTTTCTTATCCATGAAACCAGTTTCTTTCCAAGAAAGAAAGCTCCACTAGAAGTGTTCTTCCTATTATCAATATCACCTATCCAATCTAAGTCAGTATATGCACATAAAGTGAAATCATCATTTCTGGAATACCATAAATCATATTCTGTTGTTCCTTGAAAATATTGGAATATCCTCTTTACTGCACATTCATTATTTTCTTTAGGATTACTTTGATATCTTGAAACAATATTTAATGCATTCATAATATTAGGTCTAGTCTGAGTTAGATATAATAGACCACCAATCATAGATGTATACCTTGTCAGATTTACCAGTGTAGAAGTATCATTGATAGATAATTTCTCACTTGTAGCTATAGGAGTACTTACCGGTTTGGAATTCTCCATACCAAACTTTTTCAACAATTCTCTTAGATACTTAGTTTAGTAGATAAAAATTCCTTTATTAGTTTGAGTAATCTGTAAACCTAAGAAAAATTTCATCTCACCAATCATGGACATTTCAAATTCATTTTTCATGTTGTTAGCAAATTCCATACATAGTTTATCTTCTCCTCCAAAAATGATATCATCAACAAAAACTTCAATAATCAAAATATCATTATCAGTGATCTTATAATATAGATTACTATCAACACTGACTTTAGTAAAACCAAGCTTCAAAAGATATTTATCCAACCTTGAATACCAAGCTCTAGGAGCCTGTTTCAAACCATATAAAGCTTTCTTCAATCTGCAAACCATGTCTTTGTCATCTGTCAGTGAAAATACATCAAGTTGTTCAATGTAAACTTCTTCCTCAAGCTCACCATTCAGAGATGCACATTTTACATCCATTTGATAAACCTTATAGTTCTTATAAGCTGCATAGGGAAGAAATAGTCTAACAGCTTCAATTCTAGCTACAGGTGCAAATGTCTCACCATAATCAATTCCTTCCATTTGAGAATATCCTTTACAAACCAATATAGCCTTGTTTCTTATAACTTGACCATCCTAATTCAATTTATTTCTAAAAACCCATTTAGTTCCAATAACATTCTTATGTTTAGGCCAAGAAAATAAAGACCAAGTTTCATTCTTCTCTATTTGATCTAATTCATCTTACATAGCCTTTAACCAATGTTTATCCTTACAAGCTTCAATAACAGTTGCCGATTCAACTTGAGAAATAAGACACACCTCTTCATTTGCCATTTTTCTTCTTTTTATAACTCCCTTGTTTCTATTGCCAATAATTTGATCTTCAGAATGATTTAATCTTACATACCTTGGTGTCTTTTGAACTTCAGGTTCACCACTCTGATCATCAGTCACAGTTGAATGTTTTGATTTTGTCAGTGTAACTATCTCAGCTTCTTGTACCGGTTGAGGCATTGTCAGTTTAGTTATGATCATTTTCACTACCGGTTCCCTGTCATATGATATAGAATTATTTTTGTATTGTTCATCCACATTCACATTATCACTCTCAACAATTTTCTGCAATCTTTTGTTATAACATCTATATTCTTTGCTCTAAATTGAACAACCAATAAATATCCCTTCATCACATCTAGGATCAAACTTTCCAATTGAATCATCTCTTTTGATATAGCATTTACTTCCAAAAATTCCAAAATACTTAACAGTAGGTGTATGTCCAAACCATAGTTCATAAGGGGTCTTACCGGTTTCATCGTTGATGTGAACTCTGTTGAATGTGTAGACTGTCGTACTCACTGCTTCTCTCTAGTAGATATGAGGCAATTTGGATTCCATCATAATAGATCTACCTACATCCAAAATGGTTCTATTCTTTCTTTCAACCACTCCATTTTGTTGAGGAGTCCTAGGTGCAGATAGTTGTCTCCTGATTCCATTTGTCTCACAATAACTGTTAAATTCATGAGAAGTGAATTCACCGCCATGATCTGATCTTAGACATATAATTTTTAATCCAAATTCTGTTTCAACCTTCGTTTTAAAGATCTTGAATTTCTCAAAGTCTTCAGACTTCTCCCTTAGAAAAGTCACCCACATCATTCTAGAGTAGTCATCAATAATCAACATGAAATACCTATCACCTTGAAAGCTTCTAGTCCTTGTTGGACCACATAAGTCAGTGTGAATCAAATCAAGTACATCATTAGATTTATCATGTATTCTCTTAAAAGAAATTCTGACTTTCTTACCCAATTGACATTCCTTACATACTGGATTATGAGGATTCATAATCTTAGGTATATCTCTAACTGCCTTAGTTGAACTGATCTTAAAAATGCAATCAAAATTAACATGGCACAACCTCTTATTCCATAGCCAACTCTCATCAATACGAGCAATCAAACATGTCTTATTACCAGTGTTCAAGTGAAATATATTACTTCCTGTCTGAATACCGATTGCAATCTCCAAACCATTTTTGTTAATGATTTTGCATTTTCTATCTTTAAACTAAAGTTGAAAACCCTTATCAACTAATTTACCAACACTCAAAAGATTATGCCTTAAACCTTCTACATAATAGACATTATCAGTGTTATGCTTGCCATCCAAAGAAATAATACCTCTATCTTTGATCATACATGCCTTGTCATCTCCAAATCTGACTTGACCACCATTGTATTCTTGTAGGGATAATTTTTTTTTTTTTAATCTCCAGTCATATGATGTGAGCATCCACTATCAATTACCCATTCATCCTTATCTTCAAATTTTTCTGCCAGGGCCTTTTCTTCATTTTTTGATAGCCATTTCTAGTTCATCTTCCTTCAAATCATAGAACACCCATTATTTTCCATTTCTAGATCCACTAGCAGAGTCTTTTGCCAGTTCATCTCTAGAGTCATCAGTTACTCCTTCCTCATCTGCTATGTAGCATTGTTTACTTTTCTTGAATCTATATCTGTTCGGGTTAGGCTTAAAATTTTCTTAACTCTTTCCTTAAACCTTGCATTCCTTTCAAGACATCTAGATGCAAAATGACCAATCTTATTACATACAAAACATTTAAAAGGTTCTTTTCTTTCATACTTACTTCTAGTTGGACCTTTAGGTATTATTCTAGCAAATAAGGCTTCAAGTTTCTCAAGATCTTCATCTTCTTTCCTCATGTCTTCCAATTATTTTGCATATAGGGCTCTCCAATCACTTTTTCCAATAGATGTTGATGATGATGCATGAAAGGCTGGTTCAGACTTTACAACTCCAAAAGATCAAAATTCTTCAAGCTCAAAAGAAGCTAATTTCCCAATCAAAATGTCTCTGTTGAGTGAAGTGTTTGCCATTGTTCTTAACTCATAATTGTAGTTGCCTTCATCTTGTAAGCTGGTGGAAGGGCTCTCAAGATTTTGGAAACTATTTCATCTTCACTTAGAAATCCTCCACAATATTGAATTCCCATAACAATCTCATTTACTCTTTCTATAAACACAACAATTATTTCATTTTCTTCCTTTTTAAAGTTTTCATACCTTACTCGGTAACCATCAAGTTTAGCAATTTGGACAGTAGGGTCACCTTCATTCAAAGTTTTCAATTTGTCTCATATAACCTTAGCCGATGATTTGTCAATCAGTCCCATAATTTGTTGATCAGTAAGTGCACACAAGAGGGCTTGTCTAGCTCTGCAATCATTTTCAATATTCTTATCCAAATCTATAGGAGTAGGATTTCCAGATGTCAGATCATAAGGTCTATATCCTTTCTCAATGATCTCCCAAATTTCCTTGCCAAGACATCTAAGATGAGTCTCCATTCAAATTTTCCATATCCCATAATTTGTTCCATCAAGCTTAGGGATTTCTCTTTTGGAAAATAGCTGATAGTGGATTAGTAGCGTTAGTTGCCATAGGATCTACTTCAAGCGGTTAAGATTTTGCAAAAGAGGACCAAAGATTTGATACCAATTGTTAGGATAACTAGTGAACAACTGAGAGAGGGGGGTGAATAAGTTGTTAACAGACTATAACTTTTAATCCATAATACAACCTTAAACAAATCAAGTACTGGTAAAGCACAGATAGATGTCGGTAAACAATACAACTTAACAATTAACTAGATAATCAATGCAAAGAAACCATACCACATAACACCATGATTTGTATGTGGAAAACCCAGAAAGGAAAAAACCATGGTGGGAAGCCTACCCATAGTTAGATCATACTTCTATAGAAAGTATGTGTTACAATGAGGGGCCTGCACTTGCAGGAAGGCACACTACCTAGAGCGTACTGCTCATTACAAAAGAGTCTCACTGACTATAGAGAGGCTACAACCTTCTCAAGATAAATGGACAACAATCTAATAGAGTGAATTGCTGGAAATAGCATCTACCATGCCTGATTATAGTACTGATTAAGCTCAATGCTAGAGGACTAAATCCTCTTCTGAATCCAATTCGATCACCAATGATCAACCAACTCCTCTGCCTAAATTATATTACATATTCACACATTACATTCCTTGACCATGACCTTTCCAATAACCATGATACTTTACAAAGAGTTTCTATCTCTTATTTATATAAACCCTAAGGCCTAAACAAAATAGGTCGGCCACTTAAAGATATTACAATAATATCATTACATAATTCCATTTACAATGATATGCCATGTCAGCTTAAGACCAGAATAATAATTAAAAAATCCATAAATCATCTCGAATCATCCAGGTAACGTGTAGATTACACGCTAGCATGATACCGGTCCATAACCTAGATAGGTACCGAACCTATTCTGAGTCCACCACTCCAAAGCAATGTCTTCAAGAATTTGAAGCATGATCAAAGAACATCTTCAGCATCTTGAAATCCTCGAAGCTGCACCAACACCAATTGTGCATCCTGTCATGATTCCTCAATGAAAGCTCTGCTAGTAAGGGTTTACCATAGTGTATGATAACATCCAATTACCAAGCAAATACCAACTGACCAAAACATGCTCATGGAGCATATAACTCAAGAAATCCAATATACTTCACTGATCCAAACATGCCAGAAGTGTCCAACAGATAATCTGTTCTATCGATAACACTAGATCTTCTACAGGTAACCAAAACTTGTCTGTCGGTAACCATCCATATTAGCTAGTGTTGACATCAATGACAAAACATCAGTGCAACACTATTGGATATTGTTGGCATATGATGAACAGGCATGTTGATATGATGATAATGTATGTTGTCATTGATGTCAATAAGTACAAGTGAACCGGTATGCAGATAAAAAGAAGTTGGTGAACTGGTATGAAGAGGTATGAAGAGATGTTGTGAACCGATGTCGGAGTTTCACTAAGTGTGACTACTAGTTGGTAGTCTCAGCTCTAGGGTTACCGGTTTGGCAATCCAACTTGTGCAATACAGCCAATGATACTCTATGATGAGTTAGAAATGAGATCAAGGTGCCATGACAATTTTGTGCACGTGAAGCATTTCCTTGAGGATCTTGCATATGAAGATCGATTACATTAAATGTCTACCTCAGGAATGAACATTCTTCTTAGCTGTATGAGAAGAAATCCTCATGGGTTACTAATTCCCATATGCGGTGAAGAATGAATGATGAAGATTGTCTTGTGATCTGTTTAAGATTGTATTTCTCTATGCAAAGTGTTTGGACAGTCAGGATTGGACCGCTTGTATTGTAAACCTAAGATGCTTAGGGTTTAGGGTTTATGCTACTGACATAACTATTGTCTATAAGGTCGATGATGCTTGTTGTTGTAAGTTGTTGGAAAATGTTGTGTGTGTGTATCCAAGTGATGAGATACTTGCCAGACCAGTAAGAGGAAAACTACAGAGTGTGATTGTAGAGTAGAGGAATTGAAAAGGATCTGCCTTGGCATGTAGTGTTGCTATTAGATCAGAGTTTTACCTATTGTCTTCTAATCATTTCAACAGTTGGAAAATCCCTTTACTGGGTAGCTTTAATGGGCTTATTGTAAATCCTTTAACTGGGTGACTCAAGATCATTGAGTTCTTCAAATCGTCTAGCGAGGTAACCTTTGACAGGGTTTCAACCTTTAATGGGGTATATAGCCATCCCTTAACCAAATGATCTTTAACAGGATTGGTTTCTAGCAGAACCTTATTGTAAAAGTTTTTAACCGGACTAGGCTTCTAACAGAGCGAGCTTCAAAAGAGTTCAAAACAAGCTTGTGGGTATTCATCCCCATCATGGTTTTTCCCATTTGGGTTTCCACGTTGAAAATTTGTGTGTCATGAGTTGTGCATTTTTTATGTGATGATTAAGTATTTTGTGTTTTAGTAATTATGCATGCAGAGCTATTAGGTAATGGTATTACTGGTATACCACATGCATATGTTTATGGGTGAAGTTGTTATCATGTATTGAATGTATTTGAAGTGTTCAGACTTATTAGTATATGTTGTCTAAAGTCTTACTGTGTTTAACCTATATTGCCATGGTTAAGTTCAGTAATGAAGACAACTGGTTGATATTGCTTTAACTTGATAAGTTGATAAGAAAGTTTTTGTCTGTACTGATTCACCCCCCCCTCTCAGTACTGATTAGGGTATTTGTTGTTCATTATTATTCATCAATTGGTATCAGAGCAACTCCAGGTTCTCGGTGATATAAGCTTAACTGCTTGAGGTAAAAGATCCAGTTGTAATGATGAAGAGGGAAGGTCCTAAGTTCAATAGAGATAAATTTAAGATACGGAAGGATAGAATGAAGATTTACATCAAGAGTATGGGTGCTCAACACTGGATCTATATTGAGAATGCCTATGTGACTCCCACTGGCACTCTGATTGATGATCAGAAGAGAGATTTTTAGAAAAATGGGCAAGTCATGGAAGCTCTTATCAGCAACTTGTCAAATATTGAGTTTACTGATGTACAACACAAGGACACAACTAAGGATGTGTGGGATGCATTGGAAACCATTTATGTTGGTGATGAGCATGCCAAGAAAGCTAAGGAAGAGAGCCTTAGAGGAAAAATTGAAGATATGAGGATGGTTGAAGGAGAGACCATTCAACAATATGGCATTATGATTAAGACTGTGGTTGGAGATATCAAAAGCGTTGGTGGAACGATTGAGGATGCCACCGTTGTTAGTAAAGTCTTCAGATCATTGTTACCGATCTATGCAATCAAAGTTGCTGCTATCTAGGAACTAAGGTCTATTGATAAAACCAAGGTATCCTTAGACTCTATCATTACAAAGTTGACTGTATATGAGTTGAATAGCTATGATGGCAGTGTTTAGAAAACCGAGTTAGCCTTTAGAGCATTTGCTGCACCATCTAGAAAAGGAAAAGAAACTAGTACCAGTTATGAATCCAGACAATGCAGAGATATGGATGATGAAGAGATTCTAATGGAATTTGAAGCTCTTCTTGCTAAAAGACTTCTAAAAGGAATCGGTAAATATAGAGGTAAGCTTCCTTTAAAATGTTTCTCCTACAACAAGATAGGACATATAGTTGTTAATTGTCCTAACAGTGATAATAAGGATAAATTGAAGAGGTTTAGAAAGTATAAAGGAGGAAACAGGAGAAATTGTCTTGTTGTTGTAGATGAATGTGTTACTGATGAAGAATCAGAGGATGAAGAGAGTGAAGATATAGTGTTTGTATATGTAAAGGAAGAAGTGTCTGATAAGAAAGCACTTGTCTCTCACATTGACAAATCCAATGAGTGGATTATTGATAGTGGTTGTTCTCACCACATGAATGCTAACCGGGGAAAGTTTCTTTCTCTAGAAGAATATGATGGAGGTGTTGTCAGATTTGGCAACGACGCACCATGCTTGGTAAAAGGTAAAGGATCCATCTCACTGAATGGAAAGAGCAGTGCAGATGATGTCTACTGGGTAGAAGGTCTTAAGCATAACCTATTGAGTGTTGCTTAGCTGAATGACAAAGAAATCATTTTAGAATTCAAAGGTGGAGTCTGCAGTATAATTGGAAAGAGTGGTGAACTTATTGCCATTGGTAAGTAGACTAGAGGTAACCTATTTCAGTTGAATGCCAAGATTAGTTAGTGTCAGATGGCTAAGTTTGATGACAATTGGATATGGCATAGGAGACTCTGTCATATGAACTTTGACAATATTGTTAAAGCTGGTAAGATCAAGGCAGTAAGAGAATTACCTTTGCTGAACAAACTTGAGAATTCTTTGTGCAGAGAATGTCAACTTGGGAAGATATCTTCCTCAACTTTTAGAGATAAGTCTTTTTCAGCAGAAAATTTACTTGACCTTGTGCATACTGATATGTGTGGTCCTATGAAAACTAGAAGTATTCAGGGAGATAGGTATTTTATGATTTTTACTGATTACTGCTCAAGAATGATGTGGGTCACATTCTTGAAAGACAAGTCTGGAGCATTTGGAAAATTCAAAGCCTTCAGAGCATTAGTAGAAAAGGAAGTGGCCAAAGGATAAAGTGCCTAAGAACTGATCAGGGAGGAGAATTCACTTTTGATGAATTCAACAAGTACTGTGAAGATAGTGGTATCAAGAGGTAGTTGTTTGCCCCAAGGAAACCACAACAGAATGGAATAGCACAAAGGAATAATAGGACTATAGTTGAATTGGCGAGAACAATGCTGATCCAAGGAAAAGTTGCTCACACTTTTTGGAGAGAAGCGGTGAGCACTGCAGTCTATACAATGAACCAGGTACTTATCAAGAAAGGAAAAGATAAAACCCCTTATGAGTACTAGACCAGGAAGACTCCCACTATGAGTTACTTTAAGGTATTTGGGAGTAAGTCCTATATCAAGAGAGGTGAGCATTTGAGAAAATTTGATGCTAAAAGTGATGAAGGAATATTTTTGGGATATTCCACCAAGAGAAAATCTCTCAAGTGCTACAATAACAAAACTCAGAGGATTGTTGAGAGCATCAATATCAAGGTTGATGAATCACCTGAGAAATTTGAGGGAATCAACAGTGAGCAAGTGGAAGGTGAACCGGGAATAGCTTTCTAGGAACTGATTACAAAAGAAACAAGAAAAGATCTCAGTGTTCCTATACCAGTAGAAGTTGCAGTAAGAGAAGAAGAAGAGATAAGTGAAGGATAAGAAGAAAAGATAGCAAATCAGGCTAGAGTCATTCCTAGATATGTGAAGCTGCATCATGATCCAAAGAAAATCATAGGAGATAAAGATGCAGAGATACTCACAAGAAGAAAAGTGAAGGAGAACTCTTGCATGATATAGACTAGAAGGTGTCTAAATGCTACTTGCATTTGCAGCATTTAAGGGATTTAAGGTTTATCAGATGGATGTCAAGTCTGCATTTTTTAATGGAATCCTAGAAGAGGAAGTGTATATAGAGAAATTGGAAGGGTTTGCCTTATCTAAAGACAGTGACATGGTGTGTAGATTACACAAAGCCCTGTATGGACTGAAACAAGCACCTAGGGCATGTTATGAAATATTACACTCTCATCTTGTGAAGATTGGATTTTAGAGAACAAGTGAGGATAGAAACATCTACTTGAAGTCAGAAGATGATCAGATTCTTATCTATGAAGTATTTGTAGATGACATAATCTTTGGAGGAGATGATGGAATGAGCCATGCATTTGTAGATAAAATGAAGAAAGAGTTTGAGATGTCTCTGATTGGAGAGATAAAGTTCATTGGGTTACAGATTCAGCAAATGAAAGAGGGTATTTTTATTAGGTGCTCCAAGTATGTCAAAGAGGTATTGAAGACTTTTGGCATGGAGGAAAGCAAATCGGTTGGTACATCGATGGTGACCAACTATAAACTGACTAAGGAAGATGATTCAGTGCTGGTAAATGAAAAGGAGTACTGATCAATGATTGGTAAGCTGCACTAAGTGGTGTACAACATACAAGATATTGCTCATGCAGTGGACATAGTAGCTTATTTTCAGAAATGTCCTAGAGAATCCCACTTAGTAGTAGTCAAAAGGATTCTTAGATATCTAAAAGGAATAGTTGACTATGGATTGTGGTATCCATATAATGGTGACTATAACCTCAAAGTTTATACCGATGCCGATTGGGCAGGTAATGTGGATGACTAGAAGAGCACAACCGGTGGAGCATTCTTTCTCGGTGGAAGACTAGTATCATGGACGAGTAAGAAGTAGAGTTGTACTTCCCAGTCTACAGATGAAGCAGAATATGTGGCAGCATTCATGAACTACACTCAAGCAATCTGGATGAAACATGTATTGGAAGGTTTCAAAGTACCTATATCTGAACTAGTGAATATTTTTTGTGACAACACAAGTGCAATAAATATTTCCAAGAATCCGGTATTGCATGCTAGAACTAAGCACATTGAGCTTAAATATCACTTCTTGAGAGAGAAAGTTCAGAATAAGGAAGTTGTACTTCAACATGTTTCTAATAAGGAGCATCTAGCAGATATATTCACTAAGCCCTTACCAAAGACTACATTTATCTATTTGAGAGGTGAATTAGGGGTTCTGCCCCTTCATGAAGTCAACTAAAAGTTGTGTTCTCCGCATCGGTTAGGAACTACAGTGTCAAATATTTCAGGATTGATGTGTTGAAGGATGCTACTTCATAGGGGGAGTAGCATAGTGGAGTATGGAAGCTTGTGCCTCCACTTTGGCATTTTTGTCAAAGGGGGAGAAGATATCTGCTGAATGGGGAGAAGATATCTGATGATGAAGATACACTAGTCTATGATGTTTATAGTTGCACTGCTACACTGAGTATTGCCATCAATACCAAAGGGGGAGATTGTTGGATATTGTGTGCATATGATGAATCGGCATGTTGATATGATGATAATATATGTTGTCATTGATGTCAATAAGTACAAGTAAACTGGTATGTAGATTAAAAGAAGTTGGTGAACCAGTATAAAGAGGTATGAAGAGATGTTGTGAACCAGTATCGGGGTTTCACTAAGTGTGACTACTAGTTGGTAGTCTCAGCTCTAGGGTTACCAGTTTGGCAATCCAACTTGTGCGATACAACCAATGATACTCTGTGATGAGTTAGCAATGAGATCAAGGTGCCACAATAGTTTTGTGTGCGCAAAGGATTTCCTTAAGGATCTTGCATATGAAGATCAATTGTATTAAATGTCTACCTTGGGAATGAACATTCTTCTTAGTGGTATGAGAAGAAAGTGTGATGGGTTACTGATTCCTATATGTGGTGAAGAATGAATGATGAAGATTGTCTTGTGATCTGTTTAAGATTGTATTACTTTATGCAAAGTGTTTGGACGGTCAGGATTGGACTGTTTGTATTGTAAACCTAAGATGCTTAGGGTTTAGGGTTTATGCTACCGACCTAGCTGTTGTCTATAAGGTCGATGATGTTTGTTGTTGTAAGTTGTTGGCAAATGTTGTGTGTGTATATTCGAGTGATGAGATGCTTTCCAGAATAGTAAGAGAAAAAATGCAAAGTGTGATTGCAGAGTAGAGGAATTGAAAAGGATTTGCCTTTGCATGTAGTGCTACTATCAGATTAGAGTTTTACTTGTTGTCTTCTAATCATTTCAACAGTTGAAAAATTGCTTTACCAGGTAGCTTTAACAGGATTATTGTAAATCCTTTAATTGAGTGACTCAAGATCATTGAGTTCTTCAAATCCTCTAGTGAGGTAACCTTTGACAGGGTTTCAACCTTTAATAGGGTATATAGCCATCCCTTAAATGGGTGATCTTTAACAGGATCTATTCCTAGCAGAACCTTATTGTAAAAGTCCTTAACCGGACTAGGCTCCTAACAGAGCGATCTTCAAAAGAGTTCAAAACAAGCTTGTGGGTATTCATCTCCATCGTGGTTTTTCCCATTTGGGTTTCCACGTGAAAAATCTGTGTATCATGAGTTGTGCATTTTTCATGTGATGATTAAGTATTCTATGTTTTAGCAATTATGCATGCAGAGCTATTTATAGGAGTTGAGAAAATACAATACCACAGGAGCCCAAATAATCTCTACAAGCTGAAAAACCTATTTCAAGGAGAACCAATGAAGCAAATCATAGAAGGAAAGAATACACAGGAAAAATATGCTCCAAAAGATGAGAGCTCAATAATCTCCAAAATGTATTGTCAATAATAATCCTTCTTCATACAATGAAAAGAAAGAACTCAACCTTTAATAGGTCAAGAAACCCTAAAAGGGAAAACCTAGGTTTGCATATAATAATTAATTAAAATAATTAATTATATGCACCTAAAGTTAGCTTAAATGTAAAAGAGATAAAGGGAACTTAAATAATTAAACAAATAATGTTTAATTAATCAAGTAAATACCCAAATACTCTAACACCCCCCCTTAAGCTAGACTTAGGGAGAAGCTAAAACCTAGAACAACTACTGAAAGCAATAAAGATGGGTCCCGACAATAAGGCCTGATCAGGTACCCAAATACAATGAAATCTCTATGAACTGGAGAAATAGAGAAAACCACGTGGGAACAAAACTCTACTCCAAAAAGAGATAAAAAGAACACCACTGAAGCATGAAGAACATGCAAACTCTGTCGAAGAATAACTGCTGATCTGAAGAACCTCCACTGAAATAGAACATGACCAGGTAGAGAAGATTGTAATCTGCATGAGTGCCCTCAAATGACACTGCTTGAATCAGAAGGAAAACAAGGCAAACAATTGAAATTGAAGATATAGATGGCATGAGAAACCAAAGCCTGAAGAGTTAATCAATCGAACCACGGAAGTAGTAGAACCAACAGGATAAACCTCCCCATAATGCGAAAGTGGGAGATGGACAGGAACACTGAAAAAGACAACCAAAAACAACTGCATGACGAAGAACCAAGAACATCAAAGGTGCTAAGACATATCAACATGAGGCAAATGTCGTGGAAGGAACACTCACTAGACAAAGGAAGATGGCAAACAATAGGCAAACATCAACCCCCTCATGACACTTGATCAATAGTGCATGTATAACAAGACACAAGATATGCAAGATTCCAAGTAAACAATGCATGATGGCACTTTATCTCAGTGTGTTTGCATAAATACAAGCTACAATGATAAGAAGAATGGAAATAGAAACGTGAATCAAAAAAGAGACATCCTACTTAGAGAAGAGATCTCAGGACCTGAAACAACCACGATATCCACCAGAGTGCTGAAAAGAAAAAAACTAAATAAAATATGCATGGAGTAGAATCTGGAAATAAAACTCATATTTTTGGAAAGTACACAACACACGCTTTCTGAAAATATAAAGTTTTTGAAAAACGGAGTTCGGATGCTCATTCTACGTCTCCCGGAGTGTAAAAACTAGACCTCACTTTGACTGTAAAAAAAAACACAGTCAAACAAGAAAATTGGAAAAAATTACCAACACCATGAGGTCGGCCTCAGAACTAACTTTTTGACACCTATTTGTTTTCGAAAAAATGACTCCGTATGCCCAAGATAGGGCCAAAAAACCAAACCCCCCATGAAAAATGCCAAAAAAAGAGGTTTGGTGGCTTGTTTGGGCTGAGGAGGCCAGGGAGCAGCGCTCTGGTGGTGCTTCGGTGGTGGCCTAGCAGAGCTTAGGTGGCCCGAGGAAGGCCGGCGGCTAAACGCAGTGACCAGGCGGTGCAGGGAAGCAGCGGGCAGTGGCCGGGGAGAGGAGCGTCCGGCGGCGGCGGCGGTGCAGCGGAGGCCACCAGCGGCAGTGGGGAGACCAAGGCTGGCCTGAGCGCTAGGGTAGGTAGGTGGCGGTCGGTGGGGAGCCGAGGAGGGTGGAGGCCAGTGGAGGCGCTGCCGGTGGGGGCCGGAGGCTGTAGTAGTGGCGGGCCGGAAACCGCAAGGAGCCGGAGGGGCCGCCGATGGGGGCCGCAGAGGCCGAAGAAAGCTGCCGAGAGCTGGAGGATGAGTGGGGCCAGAGGTCCAGACGTGCGGCAGAGACCGTACAGACACATGCAAAGCCTGCAACAAGGCAAGGGCCCCACGGTACCCTGCGTACTATGGGGACCCCCAAAAAAACTTTTTCCCCAAAATTTTTTTTTTTCTTAAAAAGAAACAAAAACCTTTTTTTTTGCTTTTTTGAAAGAATTTTTTTAAAAGAAAATTTCAGCCTGCATGCCGTAAAAAGGCAAAAATAATTTTTAAATTTTTTTTCTCGATTTGCGTGACAGGGTCGTACGACCTAGATCTGAGAAAAAAATTCACCCAGAGGCTCAGGAACCAAAATAGGTTGAATTTTATATGACCATAGGGGTTTTTGGGCCTTTTGAGCATGATGGTGAGGTCCATTTAGGCCCAAAGTGCTCAAAAAAAAAGGTCAAACCCTAGGTACACAAAAAATTACTGAAACCCTAGATCTGCTTCCAAAGCCAAAAATTCTCAAAACAAGAATAGGTAGCTGTAGATCTAAAGCTCTGATACCATATAGGAGTTGAGAAAATACAACACCATAGGAGCCCAAATAATCTCTGCAAGTTGAAAAACCTGTTCCAAGGAGAAGCAATGAAACAAATCATAGAAGGAAAGAATACACAGGAAAAATATGCTCCAAAAGATGAGAGCTCAATAATCTCCAAAATGTATTGTCAATAATAATCCTTCTTCATACAATGAAAAGAAAGAACTCAACCTTTAATAGGTCAAGAAACCCTAAAAGAAAAAACCAAGGTTTGCACATAATAATTAATTATATGCATCTAAAGTTAGCTTAAATGTAAAAGAGATAAAGGGAACTTAAATAATTAAACAAATAATGTTTAATTAATCAAGTAAATACCTAGATACTCTAACACTATTAGGTTATGGTAATACTGGTATACCGCATGCACATGTTTATGGGTGAAGTTTTTATCAAGTATTGAATGTATTTGAAGTGTTTAGACTTATCAGTATATTTTGTCTAAAGTCTTATTGTGTTTAACCGGTATTGCCATGGTTAAATTCAATAATGAAGACAACCAGTTGATATTGCTTTAACTTGATAAGTTGATTAAGAAAGTTTTTGTTTATACTGATTCACCCCCCCCTTCTCAGTACCAATTAGGGTATTTGTTGCTCATCATTATTCATCAAACACATAATCAATTCATCCATAATGTCAATAGTTTAAACCTTTTATTTTTCCTTCATACCTTTGTCTAGTGAGTGTCCCTCCACGATGACATAAAATATTAGAGATTCTTATCTCATGTGTTTTTGTATTGGTTGCATACCCCTTTTTAGTTATAGACAATCTCTTGTCCATGTTCAAATGTTTGTTCTCCTTCATGCACTACTTGGTGACATGCAATTTTAGTAGACTTTTTATATCTCTCCATGGTTATCATTATATGTTGAACGCCTAACAAGACTAAGAGGGATGGCGAAATAGTTCAAAACTTCACAAATAATTATTAATGAATATTGTATATGGTGAAAATGGATAACAATAATAACAATATTGAAATGCTAAATGAATTCAACCACAAAACCCTAGCCTAACAATCAACAAAGATCCACCATAACATATGAAGATTACCTAAGACAATGAAAATCACATGAAATCACAAAGATTATACCATCACATGTCCAATAGGGTTTTGATTTCCATTCTTCCTATCTCCATTGATCTTGCTTGATATATTTGCTCTCAGATTTTATGTGCACAAGAGCTCAACAAAGAACGGAATGTGGTTGCAAGTAGGATCGTAGTGTAGTCAATTGCATAAAAGATGATTAGCATGAATGATTAGAATGATTGATTAGGATGATTGATTAGGGTTTGATAATGAAGGAAGCATCTCCTTATATAGAAGACACTATATGAAATGGAGGGATAAGATTGAGAGGTGTAAAAGGAGGTCAGCTATGATTAGAGGGTAGGTAAAAGAAATAATAAAATAATGAAAGGGGTAGGTAGTGTATGAATTAAGTGATGAATGACATGTGTCATAGGTAGAAAAGGCTAATGAATTAATTAAATAAATAAAGATCTATTTAATTAATAGAAGGAGTGAGATCAATTAAATAAATAAGATATTTATTTAATTTAGGAAAATGATAATTTAAATAAATAAATGAGAAATAAGGCTAGAAGAGGATAAATGAATTAATTAAATAAATAAAGATTTATTTAATTAATAGAAGAATTAGGCTTAGATAATTAAATAAATAAAATATTTATTTAATTAGACATGACAATTTTGGGTGTCTACATTTTGCCCCTCTTCGAGACAATGCGGTTTGTCGCGTTGTTTCAAAGAAGATAATATGAACTAATACAGAGTTGCCCCAGAATGGGAATGATATGCCCCCTCAAGAGACTGGATGAAAATGTATGAAAAGATTGCAGACAATCTCTCGATAAGAAAGACAAGATAGAATGGATTGACCGGATAAAGTGACAAAGTCACGGGATAATGAAGACTGACTCGGAAAATGAAGGTGAGGGCTAGGGTAGGCTATAAGATAGACCACGGGGGAAATACATCCTCATTGTCATCTACACATCCACGAGAGCAGATTGCAGAGTGAAGATAGAGCAGTAGCAGTCAGCAGCGATGGCTTTCACTCACAGATTCGACCATGTTCGCCGATTCCAGAGGCCAGTAGAGGCAAGAGAGCCGGTAAGTACCACCAAACCTCCTTGTACTTTGACACATTTAATTTTGTCATAAATGCATATCAAGTAGTGCAATATGTCTTCAAGGTCAAATCGAAAGTTCTGTGATGAACATACGCTGTCGATTGGATAAGCTGCTGAGAGGATACACTCAAGCAGGTCCTCTAGGAAGACTAGGATAGATCAAGGCACTTTGTGATGAACAGTGAGTACCAAGATAGAGTACTTTGTGATGAACAAGGAGTACTAAAATATGAGCAACACTTTGTGATGAACAGGGAGTGCAAATGTGAGTAACACTTTGTGATGAACAGGGAGTGTCACACACATAGTACTTTGTGATGAACAGTGAGTACCACTAGGATAAATAGCAACACTTTGTGATGAACAGTGAGTGTCACTAGGGTAGATAGCCATATGCATTTAGATAGCGAGTAGAATTTTGTGATCAACAGTGAATGCCACTATAACTGACATGATTGAGTTGTTTGACTGCAGGAGTATTTGCCGATGCTAGAGTCACGGGAGAGATTCCCGTTGACGCAGAGGTTGCGACCTGAGTTGTCACTAGAGGACAGAGCTGCCATCGAGGAGATGGGTTTGAGACATGTGTTGTATGTGCTGTATGTTTCATCTGCTGATGGGTGAGATGACAGTCACCCTGGAGGATGTATATAGGATTATGCGGATACCGATTGATGGGGAGCTGATTCCAACGATCGAGACAGAGACAGGGATGCCCTTAGACGAGTGTTCTAGGATCCAAGACTGGCGATGAGGGTGGGAAACGTGGCATGGGATACCATGACATGGATAGGATTAGCACTACCAATAGTGTTGGCAGGAGTGATCAGTGAGTTCCTCTGTATCAGTTTTGTACCATTTTGTATAATGATGTAGACACTTGCGGGTGATTGTAGCCATATGATTTTGACATCATTGTATCATGACACTTTATATATATATATGAGATGATGCATCTTTGCGGTAGCCATATGCATGTGTACCTATGTGATGAGATGTTCTTATGTGATGATTATGATATGGATGCAAATATATATATGATGCAATGCATATATATATATATTTTTTTGTTCATTTATGTTTTATATGTGTATGCATGATGCAAATGTGAATGTAAGTAATGCAGATGAATATGATAATGCGAATGTAAATTGTGCTAACAGGTGTTGTGTGCAGGATGTGATGTAGTTGTGATATCTATATGTATGTATGAAATGCTTATATGTGGTAATGTAGGTGCAACTACATGAAATGCAAATGTTTTTGGTGTGTCATTATACTCAGTCATGTGATAGTAGGCTACGCGGACTCGAGAAGGACGATGGAAGTCAATCAAGAAAGGGGGATGGAAGACAGAAGATATGAAAGTGAAAGAGCTTCTTGTGCATTATCATCATTGAGCTTTATTATGGCAAGTAGGTTATGACAATCGAGGCATATGTTTGACCCAGAAAGTCATTGTACCTATTTGCATGGAGATAAGACAGTCACAAACAAGGAATGCCCCAGTTCACACTAGACTCACAGTGTCCTCATATCCTTGGACAAGTCATAGCATTACTAAGAGACAATCCACACACAGCAAAGAAAAATCGGTGACGATACCCCATCCTCGCCTTTCTAGTCAAAGACATCCTGGAGATAGAATCTCTAGTCAAAGACATCCCGGAAAAGCTAAAAGACATGTCACCAAAAAAGATGGAATCAAAAGAAAACCAAGACTCGACACCAACATCCACTGTAGTCCTCAAGTTTAGTGTCTCTTGTCACTTGTATAGGTCTGATTTGATTGTGGTCACAATGTTTACTTTCACAGAAAGGATAGATAGCACTGAAACATATGTTGTCTGAGTCTATTGAAAGATTTGATTTGTTGAAGCCCATTGTTGTTGCTGTGTCTCATCTAAAACTGACTGAATCCATGAAACTGATACTTTATTGCGGAGAAGATTAAACTTTATTGTGGATCTGTGATGCAAATGTTGCTTTATTACGGATTGTGCGTGGATAAACTGAAGAAAGCTGGAAGAAACTGTAATCCTCGAAACATGTGATGTTCTCAGTTCCACACCCATCACTAGACGTAGGATTTGCCTTAGCCACAGATAAGATCTAATTTATTATGGATGGAAAGGGAGGTGAAAAGGGAGGTTTATTATGAATGGCTAACCAATCTTGGGTAGATCAATAACAAGCCATGATGGGAATGGGTAAGTTTATTATGAACGAATTGGTCGTGAGTGTGTGCAAAGTGAAGTGATGAAAGAGAATCCTGAAGGAGGGAGGAGCAATGTCTCTACGCATGGCGTTGGTGACCCAGTTTTCACCATGGTACTTGCCCAGGGTGCCACCGAAGTGGTTTTCACCATTGGACGAAATTATTTCTCTTTACTTTTTTCGATTTTTCAATGTTTTTTGTGTCACAAGGCGCCTGTTTGCCAGGTTTTCACCAAGTAACGATTTTTTTGTTTTATAAATTTTTTTTTTGTATTTTTGAATTAGGATATTCCAAAGAGCTATGTGTAGAACCTACGAAGGTGCATGTTGTTGATAGGATCCTCCAAAGGTTCACCTTCTATAGTTGAGAGCCGATATGCCCCAGATCCATATGCTATTGTAATGATGTAAGGACCAAGCCAGTTTGGTTCGAACTTGCCCTTCTTCTCTCTGTTTTGCTGATTTTTGGGATTTTCTCTGAGAACCAAGTCACCTACCTCAAATTTGTGAGGCTTTACCTTGTGATTGTAGATGCAATGTTCCTTGACTAAATTATGTGTAGCTTGAGTGACTGTCTTCCTTGATAACAAAACTGAGATATAATTACTAGTGTGTGGACTACGTAGGCCTGTATGTGTGTCACCTGAAGAAGTTTGGGCATCCCTAATAACAAAGTCCTTCAAGGAAGATCCATTAAAGGTCCCTGATGTATTGCCAGAAGGGAAAGGATGTGTGGAACAAGTGGATGAGTTATGAAGGCTTATGATTGTGAAAAGAAGTGAAAGTAGGATAGCATGATGGAGACTTAGGATCAACAAGTATGCTTTTTGACTAGAAATTTTAGAACTTTTGCCCCCAGTTATTTTGATATTAGGGGAGATCAACTCTTGTTCTTTTTTCTTCATAGGATTTTTATCCTTGACCTTGATTTTTGCAGAGTCCAATAGCTTTTGATTTTGATTTGGACTAAAGGACTTTTCTTTATTATTGACCTTTAGATTTTTCTTTTCAAAGCTTGATTTTTGATCCCCAATGAGTAAGGTCTTTTGTAATTCTTGTTGATCCAAGTCTGGAAGTGGAGTGGAAATGGAATAAGTGGATGATATGGTAAGGCTATGTGAGTTATCAAGAGGGCTGGTGATATGCTCAATAGATTCTTCGCTGGAACCACTCTTGGGACTATTGATATCAAGAGTTGCTTGCACCACTGGAGGAGATTTGCATTCAGACTTAGGAGCCACAACACTAGGTGGTTCACACCCAATTCCTTGTAAATTGTTTATAGATTGTTCTTGTCGACTGAATGTCTTAGGAGATAGTGGGAGTTGGTCAACATGAAATATATACTCACCACATCCTAGGTCTTTAACCTTGAATTTTTCTTTGAGCTCTATTTGTTTTGATGTAGAAGCTCTCAATGATTCTAGATCCACATATGCTGAAGATGGAACAACTTCTCGATTAGCTGGAATTGTTATTTCTGATCTAGGTCGCAGATTGTTGCAATATATGAATGGATTTGGATCCGCTTTGATGATCACTTCAACTCCATTGTGTGGAAACTTGATACATCGATGATATGTAGATGGGACTGCCCTCATTTCATGAATCCAAGGACGTCCTAGCAATATGTTGTATGTGAGATCCAGATCAAGTACTTGACAAACCACATCCTTTGTAACTGGCCCAATTCTGAGAGGTAAGGTGACTGTGCCCTTGGATGAACGCTCTTCATCGTCATATGCCTTGATGGTGATTTGATTTGTAGAATTCACAGCTTTATCAGAATATCCCAATTGTTTAATTGTGCTCAATGTACAAATGTTTATACGTGCTCCTCCATCTATCAGGACTCATTTGATTCTATGTTTGTGTATGAAGGCTTCAATGTGTAATGGTGCATTATGTGGCTGACTTATGGAGGCGTCATCAGCTTCTGTGAAAGTAAGGGAGTGTGGAATGGAAAGGTATCCCACCATGGCTTGAAATTGGTCCACGTTCAGATCAGTAGGAACAACAGTATCTCTCAAGATTTTGTCAAGAATAGCTTTATGTGCAGGAGATATGCGTAATAGCTCAAGGATTGAAATGAGCACGGGTGTCTTCCCTAACTATTCTACAAGGTCATACTCAGGTTTGGTTGATGAAGAAGCGGTGTTTTTAGTTGGAGCACCTTGCAAAGTGAATTTACCTCGATGGGTTGTAACATGACATTCAGAGGTAGGTTCGGAAGAAGATCCAACAACTTTTAGGACAATCCTGGGTCTCCGGGTAGAATTCTCAGACGTTTTGTCCTTGATGATAATGGTAGAGACATAATTGTCCATCGATATGTGATTGATAGTTGAATCATAGTTATAGGATGCTCTGCTATAGTTGGTTTGGTCATCTGTGGCTTTAGCTTTTCCCTTGTCATGTTTTGGGAATGGTTCCTTAAACATCTCATGTTCTTGATTGGATGAATGTCCCTCAATCTCAATATCACCTCTATCAATGAGATCTTGTATGATGTTCTTTAATCGATGACAATTTCCTGTCTTATGACCCTTACTCTTATGAAATTCACAATACTCATCATCATTCCACCAATTTGGTTTGACCTTTGGTTCATATGATGGGAAATCTGGAATTGTGATCACCTTGTTTGCCACTAACTTCTTGAAAATTGACTCAAGTGGTTCTCCCAACGAGGTATACTTCCTTCGTGATCTAGAAGTTGTTTGAGTATTCACTTGATTGTTTGTAGAACTTGATCCAGAAAAAATGAATTTGGGTCGCACTGTGTTGGCATCAACAACACCATCATTGACTGTGTTTTTGTTTTTATTCCAAAATCTTGGCTTGTCTTTTCGTTTAAAGTCATCTTTGTTTTCCTTGAATATCTTAATGACTCCTTGTTCAATTAGGACCTTTTCTATTGCTAAGCCTTTTTCAATGACGTCCTTGAAGGTGGACAAACAAGCTTTCCTTAAGTCATAACCAATCTCTTTGTTAACATTTTGGGTTAACATTTCTACCATTTGTTTTTGTGGAATTTCACAAGAGCATCTGCTGGCTAGATTTCTCCATCTTTGTAAAAATGATGCAAAAGATTCTCCCTCTTTTTGCTTAGTATTGCACAAAGTAGTGACTGATATGTCTGTCTCTATGTTGTAGGAGAAATGTTGAATAAATGCCTCTGCTAAGTCACCCCATGACTTAATTCCAGGTGGAAGTTGGGAGAACCATTCCATAGCTTGATCACCTAAGCTTTGTGGGAATAATCTCATCAAATATGTCTCTTCTGAAGCTACTTCAATGCAAGCTATGAAAAACTATCTTATGTGTGCCTTAGGATCCCCTTTTCCTCTATACTTATCAAATTTAGGCGTCACAAAGTGTGTAGGAATTGGAGGCATTGGAATGCTCTTGTCAAATGGATAAGGACATATGTCTCTCATTGTGTATGTTGGCTTCGGTGTATTTATGTCCTCCATTTTCTTTTGTAAGTCCCTGATTTGTTGCTCCAAATTGCTCTTAGGTGGAGATCGACTTCTTGGACCATACCCAATGCTTGAGGCACCAATTGGAGGAGGAGCATGTTGCATATATGGATGATATTGATCATACACATGTTCATATGGAGAAGGTCTATAGTGATGCTGCATATATGGACCACTTGGTATAGATTCATGTTGAGGAACACCATATCTATTTTGTGCATGTATACCATACTCTATAGGCATGTCATGTTCTATTGTATTGCCCCCAAATTTGACATGAGGTTTCCTTGTGTCCAAATTTTGAGCATGCCTTCGAATATCCCATTGCTTTGGTAGTTGATCCTTAGCATTGATATGTGATTGAGCATATTTTTCTCCATAAGACTTCCATAATGGTCTGCGAAGGTGAGTATCATATGTTTGACCATGTGTATGTGGAACCTCTGGTTTTTGAATCAAAGATGATGATGATTCAGGTACCATGTGTGGTCCTCTATTTCCTCCACTATTAGGTCTCCTTTGATCCATATTGGAGTGAGGTTGTTGCAAAGGTCTATGTTCCATTATTTGAGACATGTCAAAATCATGAGGTATCTTGGCTCCACTTTGTGCCATCATGTGTAGGAAGTATTGTCTATCTCTCCTCATTATTTCCTCAACCAATCGATTGAAATGGGGATTCATAATGGATTCTTCCACATCTGCTGAATGCACTGAAAAGTTGTCCACATTGTCATTGTGTGTAGCATTGTTGTTTATAGTTTCCATGTTCTCAACATTTGGAATGTTTCTATAGACATCCATGTCAGGTAATGTAGTATGATCAGAATTGAAAAAGATATCATTGTCATACTCATAAGAACTCATGTTTGCGACTCTTGAGCCTCTTTAGTTTCTCTCCTAGATTTTTGAAGATGGGTTTCAACCATGAACTAGGTATTGACCAAGATGTGTGAGACTAGATGAAAAAATGGAAAGAGTATGGAAGACCAAGAGTTGAATGGAATGTAAATGAGTCTGAAGTGTACTTGCAATGTCCAAAGTGTAAGACCAAGTATGTATGTAGTAGAGTAGGTGTGACTTCCAAAGAGAGGATAGTTTCTCTTGATGAGGTAAGCTAACCTTGACTCTAAGTAAAACCAAATGAGACCCAAAGGTAAGAAACCTTGATGAGGGACCACTTAGCAAAGTGTTGTTGTATGTAGTATGTTGACAAAGTATGATGAGGACAAGCAAGTGACCTTTTGACTCAAGTTTAGACAATTGTGAATGTAATGAGATGTAAAGCAATGATGGACTTTGTGAGACCCAAAGACAGGTTGAATGCTAAATGAAACCCTGGAGAAATGACCTAGGAAGCTCAAGAATTTCCAAACTGACTGTGTTTGTTTGCTGGACTGTAACAGTTTTTCAATTCTGGACACAGACGCGCCTGTATACTCCACAGACGCGGTTTCCTGACACAGACGCTACTCTGTTTAACACAGACGTGCTTCTGAGATTTTCTTGTTTATGTTTGCTGGACTGTAGCAGTTTTTTTTTTTCAATTTTGGACACAGACGCGCCTGTATACTACACAGACGCGGTTACCTGACACAGACGTGTTTATATTCAACACAGACGCTATTCTGCCCTTCACAGATGCGCCTAGACAACACAGACGCGGTTAAAAAAGACACAGACGTGTTTCTGTAAAATTTGTGCAATGTTTTTCCAATCTGTGAAGTCATTTTGTTGTGACTCAATCTAACTGTTTGACTGATTTTCGTGACAAGAGGACACAGTGTTGATGAAGACCCAATGTTTGCAAGTGTCTAGACTCAAAATGACTCCAAGAAAAGTGTGTTGTTTGATGTAAAATTGTTTTGCATACACTTGAAGACACAAAAGACATAATGTTTTTCTGTTTGGTCTTGAATGTTTGAATGTTTAAAATAAGTCAAGCACAATTCTTATGGCTGGCCAAGACAATAGTTGTTGATCCCACATAGGGTTTTACCCCCGAGGCTACACTATTCAGAGTGGATACTTAGATGCTTGACCTCACTGGCTCCACCCTTGGCACTCACTTCTCGGGTCAGCCAAGCATCAGTCCCCATGAAAACTCCCCATGGCGAACTTTGTATCTCTACTAAGAACCGTATGTGTGTGGGCCGCTACCAGAGGTCCGACCTCCTGTCCCAACAACTAGAAGGATTTGGGCTTCTAAAACAAAAAGGTGCTAGTAAGGGCATCCGCTCGTGTGGCCATACATGTGGCACTTTCAGCTCTGTAAATACAGAAGGCTCCCAGCCGATAGGGGTTACGCCCTACAACTGATCAAATAAATTTGATCAAACGGGTTTATGGGGAGACATAGTGTCGATATGAACTAATCAGCACACATTATTCATAGTTTTCACCATGAATACATTTGATTATAGTGGTTCGGATGAGGTGGGTTTTCCTCGCTACCACTTGGGTCGTTCTCTTCTCACTAGTAGTCCTAATGACCACACGGGAAGACAGGCCCTTTAAAGATTAAACAAAAAGAGCCTATTTCTCAAGACACAAAAGAAAATGATTCAATTTTAGTGCACCAATTGAAGTGTTTACTAGTCTATGAAAACAAGGCACACAATAAAAATAAAAAAAAACCTTGCCAAGGACCTGCAACAAAGAGTTGTTAGTAGTTTGGGTTGTTTGAAATAATCACCCCTTCCTGCAAACACACAAGTTAGGTAAATTTTAAAACCCAAAAGACTTTGTGAAAATAGGGGCCTTCAACCAAATGATTTTGCTTTTAAGACAAGCTGCACCAATTTTGTTAGCTAGATCTGAAAATGTTAGCTCAAAATAAACCAGATCTGAAACCCTAAATGCAAAATCCGAAAACTGAATCAATAAAATTTCAAAATTTTGAAATAGGCCATACACAGATGCGATTACCCCTGACGCAGACGTGACTCTGTGACACAAACGCGGTTCTGTGAGACACAGATGCGAGTAAAAATCACAAACGCTCTTTCCAAACACAGACGCGGGTAAAAATGACACAGACGTGCTTCTGTAACACAGACGCGCCTCCCTGGAACCTGCAAAATGAAATATTGCCAAAACACAGACGCGGATCCAGTTGTGTCAGACGTGCCTGAAAATCAAAAACGCGATCCGAAAGTGCGCAGACGCGAAAATACCAAAAATGCTGCCGAAAATGTCCGATCTGCAACTTCAAAAACACAAGATCTGCAACGAGGAGGTTAAATGCAAAGGGACAACAGTCCCATCGGGTGTGCCAAAATGTATATGGTGAAAATGGATAACAATAATAACAATATTGAAAGGCTAAATGAATTCAACCACAAAACCCTAGCCTAACAATCAACAAAGATCCACCATAACATATGAAGATTACCTAAGACAATGCAAATCACATGAAATCACAAAGATTATACCATCACATGTCCAATAGGGTTTTGATCTCCATTCTTCCTATCTCCATTGATCTTGCTTGATATATTTGCTCTCAGATTTTATGTGCACAAGAGCTCAACAAAGAACGGAATGTGGTTGCAAGTAGGATCATAGTGTAGTCAATTGCATAAAAGATGATTAGCATGAATGATTAGAATGATTGATTAGGATGATTGATTAGGGTTTGATAATGAAGGAAGCATCTCCTTATATAGAAGACACTATATGAAATGGAGGGATAAGATTGAGAGGTGTAAAAGGAGGTCAGCTATGATTAGAGGGTAGGTAAAAGAAATAATAAAATAATGAAAGGGGTAGGTAGTGTATGAATTAAGAGATGAATGGCATGTGTCATAGGTAGAAAAGGCTAATGAATTAATTAAATAAATAAAGATTTATTTAATTAATAGAAGGAGTGAGATCAATTAAATAAATAAGATATTTATTTAATTTAGGAAAATGATAATTTAAATAAATAAATGTATTTATTTAAATGAGAAATAAGGCTAGAAGAGGATAAATGAATTAATTAAATAAATAAAGATTTATTTAATTAATAGAAGAATTAGGCTTAGATAATTAAATAAATAAAATATTTATTTAATTAGACATGACAATTTTGGGTGTCTACAAATATTATTAACTTACTTATCAATAACACATTGATCATCAACACAAGCATCAACCATCAACACAAGAAAACCAAATTTATTTGGAAAACCCAAACAGGCAAAAATCACGGTGAGAATATAACTCACAATATGAATAACAATGTTTAAAATATTGAAGGCTTGCAAACAAGGAGCACCAACACTTGAAGGACATACACAACTGAAGATCACTTCTTCACGACAAGATACAAACTGCTTCCAAAGGACTCAATATCAATCAACAATGAATGAAATAGCTGAATTGAAATTGAGAACCTGATTCTCTTAAACATGAATTTTCCTTGAACAACAATCAAGCGACCAATTATATATCAAATATCTCTAATAATATTCATTGTTATAGCACACTTTCTTGGAGAATATATTAGCTTCAAAGCTTTTCTCAAACTAAATTTCTTATCACCACAAACTCAAATCTACTTGCAAATCATTTGCATACGTATCTCACACAATTCACTTATCATCCACACTTAATTCATCCATGTGCACATCTTAAATATGAGATACAATATTAAAATCTTAATCAAGAACCGACTATAATAGAATAAGCAATATTACATAAAATAAGCCACCCAAACCTAAAATACTCAAATCAGTCCACTCCAAGAGAAAGAGAAAATTATAACACATCCTTCCATGATTGATTCAATGGTCCGCATGCCAACACATTCTTAAAAATGTTACCAACTGTAATGATGAAACCATAACCAATAAAAACTCTCAACAGAGTCAACTGACTTATGCAACAAGAGAGACACAACAAAAGAAACAAGAGAACATAACAAGTTTACATAAACTGATCATATTGAAGCCTTAGAACTTCTGACAATCATCTGACAATCATCATATTATCATCAAAGAACATCCGGTAATTAACCAGTTACATGCAGGCTTCAAGCCAAATACAATCCAACCGGGACCCTAAGAGTCAATTGGATCACAATATGCGAATCTCAATCCCATTCTAAGTTCCACTTTCTTTGCCCTATAAATAAATACATAATAGCATATTTATACCCACTAGAACACATCTGGGTCGACCTCATAAGATTACATTCACCAATGTAGGAAAATAAAACATGTAATTAGGTCGGCCCTAAGAATTAAATAAATCTTTCCAAAAAATAACAACCAAGTGATGTGGTTCAAAAGGAAGGTCGGCCACACACCAAAGAACATTGAACAAGACCCAAGATAGATCCACATGCCAAGAATCATGCTCGTAATGAAGGAAAACCAACCTGAAAGCACAAGAACTATCCTGGAATCCATAAACAGACAACTGGAAGCGATAACTGACTGGAAAAGAACTCAAATGAACTGAAAATATGGAATCAAGCACATGCAATCATTTGGAAACCAAAAATAGTATCTGCCATGAAGAACAAGCAACTACTGGTACCAACCGGTAAGAACATAGAAAACTGCACAAAGAACTAAACAAGAACAAAACTGAAAGGAAATATTTTTTCATTGATGCAAGATTGCTCATCGACTGGGGATACTACTAC
Organism: Cryptomeria japonica; assembly: GCF_030272615.1. Taxonomy (NCBI): domain Eukaryota; kingdom Viridiplantae; phylum Streptophyta; class Pinopsida; order Cupressales; family Cupressaceae; genus Cryptomeria; species Cryptomeria japonica. Next base: position 740,495,397 of record NC_081413.1, read on the forward strand.
TTCAAACAAGCTAGGTAGAAAAATATGTTCCATGAGAGGCAACTCATGAACATCTAAAAGAATTCAGAATGAAAATCCCATGCTCATTTCTGATCCAAACATCTTCCTTATCTACCAACCTCTGCTTTAGCTCCTCTAGTGCCTAAACTAACTTCTCTAACCTTTTGACTCCCTTTGTTTCTCTTTCTTTGCTTCAAATATGTACATTGCCTCTATTTCTACAACTCTGATTTAGTCCTTCCACAAGACTTCATCCAGTTTGTCACCATCAGCTCTCTGTCGACCGGTTCCAGTTGTCCATCAGGTTCATGCATTAGCTCCTTCTACAAACTCATGTCACCCTCTAGTTTAACCTTTGCAACTGGTTCTATCAAATATTTCTTCAAAACCTCTGGTATGACTTGTGCAATCGGTTCTATCAAACCTTCCAGTATAACCTCTATCACCGGTTTCTCAGTACTGCAACTTTTTTCAAGACTAAAATTCTTCACCTCCTTCTCTTTCTCCTTCAAAGAAATCAATGTGAACTTCTACCCATCCTTTTCAATAGTAACTAGGTTTCTTCTACAATCAATATCTCCTCTATCATATTGCCAAGGCTTTCCCAACAAGACATGGCAAACACTCATAGACACAACATCACATAGAACTTCATCTCTGAAAGGCCCAATATTGAAACTCACCAAACACTGCTCCTTTATCTCTATCTTCTGATCATCTTGTAACCAACTTACCTCATAAGGACAATGATACTTAAGCCTCTTCAAGATAAGCTTCACAACCATCTCCTTAGATACTAAATTATCAGTACTTCCACTATCTACAATGACCTTGCAACACTTACCACCTAATTTACACATAGTCTGGAAAAGTCTTTTCCTTTGTGTAGATCTGGTATCCTTTCTTCTAAACATAAGGGATTCTCCTTGCTCCGATGCATAGCCAGATCCGGTACCATCCGATTCCTCACTTGCCACACCTACAAATGTCTCATTAATTCTACACTAACTATTCATTTATTTAATTAAATAATTCTTTAATTATTTGATTAAATTAAATATCTCTTCTAATCAAAATATTTAACATTTCTATTCATCAAATTCCTATCATTTTATCATTTAACCCTATCTTGAATATTAATTAAATATTATTTATTAATTAATTGCGACATTTTCCTTAGTTAAATAATCTTTATTATTTAATTAATTAATTTAATTCTTCCAAATCCCCAAATTATAATTCCAAATAATTCCATCTAATTTCATTCATTTTTCCCCAAATTCAAATTTCACTGCATTTCAATTAATTTCAGTTCTTCCAAATTCATATTTCACCAAAATTTGAATTTCAATTAATTTCATGTGCATTTCAACATTCGAAAGACAAAATTCAAATCCAAATTGAAAATGAAAATCAAATTCAATTTCAAAATCCTATAGCACATTCTAAAATCAGAACTGATTGATCAAATCAGTTAACTCGGTTAACCCATCAATCTCCCTTTTTCACTCAAAATCAGCTTTTTATGACTAATCAATCATTTTAGTCTTTTAATCCATCTATTCAGTCTACTGATCAATCAATCCACTTCTCTCTCCAATCAATTCAATCATCTAATCAATCAATTTAGTCAACTGATTAATCTATTCATTTCACTAGCCAATCTATCTAGTTGACTCCTCAATCAACCTTATTAACAGATCAATCAAAATGAGTTAATAAATCAATCAATTTCAGTTATCTATCAATCAACACTTGAGTTCAAATTCTCACCTCCTTTGTGATGAAAATCTATAAATTTAACCTCATTCTCCAATTTAATCTAGAATCAAACAATCGTAGTCTTCAAAATTGTTGTCCATATTATGTAGGAAATCAAGTACAATACCTGAGAGCCACCTACACCAACAACAATGGAGAAGAGAAATGGAAGCTTCAATTTCATTATGCAATTGATTTGATGTTATTTCATTGTAATTTAGGATTAATTTGGTTAGATTAGAGTTGGTGATTCGCTCTGATAATCTAATTATGTCATTTATGCTTAATTTAACCCTAGATACAATTGGTGAACCTGACGTGAAATCTTGTCTAACCTTCGCTTGTTGTTTTGTTTGATTTCATAGATCCGTGTGGACCCAGAAAAAAGTAGTTCCCAATTGCCCTTATAGAAATTTGCAATTGCGAATATTAGTTCGCAATTGATATTAAAATACAATGCAATTGCTCTTTTAGTGCTACGCAATTTCTTGAAAGGGGTGCAAAAGTTAAATTTTCTTTGTTATTTCTTCATTAATTGACATTGCGCACCTAACCTGTAAAAATCTTTAAAAAATCTAGAAATTTTCACTTTTTGCATAAAAATGTGTCTAATCCAATTTAAGGAAAGGTAACCTTCAAAATCTCAGGTGCAAGGAGGGCAAGACAACATAGGAGATAATAGAGATCATATCAAAAACTCTTAAAAGAAGAAAGAGAGCTTCACAAAATCGAAGAAAGAGAAGAAATTGCCCAATACCATAGAAGCATCCATCGATTCATTTCCAAGTACAAATTTTATGATGACATTGATGTGTTGGCTTGTGTGATTTGGGATAACCTCATTGCAGATTAAAACTCTATCTTCTGTTTTTTCCTTTTGTCTAAATTTAAAAATTAAAAAAAAAAAAATCTTTTTTGCACTTAACTGATGAGAAATTGACATGATAATGTTGCGTAATTGCTCAAACATCAATTTGCAATTGCTATCACAGTAATTCGCAAGTGATAGCATCAGTTTGTAATTGCTTAGACATCAGTTCAAAATTGCTTGGTAGGTAGCTCACAATTGCTAGTTTAGGTTTTTCACATTTTGTCTTTATTTAGTTCTGGTTTTTATCAGTATTTCTCTCTATTTGTGAAAAGACAGAGCTCTATAACTAAGAAAATTAGGCTGGATAGCCACCATGTGTCTACTAATGTTATTTTTTGTAGGGTTAGAGTAGAGAAATTATTTTGGTGCTTTTTAAAAAGAACAAAATCAAATTATTTCCTATTCTTTCACAAGTTGCTATGAAGGTTAAAATGAACACCATGCTTGTGTGGAGCAACATCTCCACTTACAATATAAAATCATTGCAATGGAAGGATAAAAAGAACTTTTTTTTTCTTGTCTTCGAAGGGATAGGTATTATTCTCTCCCCTTCAATGGGTGATTAGAAAACCAGACTCTATTCTTTTATGCTTTCAGTAAATTTTTGTACTTACATCCTTTAGAAGGCCTTCCCTCCCAAGTTACCCTTAGGGCGTTATTAAGGCTGATGAGAGGGGAATGACCTAAGTGGCAACAACTAAAGCCAAGTAATCCAAGCCACTATAAACAAATGCGTATGTGATGAAAATCATATGCGATGAGTGTTACATGATATCGCAATGATGTTATGCCTCCCTTAGTGCCTATATGCTACGTTAAAATATGTAGAGCGTAACCTCTATAGACTAGGAGACCTCCCTCAATGGAGTGTAAAACACTTTTGATTGTGACCACTCGAACGAAAACCCTTTCTAAACACTTTAGAAATTAGAAGCCAAACTGAGTCAGTAACGAGACACTTGAATTATCATAATGCAAGGGTGGGGAAGAATCTGCCCCAAGACACTCACCATATATCTCCTAGGATAAAGGACCAATTGAGGAGATATCTTCTTTGGTCTAATTTCCGGAAAAAGGCAAAAAAATGGGTGCACCCTAGGGTGTGACAAGGTTGTTTGAGTTTATGGAGTATCAATATGTGGGTTGTAATAATACCTGTGACCTTTTGACCATTAGGAGAGTCTTCTTGATATGCTATCGATTGACCAATTACAGTGAAAACAAAACAGGGTCTTAAAAAAGACTCCAACATTCATGGTAATTTGAAAAAGTTCTTTAAACAATTATTCTTTTCATAGTATTATTATTTTTGATGTGTCTGTTGTGTCCTTCGCTACATTTCACCAAATTCAAACATTTTAGATGTTAGGGTTTCAAGCAGATCCGAAGAAAATATGAACTAACAATTATGTGCAGATTTAAATACAAAAGATAAAGAAATAAAACAGGACACAGATAACACAAAGATTTAACGTGGTTCACCTAGAATGGGTTACATCCACCATACACAGTCGTCCAGTCTTTCTTATTATCCAGCAAAAATAGTACATCAACCTTACAATGCCTTAAGCATCCCAGCTGCTTATAACATGCATTTTTTAGGGCAAAAACAAAGTCGGCCTTTTTAGGGTTTTATTACAATGTTAGTTTTAATCAAAAAAATACCTAAAAAAAAAAAAAATTCTCGGAGGCTCCTAATGCAATGGGGTTAGGGATAGACTAGCCTAGTCTATGCTCTTGGATCCTTTCCTTGGATCACCTGGTGTTCTCTACACACCCTAGGGTCTCTAGGACTTCCCTTTTCTTGAGGAATCCCCTGACCTTGCCCAATCCACCCACCAATGAGTTGCAATGCTGCTCTTAAGGTCTCACCTACTCATGAGACTGAAAACCCTTACTATGGCTAATAAGGGCTAATCTTGTTCCACACCTTCCAAGGTCTTAGCAAGGTTGTTTTAGGTCTATTTCATGGTCTATCCACCCATTCATGAGCCCCCAAGAGGTTTCAATATTCTAACCCCTTACCGATTTCACAAATTTGGGTTTTTGCCTTCAAATAGGGCTACAAGGATTAGGACCAATTAGGCCTCCTACCCAGTCTTTTAGGGATCCCTCTCTCAAATGATGCACAAACAACCCAATCTCCCATAAAGGACTACCATTCATTTGGCAAGGACTCATGGATTTTCTAGGTTTTAGGCCTCCAAGTGTCCGTACACTGTCCTAGGTGGATTTTAAGGTTTTCAAGGGTTTTTGTGAGGGTTTTTAGGGTTTGTCTGGGTCATAGTGAAGGTTTTGTGTTTAACCACCCTATTTGGATTGGTGGAGGCTCCTCCTTCACACCAGTGTTGCTTCACACACTCCTCTACACCTCCTCCAAAGGATGCACTCTCCACTAATCAACCTTGCTCTCCAAGACCTCTGCAAATGGACCTCTCCTAACTGGGCATTGTCAAGTCTCACCTAGGAGTGGGTCTTAGCTTGGCCTTCCTACATTTTTAAGGGGCCTTATTGCATGGGACTATAGTATAGGGTCTTCACTTCCATTCCCCATGGTTTCATGGTGATTCCCCAACGGGGAATGGAGTTAAGACTTCATTTTCACAAACCGGTCCAAAACTGGATAGTAAGACTGCAATTTACAAACTATTTACAAACACACTCAACCGGTAAACAAAAAGATAATATAATCACTCACAATGAAGATATATACACCAAAGAAGACATTTCACACAAGTTTTCTTGCAAATCAATCCATTAGCTTGCTCGGTAACTTCATTCAAACTGATTGGTAACTCAAAAACAGTCACAGTCAAACTTTTCTTCCTTGGGTCATACAATGTCTGACATCCAACCCTTTAACTTAGGGTTTGTAACATCTTATACTACTCATACCTCGGTCAGTGTGCCAAATTTAGGGTTGTCCACGCCAACCTAAGGATTTTGGCCTCCTGGTGGAAAAGTTGCTTGACAACTTTTAAAAGTTGTCATGCAACTTTGCAACTTTTGAGCAACTTTCCCAATGTTTCTCTTCAAGACTCCTAGACCCACAATGGGCCAACCTAAGGAAAGAACCATGCTATGGAGGACCCCTAAACACTACAAGGACACACATACCCTCCATTTTCAAGAAAAACACAATCTTGACTTATGACCCCTAAGATCTCCTCTAGGACCCTAACTAGGACCTATGAGCACATGGCTCATTATTTTATGTACAATGGCTTCATAAGAAGCATAACACCAACAAAACAAGGAGGGAGAGCCTAAAAGGGTGCTCCTGCACCATACTCCCCCTCTGCACACAACTAAGAAATAGAAGAAGAGATAAGAGCTGGGTCTATTCCAAGTGTCTTGATCCTTCTTTCTTCAACCTAGGTAGCTTTAGACTCAGGCTCTCCTGCCCACTTCACCAAGTGTTCCATGTAGACCTAGTGTCTGGTGTACTTCTTTACTCTGGATTGCAAGAACTCCTCTACTATTGGCTTCTTCATCTATGGTAAGGCATTAACATCTAGGTCTTGCAGTACCTTGGCTTGATTCTCAGTCTGCCCTTCTATCTCACCCTTGTACATGATCAGGTCAGCTACATTAAAGACTAGTGATATAGCTAAATTTGAAGGTAGGTCAATCTTGTAAGCATTCTTACCATATTGCGATAGGATTCTACAAGGTCCTACCCTTCTCATTTGTAGTTTGGTAGGCTTACCACTTTGTATCCTAGCTTTGCTCAAATGGACCATGACATAGTCACCCACCTGGAACTGAACTTCTCTCCTTTTCTCATCCACTTTAGCTTTCAGTTTTTGAGTGGATTCAAGGATGGCCTTCTTAACTTACTCTTGAACTTCCTTGATGGTTTGAGTGAAGTCCTCTACTTGCCCACTCTTCATTTCCAAACTACCAAGGTCTCTCAACTCACATACTCCCCTTGGATGTTTGCCATATACAACCTCAAAAGGACTTCTACCAGTGGTCCTATTCACATTGTCATTATATACATACTCTACTTGAGGAATGATAAGGTCCCATGTCTGACCATACTCCTTAGTTAAACACCTCAACAAATTTCCTAACACTCTATTGATGACTTTAGTTTGACCATCTATTTGTGGATGGTAAGTTGAGCTAAATGACAAGTTAGTTCCTAGTCTCTTCCATAATGTTTGCCAAAAATGGCCCATGAACTTGTTGTCCCTGTTTGAAACAATGCTTAAAGGGAGTCCATGAATTCTAACAATCTCTTTGAAAAAGAGATGTGCAACATAGCTAGCATCATGTGTAGTCTTACATGGTATGAAATGACTCATCTTGGAAAATCTATCTACTACGACATAGATGCTATCCATACCTATTTTTGTCTTGGGAAGTCCTACTACAAAGTCCATGCTTATACATTCCCAAGGTCTGTTAGGGACCGGTAATGGTTGATAAAGACCAGCATTTCTTGATCCTCCTTTTTCTCTTTGGCATACTCCACATCGCTCTACATACCTCTTTACATCTCTTGGCAACTTTGGCCAATGGTAGTACCTCTGTACTAAGTCTAGGGTCTTATTAATCCCAAAGTGTCCACTCAAACTGCCATTATGCTTCTCTCAGATGAGGTTCTCCCTCATGGATCCTCTAGGTACACACAATTGGTTACCCTTGAACAAGAGACCATTTTGGAGAGTGTAATCTACATAATCACCATGGAAATGGTTCTCAAACTCTTTGCAAACCTTGTAAGCCGATGAGAAGTCATCATCTCCTTCATAGAGGTCCTCAAAACCTTCTATGCCTATACTCTGCAACTGTAACTCTTGAAGAGTCAACAACTTCCTGCTCAATGCATCTGCCACCTTGTTAAGTTTCCCCCTCTTATGCTTGATGGTGAAGGTGAAGGATTGGAGGTATTCCATCCATTTCAGATGTCTATTGCTTAGCTTCTCTTGAGTGTTGATGTAACTCAATGCTTGATTGTCTGTGAACACTACAAATTCTTTAGGAAGTAGGTAATGCCTCCATTTCTTTAGTGACTGCACTAATGCATACAACTCTAGGTCATAGGTTGAGTACTTCTTCTTTGCTTTATTAAGCTTCTCACTGAAAAATGCCACAGGTCTTCCCTCTTGACTCAATACACCACCTACTGCAATTCCACTTGCATCACACTCCAAAGTGAATAGCTTATCAAACGTAGGTAGGAGAAGGATAGGTTTTGTGGCTACTTCTTGCTTCAACAATTGAAATGCTTTGTCAGCCTGCTTAGTCCATTTAAACTTGGTTTTAAGACCTCCTTTGATGGTGTCAAGGACTGGTGCACATATGCCACTGAAGTTCCTCACAAACTTCCTATAGAATTGAGCTAATCCATGGAAACTTCTTACCTCAGTCCCTATTTTAGGTGCAGGCCAATTCAAGATTGCCTCCACTTTGCTTGGATCCATCTTCAAGGTTCCCTTAGACACCACAAATCCTAAGTAAACCAGCTCTTGCTTCAAGAAGTCACACTTCTCTAGGTTTATGGATAGCTTCTCCTCATGCAACCTCTCTAAGACAAACCTCAAATGCTCAAGGTGCTCTTCTTTGGTTCTGCTATAGATGAGAATGTCATCTAGGTACACCACCACAAATTTGCCTATGAAATTATTCAACACTTCATTCATCAACCTCATGAAGGTTCTTGGAGCATTGGTGAGTCCAAATGGCATCACAAGACATTCATACAATCCCTCTATGGTTTTAAAATCAGTCTTCCACTCATCACCCTCCTTAATTCTTATCTGGTGATAACTACTTTTAAGGTCTAGCTTGGTAAAATACATAGCCCCTCCTAAACAGTCCATTAGATCCTCTATTCTAGGAATAGGAAACCTATACCTTAAGGTGATCCTATTGATTGCTCTTGAGTCAGTGCAAAGTCTCCACTTACCTCCTTTTTTTGATGCTAGCACTACCGGGTCTGCACATGGGCTGATGCTCTTCTTAATCAGTCCTTGTTCCAATAACTCCTACACTTGCCTTGCTACCTCCTTATTCTGGTCAGGTGTGAGCTTATATGTAGCCTTGTTAGGTAAGGATGCACCGGGAACAAAGTCTATTTGATGACTTATAGACCTTCTAGGTGGGAGTGTTGCACGTGTTCCATCACTCACTATACCCTTATGCTCTTGCAACATTTGCTTTACCTCCTTGGGTATTTCTACCTATAACTTATCTGCTTCCTCCTTTGGCTTCACAAAGATGGCACACTTCACTATCTCCTCCTCATGTCGTAAGTTTAAGAACTCTTTACCAGTAGCCATTAAGACACTAGGTGTCTTTGAAGTTCCCTCTTCATTCTATGTTAAGGACTGAATTTTGAAGGTCTTGTTGTCCTTCTTAAAGGAAATGGAGTTCTCCTCTCCATCATAGATCACCTTCCTATCAAATTGCCAGGGTCTTCCTAGTAGCAGATGACATGCATCCATGGTCAACACATCACAAAGGATTTTGTCCTTGTATCCTCCAATGGAAAACTCTACCCAAGTCTATTCATTGACTAACACACTCTGCTCATGATTCAACCATGTCACCTTGTATGGGTTAGTGTGGGGTATCCTTGTGAGTTTCAACTTCCTAAATACCTCTTCTGATATGATATTGTCAGTTGAGCTTGAATCAACTATCACCTTGCACATTTTACCAAGAATCTTGCATCACACCCTAAACAATGCTCTCCTATGCTTAGGTTCACTCTTGACTGGCTGTCTTATCAAGACCCTATTGAACATCAAATTTTCTCCACTATCTGATTCAATATGGTCCACCTCAGGTGTCGTACTACTTGAAGAGTCTTCATGTGCATAAGCAACCCTCTTTCCATTGCTTGATGATGTAGGCTTGTCAAGGCATCTATATGCCAGGTGTCCCAATTGTCCACAATTGTAACACTTCATAGTTGCAAAATAGGAGTTACCTCTACTAGTACCTCTACCCCTATTTGGACCACCTTGTGCACCTCTTCCTCTAGAATGTCCTCCTTTGAGATTGGCTTCACTACCATGCTCAGTCAACTTGGCTTCTCCTTGGTTTCTCTGCTCATTTTCTCTGCTTTGGTAACCACCTCGACAATTCACTTGATCTCTACCTTTGCCTCTACCCCTGCTATTGGAGTCTCCTTTCCTTTTGTTCCTCTCTTCTACCTTGGTAGCAAGCTGATGACACTTCTGGACAGTAGTAGGAGTCCATAGGCTTATCTCCTCTTGAATGTTCCACTTTAGGCCGCTTAGATACCTAGCCACCTTAATGGATTCATCTTCTTGGACTTTGGACCTAAGACATAGCTTTTGAAACTCCTCTATGTAGGAGGCCACATCAAGATCCTTCTACTTCAATCCTTGTCTCTTCTTATGAAGCTGGACTTCATAATCCTCTGGTAAGTAGTTCTCCTTAATCTTACCCACCATAGCTTTCCAATTTGCAATAGGTAGCTTCCCCATACTAACTCTTTCTTCTTGCAGGTACTTCCACCATGTCAAAGTTGCTCCCCTTAATCTTGATTTGGCAACTTTAACCTTTTGAGCCTCTATCACTCCTTCACACTCAAAGTGGTTTTCCATGCCCTCAATCCATTCCATAACAGTGTTTATGTCCATTCTTCCACTGAAATGTGGCAATCCTTCAAAGGCTTTGGTGTTCAAGGCCTTAATAGCCTTCACAAAAGGTTCTTCATTGAACAAGGGATCTAGTTCAGGGATAATATCATCTATGTCTATAGTCTTCTCGCCTTTACCCTTGGTGTCTTCATCCCAAGGTCCTTGTGTCCTCTGATCCACCACTTCCTGTAGTTTATCCCTCATCTCACTCACAGCCTCTTCAAGGAGTCTATTTTTCTCCTTCTGTTCTTCCACTTCTCTAGCCAGCTCTGCATTAGTAACCATTCTACTCTCCCCTACTGATTCACTAGTATATAGAGACATACATATTCCAACAAGTCTTTTACTCACTCTGATACCAATCTGATGGGATGGGGTTAGGGATAGACTAGCCTAGTCTATGTTCTTGGATCCTTTCCTTGGATCACCTGGTGTTCTCTACACACCCTAGGGTCTCTAGGACTTCTCTTTTCTTGAGGAATCCCCTAACCTTGCCCAATCCACCCACCAATGAGTTGCAATGCTGCTCTTAAGGTCTCACCTACTCATGAGACTGAAAACCCTTACTATGACTAATAAGGCCTAATCTTATTCCACACCTTCCAAGGTCTTAGCAAGGTTGTTTCAGGTCTATTTCATGGTCTATCCACCCATTCATGAGCCCCCAAGAGGTTTCAAGATTCTAGCCCCTTACCGATTTCACAAATTTGGGTTTTTGCCTTCAAATAGGGCTACGAGGACTAGGACCAATTAGGCCTCCTACCTGGTCTTTTAGGGATCCCTCTCTCAAATGATGCACAAACAACCTAATCTCCCAAAAAGGACTGCCATTCATTTGGCAAGGACTCATGGGTTTTCTAGGTTTTAGGCCTCCAAGTGTCCGTACACTGTCCTAGGTGGATTTTAAGGTTTTCAAGGGTTTTTGTGAGGGTTTTTAGGGTCTGTTTGGGTCACAGTGAAGGTTTTGTGTTTAGCCACCCTCTTTGGATTGGTAGAGGCTCTTCCTTCACACCAATGTTGCTTCACACACTCCTCTGCACCTCCTCCAAAGGATGCACTCTCCACTAATCAACCTTCCTCTCCAAGACCGTGGACCTCTCCTAACCGGGCACTGTCCAGTCTTGCCTAGGAGTGGGTCTTAGCTTGGCCTTCCTGCATTTTTAAGGGCCCTGCTTGCATGGGACTATAGTACAGGGTCTTCACTTCCATTCCCAATGGTTTCATGGTGATTCCACAATGGGGAATGGAGTTAAGACTTCATTTTCACAAACTGATCCAAAACTGGACAGTAAGACTGCAATTTACAAACTATTTACAAACGCACTCAACCGGTAAACAAAAAGCTACTCTAATCACTCACAATGAAGATATATACACCAAAGAAGACATTTCACATAGGTTTTCTCACAAATCAATCCATTAGTTTGCTCGGTAACTTCATTCAAACTGATTGGTAACTCAAAAATAGTCATAGTCAAGCTTTTTTTCCTTGGGCAGTACAATGTCTGACATCCAACCCTTTAACTTAGGGTTTGTAACATCTTATACTACTCATACCTCAGTTGGTGTGCCAAATTTAGGGCTATCCACACCAACCTAAGGATTTTGGCCTCCTGGTGGAAAAGTTGCTTGACAACTTTTAAAAGTTGGCATGCAACTTTTACAACTTTTGAGCAACTTTCCCAATGTTGCTCTTCAAGACTCCTAGACCCACAATGGGCCAACCTAAGGAAAGAACCATGCTATGGAGGACCCCTAAACACTACAAGGACACACATACCCTCCATTTTCAAGAAAAACACAATCTTGACTTATGACCCCTAAGATCTCCTCTAGGACCCTAACTAGGACCTATGAGCACATGGCTCATTATTTTATGTACAATGGATTCATAAGAAGCATAACACCAACAAAACAAGAAGGAGGGAGAGCTTGAAAGGGTGCTCCTGCACAACTCCCACCCCTGAACCCCCACTTTTCTCGGGGGCTACCGCCCCCGAACCCCTGCCCATGGCCCGGCCTGGCCCTAGACCCTGGCAAGGATACGTGCTAAGTGTACAGTACTTTTTTGATCAGTCACCACATTTCAACAATCTCCCACTTGGAGACTGATCAGGCTCCACACTGAACAATCTCCCACTTGGAGACTGATACTACATGACACCACTATACATGCATCATTCACTAGATAAAACACTGGGACTTGACTGGTATAAATTCCACAATTATCAATCAAGAAGACCAACAGAAACTGATGAAGAAATCAGCTTCTCCTATGGAACTGCCTTCATGAACATATCAACAGGATTCTCACTTGTGTGAATCTTCTCAAGCCGTAACTGACCCTCCTCCAGAACAGGCCCGATGAAGTGGTACCTGATCTTAATGTGCTTTGTCCTTGAATGAAAAGCAGAGTTCTTCACAAGATGAATGACACTTTGGCTATCAGTATACAATGGGCAATCCTCCTGTGTCTGACCCAATTCCTCTATAAAATATTGTAACCAAATCATCTCCTTGTTGGCTTCTGTAGCAGCAACATACTCAGCTTTAGTGGTTGAAAGTGCAACAACCTTTTGCAGCCTAGAAATCCAACAGACTGCAGTTCCCCCTAAAGTAAAAACATACCCTATAGTGCTCCTCCATGGATCAATATCACCTAGCAGATCAGAGTCAACAAATCCACTCAGAGCAGCATTAGATCCTTTGAAACATAATGCCTTCGTAGTGGTTCCTTTCAAATACCAAAGGATCCATTTCACAGCATTCCAATGTTCCATACCCGGATTACTCATAAACCTGCTCACAACTCCCACTGCATGTGCAATATCTAGCCTTGTGCATACCATTGCATACATCAAACTACCAATAGCTAATGAATACGTGATGTTAGACATTTTCTTTACTTCTTCCTGTGCCTTTGGGCACATCTCCTTAGTCAATTTGAAATGACTAGCCAAAGGTGTACTAACTGATTTTGCATCCTGCATGTTAAATCTTTTCAACACCTTCTTTATATATTCACTTTGGGACAAATTCAAGGTTCTATTTTTTCTATCCCGTGTAATCCTCATACCCAGAATTTGCTTAGCTGCACCCAAATCCTTCATAGCAAATGACCTGGCTAATTTTTGTTTAAGATTATTAATGTGTTCCATGTTAGAACCAACAACAAGCATGTCATCAACATAAAGCAACAGGATAATATAACTGCCATTATCCAATCTCTTAAAATATACACAATGATCAAAATGACATCTATGATAACCGTGTTCAGCCATGAAACTATCAAATTTTAAATACCATTGTCGAGGTGCTTGCTTTAGGCCATACAAATTTTTCTTCAACCTGCACACCAAGTTCTCCTTACCTTTGACCTCATATCCCTGTGGTTGCAACATGTAAATTTCCTCCTCCAAATCTCCATGGAGAAAAGTTGTTTTCACATCTAATTGTTCAAGATGTGAATCATCTATAGCCACAAAAATAAGTACAATTCTAATTGAAATCATTTTTACAATAGGAGAAAATATTTCATCATAATCTATCCCCTTTTTCTGTGCAAAACCTTTTACCACAAGTCTGGCCTTATATCTTTTCTGACCTCCTTCCTCCTCCTTCAGCCGATAAACCCATTTGTTAGGCAAGGCTCTTTTTTCTGTAGGTAAAGAGCCTAAGTCCCAAGTCTTATTTTTCATCAAAGAGTCCATCTCCTCTTTCATGCCTAGCTCCCACTGTTGTTTGGCATCCACCTGCATTGCTTCTTCATATTCTTCTGATTCACCAGAATCAGTTAATAATATAGAATACAAAAAAGGAGAAAATCTTTTAGGGGGTCTACTTGACCTCGTAGAATGTCTAACACTTGCAGGAGTTTGTGGGACATTCTGTGGTTGCTAAGCATCAGGTACCTATGGCATTCATTTTTTAGGAATCTCATCCAACACCACATATTCTTGCTTGTCCTATTCATGCTTCTTTTCCTGCATCTGTTCTTTATACATAACCTTCTCATTGAATATAACATCTCTACTTCTAGTTATTTTCTTATTTTCAAAATTCCATAACCGATAACCATATTCATCTATCCCATATCCAATGAAGGTACATTTTGAGATTTAGCATCAAGCTTGGTTCTGTTTTCTTTATCAACATAGACAAAAGCTTCACAACCAAAGGTTTTTAGAAAAGAATAATTTACCTTTTTACCATTCCATGCCTCCTCTAGAATACCACCATCCAAAGGGGTTGAAGGTCCTCTATTTATCAAATAGATAGCAGTATGTATAGAATCTGCCCAAAAATGTAAGGGCAATCCAGCATGCAATCTCATGCTCCTTGTGCGTTCCATGATAGTCCTATTCATTCTCTCTGACACACCATTTTCTTGTGGAGTTCTTGGAACTGTCTTCTGCTTTCTAATCCCATTTAAGGAGCAGTAGTCTTCAAATGCTTTGCTGCAATACTCACCTCGATTATTCGATCTGAGACACTTCAACTTTTTTCCTGTCTCATTCTCAACCAAAGCTTTCCATTTCTTAAAAGTTTCAAAAATATCTGATTTTTGTTTTAGGAAATATACCCATGTTTTTCTGGTTGAGTCATCAATAAAAATAACATAATAACAAGAGCCACCAAGAGATGATACCTGAGCCTGTCCCCATACATCTGGATGCACAAGCTCTAACTTCTCACTCTTCTTCTCTTTCCCAACCTTGAGAAATCTGACTCTTTTTTGTTTGCCATAAACGCAGTTTTCACAGAACTCTAAATCAATCTTCTTTAGTCCTGGCAATAGATTTTTGGAGTGAAGGATTTTCACCCCTTTCTCACTCATTTGCCCAAGCCTCTGGTGCCACATTATCGAATTTGTTCTTGCAACATCTATTGTTGTTGTCCCTGCAGTAACTTTATCTGTAGTAGCTAGGGTAGAGTAAGTGTTACCAGTACACAAATATAATGTGCCTACCTTCGCACCTTTAGCTACTACTAATGATCCTTTATTGACCTTCTAGATACTATCTAATAAGGTAACTATGCAACCTTCACTACCTAGTTGCTGTGCAGAAATTAAATTTCTTCTTAAGTTAGGAACATGTCTTACCTCCTGCAGAAACCAGTCATTTCCATTCTGTAACTTGATCTTTATCTTTCCTTTTCCAACAATTTGACAGGCCTCATCATCACCCAAATATACCTGTCGAAAATCACCTTGAACATAATTTAGAAAATATTTTCTATGGGGTCTAGCATGAAATGAAGCCCCAGAATCTATTACCCAGGAATCATTAACATTATCCAAACATAAGATTAAAGCATCTTGTAAAGTATTACTTGCAATATTAGCTTCCTTATTGTCATTTTCATTTTTGTCTCCTTCTTTGTTTTTCCGAGACCAACGGTCTTTTTTTAGATGACCAGGCTTTCCGTAGTACCAGCAATCTTTCTTTCCTCTAGATTGAGAGCGTCCTTTCTTTGACTTCCCTCGTGACTTCTCATTCCTAGGGCCTTTTCCTCTTTCCTTTGATCTTCCTCTGTTCTCCACATTCAAAACACTACCCAATGATGTTGGAGTCTCACCTGTGCTTTTCCTTCGCATTTCCTCGCTTAGGATAACACCAACAATATCATCAAATACCAAAGTATTTTTACCAGAGACAGAGTTACTTATTGCCATAACCAAGCTATTCCAGCTTTCTGGCAAAGAACATAAAATCAAGAGAGCCCTAACATCTTCTGCAAAGGTAATTTTTACCAAAGACAATTGACTGGTAATTGTATTAAATTCATTTAAGTGCTCTACTACAAATCCTCCCTCACTCATTTTCAAATTAAATAAACACTTCATAAGAAATACCTTATTCGAAGCCGAGGGTTTCTCATACAACTTTGCCAATGTCGCCATCAAATTTATAGTCATTTTTGCTTTTGTTATATTGAATGCTACAGACGGTGCAAGGCACAATAGAATGGATCCTAGTGCCTTTCTATCTAAAATGTCCTACTCTTCATCTGACATTATGGTCATTTTCTTTGCCTTTCCTTCCAATGGCTGCCACAAATCCTTTTGATATAGGTAATCCTCTATCTGCATTTTCCATAACTGATAGTTCTGGCTGTTAAACTTTTTGACCTTGAATTTGGAATCCTCCATTGCTCCCACTCAAATTTGAGAGTCCTGCCAATTTATAGAAAACCTTGCTCTGATACCAATTGTTAGGGTTTCAAGTAGATCCAAAGCAAATATGAACTAACAATTATATGTAGATTTAAATACAAAAGATAAAGAAATAAAACAGGACACAGATAACACACAGATTTAACGTGGTTCACCCAAAATGGGTTACGTCCACCATACACAGTCGTCCAATCTTTCTTATTATCCAGCAAAAATAGTACATCAACCTTACAATGCCTTAAGCATCCTAGCCGCTTATAATATATGTTTTTAGGGCAAAAACAAAGTTGACTTTTTAGGGTTTTATTACAATGTCAGTTTTCATCAAAAAAATACCCAAAAAAATAAAAATTCTCGAGGGCTCCTGCCCCCGAACCCCCGCTTTTATCGGGGGCTGCCGCCCTCGAACCCTTGCCCGGGGCCCGGCCCGGCCCAGACCCCGGCAAGGATACGTGCTGAGTGTACAGTACTTTTTTGATCAGTCGCCACATTTCAACATTAGAAAACACCAAAAACAAAGTGGAACCTCAACCAAAATTTTGTCAAAGAACAAAACAAGATCAAATCCCTCAAAATCAAACGTCAACATCAAACCAAAACTTTTGCAAAATTCAAAGTGATCTTAAGTCCTAGACATCTAGTTCATGCATAAGTCCTTTAGTGTCATCATACTACACAAAGTTTTTGCACAAGTCCTCACATCATAAAAAGAGTAGTCTTCAACCAAGTTGCATCCACTAATATGGAATTCAATATTGCATTAGAGTCTAAGAAACATACCTCAATACATGGGTTTGAAAGGAGACAGTGATTTTCTATTTGAGCAACCCGATCTTGGGCCAAATAATGACCAATTAGAAATAATTGATAGTTTGGACAACCTTGCTTAGAAACAAAAAATTGATCATGCTCAGTACGATATAGTTGAAACCACCATAGATAATGATATCTGGAAATTTGTCCATCTTGATGAAAAATTGAGGAAAAAGATAAAAAAAGGCAACTCAAAAAGAAGCCATCAGACAATTGGTTGAAAAGACCATAGCAGAGTTTTAAAATCCTCGTTAGAGTCCTTAATCAAAGTATCAATCATTCCTAGGTTCCATATAGTCTGCATTATAATCCTTAGCATATGGATCTAAAAGGAAACGACAAATTCCCATTTGAGCAACCCAATCTTGGGTCAAACAATGTTCAATTAGAAATAATTGATGAGTTAAACATACTTGTTGAGGAATTAATAGTTGTTCAAGACCAATTTGACATAGTTCAAGTTCTCATAGATGATGAAGTTAGGAAGTCAATACAAATTGACATAGACCTCGAAAATCAAATCAAAGAAGAGGAAAAATTTGAAGCATTTCGGCAATAACCTAAAGATCTTGTGTTTGAATTCCAAAATCCTTGATAGCAAGTCTTCACTCATAGATTGTATTGTCTACATCTTAGTCTTTAGAAAGTCTTAGAAGCATACCTAGCTACATTTAGTTGATTCTTGCATTTGCATTTTAGAGATTCTTATAAAGAGTCAAGATGACATTGGAATAAAATTCATGCCATTAACACATGCTCAAAAGATGAAACATCAAATGGAATCTAACAACGACCCTTCGCTTAACCCAACATTGAATATGAACTTGTCCACAAATCAACAAACATCGGGTCAGATACCTGCAACTTTATCAACAAACACAAATAAGATGCCTCTCATTGATGAAACACAACATAATCTGACAAAAGAAGAATTGGAAGTGGCCCAACAAGATCCTACAACACTTATGATTCTCAACACTCTCATCAATAATGATAGAGATAGATATCTCGCACTATTAGTCCAAAATGGGGATAAATTACCTCCAGGGGTAGACATTTCAACTATATTGCCACTAGGTTTGACATTGAATCAAAATGTTCCTCAAGTACCTACTATTACACAGACTGAAGCAACACTTTCTACATCAACCCAGGGTGTATCTAAAAATAGTCAAGCGACTACAACTTTAGTACCATCAATAGTTGCATCAACAAGTACTAATGTTATATCTCAGACAATGCCCAGTGTAACAACGTAAGCTACAACAGCTCAAAACCCTGCTTTGACAAGTATAACTCAACCTTCAATTTCAGATGGATCCACCTACAATGGCCAAAATGTGAATCGGGGAATAACTAGCTCATCTCAACCGAATGTCAATGCACAATTTGCATACTTTACACCACATAGTGGCACTTATCGTACACAACTACATAGTTAGTCTATATTTCAAAAGGCTCAAAGGTACTCCAATAATATCCCTTTTGTGGGAAACACTCATCAAGTCAGTACACCATTGATGCAAATCGAGATCCCGACTCAACAAATAGAGAATTTGGAGAAATAGATGACCAATATGCAAACACTCAATGATAAAAATGATGATATGATGAATCAATAAGGATTCAGACAACTAATGAGAGGGAGGGTGAATGAGAAGATAAAAAAAATGACCTCACTTTCACCAAACTCAAAAACAATCTCACAAGTCAATCACTGAACCAACTGGTTCAAATACTGAACTACAAACTGCAATAGCACTAACAGTTTACAGGTTTGACTAGCATATCAAAATAACAATATAACAGATCTTAAACTTCCAAAGCATTTAACCAAAACATCAAAATACTTTACTAACAATAGTAAAAGCACATTTTAGATAAGTGCCCATCATCTTAACATATCTAAGTGGATTTAACAGTTAAGCAAATTAACCATATCAAACATAACTAGAAAAACCATTCACCACTTGACACAATGATTTTTGACATGGAAACCCAAATGGGAAAAACCATGGTGGGGATGAATACCCACAACTATTCTAAACTCTTTTGAATTTTACCCTATTAGGAGCCAAGCTTGTTAAAGCTTTACAAAATGTCTTGTTAGGAATAGATCCTATTAGGGACCACCCGATTAAGGGATTGACTATAATGCCCTGTTAGAAGCAATGCCCTGTTAGGAGTAACCTTGGTAGAGGATTTGAAATCCAAGCTAATGGATCACTTGGTTAGAGGATTTAGAAAGCACTAAGCCTGTTAAATCTTACCCGGTTAAGGGATTTAACTGTTGTAATTGTTAGAGGACAACATGGGTTTGTTCATCTGTTAAATAGCACTACTCTTCTTGATCATATCCTTTTCATGCTCCTATCTGCCTTAACACATATTGCAGATACTCCTTTTGGTTTGTCAATCAATCACACTGACACTTAACCAAAATTGTCAACACTACAACAAAACAACTCATCAACCTTATAAGAAAAACAATAGATTGATAACACATCACAAACCTAAGATTTCATAGAGATTACAAATAAATCGGTTCAAGTATGACCATTAGATTACATAGAAATCAAAAGCACATTGTCCAAGACAACCTTGACCGCTCCTTGATCACCGCTTCATCAATTCCTGTAACTCATCACACAGTTTCCTCTTCATGCAATGTATTCTCTCATTCCCAAGATAAAACCATTATCTCTATGTGACAAAAATCACTTGAAACTCATCACATACAACATGCATATGTGGCATAATCATTACCGATCATCATTTGATCATAAATCAATATAACTAATTCACCAAGCTCCATCGGTTAGGGTTTGGCACATTAACAAATAGGGTTACCAGTTGATCACACTGCTTCTAAAGTAATACGAGTTTCCTTCACTTGCTCAACTACTAGTTGCAAAACAACATCATTACAACATCATTACCGGTTACAATTGACATCAATGACAATACAATAGTTCATCAATGCAATATTCAATCAAATACCAACAATCTCCCCTTTTGGCATTGATGGCAATACAAATATCAACCCTTGATTATGATGATTGAGAGTAATGCACATATATAGGTATAGGAATTTTGGTTTACATTTTACCATGTACTCTCCTTCAACTAAGTCTCCATGTCTTTAGTTGGTAACTGGCTATAGTTCTTCTCTCTGTCAATCATACAATTCTTCTCCCCATAATCATACAGTTCCTCTCCCCCTTTGACAATAATGCCAAAGTAAAAGTAAAACATGTAGTGTCATACTTCACTATTCTACATCAAATATCTGCAACTTGATGCTCCCCCTGTGAAGTAACTCCACTCTACACCAATCCTGCTTCAAGATTCTTCAATTAGCTCTGAGACTAATGTCGTCCACATCTACTCAGTTTACCTCATGTAGGGGCACAACCCCTAGCTAACCTCTAAGATAGTCAAAAGTAGTCTTAGGAAGAGGTTTAATAAAGATATCTACTAGTTGCTCCTTAGTAGATACATACTCTAATAATACATCTTTACTCTGCACTTTATCCCTCAAGAAATGATATTTTAGCTCAATATGCTTAGTTCTAGAGTGCAACATCAAGTTCTTTGAGATATTTATTGCACTGGTGTTATCACATAAAATCTTTATCGGTTCTGTGATCTTCAACTTGAATCCTTCCATATTGGTTTCATCCAGATTGTCTGGGTACAATTCATATACGCTGCAACATATGCAGCTTTAGCAGTAGACTGTGATATACAACTCTGCTTCTTGCTGCTCCAAGATACAAGTATCTCACCAAGAAAGAATGCACCACTAGTTGTGCTCTTCCTATCATCAACATTTCCTGCCCGTTATGCATCTGTATAAACCTTCAAATCAAAGTTACCTGCATATGGATACCATAATCCATAAGAAATAGTACCTTTCAAAGATCTAAATATCCTTTTAGTTGCAATCATGTGTGTCTCCTTAGGGTTCTTCTAAAATCTGGCAACTAATCCAACTACATGAGCAATATCTAGTCTACTGTGAAAAACATAATGCAGTTTCCCTATCATTGATCTGTACTCCTTTTCATCAATAGATGCGGCATCATCCTCCTTAGACAATTTACAACCTATAACCATTGGTGTCCCAACTGGTTTACAGTTACTCATTCCAAATGTCTTCAATACCTCTTTCACATATTTGGACTTTGTGATAAAGATACCACTCTTCATCTGCTGAATTTGCAAAACTATGAAGAATTTTATCTCTCCTACTAGAGACATTTCAAATTCACTTTTCATCTCATTTGCAAAGTCATCACTCATGTCATCATTGCCTCCAAAAATGATTTCATTCACAAACACTTCCCTAACCAGTATCTTATCTCCTTTAGTCTTGAGATATATATTGTTTTCTTCACTGGTTCTTTGGAAACCTATTTTCATTAGGTGTGAATGTAGTCTTTCATACCATGCTCTTGGTGCTTGCTTCAAACCATATAGTGCCTTATGCAGTTTACACACCATATCCTTTGCATCTATCAAAGCATAACCATCTGGTTGTTCAATATATACTTCCTCTTCTAGTATTCCATTGAGAAATGCTGACTTCACATCCATCTGATATACTTTGAATCCCCTCTATGATGCAAATGCAAGTAGAGTCCTAACACCTTCCAATCTAGCAACCAGTGCAAATGTCTCACCATAGTCTTCTCCTTCTTCCTATGCATAACCTTTGCATACTACTACTCCATATTCATTCAGTTTATTCCTAAATACCCATTTAGTACCTATCACATTTTTATTCATTGGTCTGGGTACTAGGTTCCATGTATTGTTCTTCTCAATCTGGTCAAGCTCCTCTTCATAGCTTTGATCTAGTGATCATATCCAAAGGCTTCCTTAGCAGTTCTAGGCTCAATAGTGGATATAATTCAAGAATTCTCTCTAATTCTTCTTCTGGTTAACACTCCGGCATCTTTATCTCTGATAATCTGGTTAGGATTATGATTGAGTCTCACATATGTTGGAATAACATGATCAATATCTTCAGGTTCTTCTTCCTCACTATCATCATCTTCTTTTGCAGAATCTTCTTGTTCCGGTTGAATGAGTACTACAACATTCACTTCACCAACTTTTGGCTTCACCGATTCTAGTTCCAAAATAAAAATGTAAGGTTCATCTTCCTTCTTCTCCTTACTGGTTTCTCCTAAAACTTCAGGACACTCATCCACTCAGACATCAAGACTTTCAATGATTCTCTTTGTCTGGTTGTTGTAACATTTGTAGGCTTTACTCTTGGTGGAGTAACCAAGAAATATGCCTTCATCACTTTTAGTATCAAACTTACCAACATAGTCACCTCTCTTGATAAAACATTTACTACTAACTTACATTAGGTGATCTACCATACCAGTATTCATAAGGAGTTTTATCCTTACCTCTCTTTACCAATATCCGGTTCATAGTGTATACAGATGTGCTATCAGCTTCTCTCCAGAAATTTTTTGCTACACCTCCTTTTATTAGCATCATTCTAGCAGCTTCAACAACTGACTGATTGTTCCTCTCTGTAATACCATTCTGTTGTGGTGTCCTAGGTGCAAAAAGTTGCCTCTTAATTCTATTTTCTTCACAATATCTAGTGAATTCCTCTAAAGTAAATTCACCTCCTTGATCTGTTCTCAAACACTTTATCTTCTTACCACTTTCCTTTTCAAATAAGGCCCTGAATGCCTTAAACTTACTAAAGGCTTCTATTTTGTCCTTCAATAATGTGACCCACATCATTCTTGAGAAATCATCACTGAAGATCATAAAATATCTATCAACTTGAATATTTTTATTCCTTATTGGTCCATAGAGGTCCATATGAACCAAATCTAACAAATGTTTTGCTGACAAAGATTTGCTCTTAAAAGTTGAGGATGTCATCTTCCCTAACTGGCATTCCTTACAGAGAGAATTCACCAGTTTATCTAACTGAGGCAAACCTCTTACTAACTTGGACTCACTGACTTTGACAATGTTATCAAAATTTATATGACAAAATCTTCGATGCCAAAGCCAACTATCATCTACTTTAGCAGTTAAACAGTTGTTGACTTTAGGATTCATGTGAAACAGGTTACCTTTTGTCTCTTTGCCGGTTGCAATCAGTTCACCTTTACCCCCATAGATTTTTCACATTTTGTATACACATAAAATTGGCTATGAGCAATTAAATAAATATTATATATTTATTTAATAGTTATTCTTCTATTAAATAGTTAATTTGAAAAGATTAATTTATTTAATTCATTTTCATGTCTTTCTATTAATTAATTTAATTGAAATAATTTATTAATTAATTCATCTATTCTATTCCTCTAAAATAATTAAATATCTAATATTTAATTATCTCCTCCAATCAATTAAATATCTAATATTTAATGGTTATTCTCCCATCCTATAGTCTCAAATATTAAATGATTTCCTAAATTATTTAATCTTTCTTATCCAACTCATTCTTCCATCTCCACTTCATCTTCCCTTTGCCAACTCATCCAACATGTGGCTAAGGAAATTAATATTTCTTAAATATTAATTCATCATTTATCTCCAACCTCCAAATTCAATGAATATTGTGTACATACACATATTTCATAACCATCTTCTATATTCTCTCCAACACCCCTACATCTTAGGAAGGACTTGAGTCCACTTGTCCTCACATGCCTAAATCTTCTCCAACCATCCCTAGATTCCCTTAGTCACCAACCTAGTCAAGGTGAGATGAGTGACACTTGTCTTCTCCTTCTCTCTTTCTCCCAACCTTCACCTTTGCTCACAGCCATCCAAATCTGTAGATCTTGTCATGACCATTGATCTGAGCCACATCATCTTATCCTCTCAAGGTCTATAAAATCAAGAGCTTCAGTTGAGAGAGAGTTAGTCTTCAAGTTAGACTTAAAGTACATTTCCAAGCAAATCATTTGTAAAACTTATGCATTCGTGAGTTTTAATCTTGAAGGAAAATAGAAATTATCATTTAGCATAATCATGTAGTATTTCATATCATAGCATCAATTAACTACCAGTTATCAGTCCATTCTTCATATGCCATCTTGGAAGCTATCAGTGCATTGTCTGAGAGCACACCATCTGCAACCAGGAACAGTGGAGTTAGGACACAATGAGACATAAACCATGAAGGTAATATTAGTATTTTTATTTCATATGTATTTCATGTAGTTTCATTGGTTGAGTTTGGATTTCCTGTAGCATTTCCATTTGTATTTTGTGAAACTAACTTGTTGCAGGTAACATTCTAAGGATGAAATTCAAGTCAACACATTTTAGCACCCACTGTGGGGCTTATGGACCTTGCATATACCTTTAAAAATCTCGCAAAAAGTACAATTAACACATTTGTAATGGAGATTCACACATGTGTGAATTCTAACAACACTTTTGTTTGATAGGTTAGCGTATTTGCATCACAGGTTAGCGCATATGCCATGCAGGTTAGCGTTTTTGTCTGAAAATTTGCGGATTAGCATTGTCGGTTAGCGCTTTTGTTTTCTAGGTTAGCACTTTTGTCCTCTAGATTAACCCATTTATTAAAGAAATCGTGCTTTTTTATCCATAGAGCAGCACTTTTGTAGTCTAGGTTAGCGCTTTTGCTCTAAAGATTAGCACATTTGAGGAGAAAGATAGTGAATATGTTAGAATAGCGCTTTTGTTTCCAACTAACAAAATTTTCTTGCAATTCCGAATGTCCAAGAAATTAGATTTTTCAAACTACTAACATGCATGTGTAGGATGGTGTTTAAGGCAAATTTTATGCATTTCCTCACTTATTTAATTAAAATCCTTATTTTGGGAAGTAAAATATTATGTCTTGTTTATTTAGTCTAACTAAGAGGATAAATTGACAGCATGCAACTTGCATTTTTAGTAACTTCTCTAAAATAGTTGCACATAGACTTTTAAAAAGGCCAAAATAAACACCATGCGTGTTGGAGAAACATCTCCAAATAGGATTTAGCCAATAATTGCTTTGAAAAGGTTAAAAAGAACACTTATATTCTATGTCTGCAAAGTGGTAGGTATATGCTCTCCCCTTAATTGCGTGACCAAAAAGCCAAACCCACTCTTTTATGCTTTCTTTACTTTCAGGAAATTAAATCCTTTAAAGGGCCTGCCTTCCCGAGTTTCCTTGAGGGGGCCAGTGAGAGGGGAACGACCTAAAGTGGAAACGGGCTAATACCGAGTCCTTCCAATCCACTATAAATAAATCATGTTTGTGACAAGAGTCCCAAACAACATGTGCTGATAAGTTCATACCGACACTATGTTTCCCCATAAACCCTATGGAGCGTAACCTCTATAGGTTGGGAACCTTCTATATTTATAGAGCTAAAAGTGTCGCATTTATGGCCACATGACTGGAAGCCTTTACTAAAAACCACTTGTACTAGTTGCCAAAATCCTTCTAGTTGTTGGCGCAGGAGGTTGGACCTCTGAAGTGGCTCACACACATACAGTTCCTAGTAGAGAGATAAAGTTTGCCATGGGGAGTTTTCATGGAAACTGGTGCTTGGCTTCCCTTAAGAAGTGAGTGCCAAGGGTGGAGCCAGTGGGGTCAAGCATCTAAATATCCACTTTGAATAGCGTAGCCTTGGGGGAAACCCCATGTGAGATTCAACAACTATTGTCTTATCCTGCCATAAGATTTGTACTTACTTGTGCATTTTGTTTATTAGACATTGTGTCTTCTATGTCTGTAACATGTTCCAAATGGTCAAAAATTGAAGAAAATTATCATCTACAAGTGAGCAAAAATTCAACAAATTGCTAAAAAAGTTTGATCAAAAGGGTAATACAAAAGCTTTCCAACATTTGAAACACCAGATCAAAACCAAAGTGTCAAAATGTTAGTATCAAAATAATTCTTGAAGTAGGTTTGTCTCTAAACCATCATATATTT
Organism: Cryptomeria japonica; assembly: GCF_030272615.1. Lineage (NCBI taxonomy): Eukaryota > Viridiplantae > Streptophyta > Pinopsida > Cupressales > Cupressaceae > Cryptomeria > Cryptomeria japonica. The sequence goes on from NC_081413.1 coordinate 740,521,598, forward strand.
TTCAAACTAGCTCAACAACTAGGTCACTAATCCAATAGGTTATTCTCAAGAGGTTTCTATAAACATCAACATCCAACAAGCTATTGATTCAAACATCTTAAGTGCAAAAATCAACATCATTGTCAAGTCGCTCATCGAGATAATCAAATCCTCTATCACGAAGCTTGATCAATCTATACTAGGTTCATAATCTTGGATATATCTTTCCTATTTTGAACCTAGGTTATATCAAAATCAGAATTGCACCAACATTGGAATCAAACAAACTTGTAAATTGTCAAATGCTTATATGACTTTTAAGTATCACCTTAAGAAAAGAAAATCCAATTATAAAGCTACTCAGAAAAGAATAAGATTATTGTATATCAATCGCAAGATCTTATTAAAACATAGGACATTCCTACACCATTTTCGTCACTACTTACGTGGCTACGGTACAGAGTTTGATGGTGAAATTTTGCAAAGATGTGCTTTTCAACAAAGAGACGCTTTATCCCAATGAACAAACAATAGCGGTAAAATCAACAAAGCATATCCTTCTAAACCAATAATCACCTATTGACTTTGTCCTTTGGAAACTTCAATAACTTTGAAATAATCACATGCCAGTTTGGACTAGAGCCCAATACGAACAACTTAGATAACAACAACAAATGGAGGAAGAAGATAATCCTGTATTTCAAACTTTTGGGTTTACCGCTATTGATGAAGAAGCAGTCAATAGCACCATTAGAGACCTTGAGCAAGATTTCAAATTTTATAGGCTAATGAAAAAATTGTTGACAAAACAAAAAGAGAAATATCTCTTGATGTTGGCAAAATCTGGGGCTAAACTACCACAAGACTTTAACATAGAAATCTTGAAACAAGATGTGGAGGCAAGTAACACCCAAAACATAGATGATCCAAATAACAAAGATGTGAACAAAGAAAGTAATGAAGAAACAAGGAAAGAAATGGATGACACAAGAAAAGAGCGTAGTGATAAAAGAACTCACGAAGAAACAAGGAGAAACTATGTGGATAATCCATTGTTAACCCTTACTCAACAAATGTAAACTCTACAACAATAGCTACAAGACATGCAAAATGGAACAAGCTCCAAGAAGTATTCATTAGAAGATATATGCCCATATCCTTTCGATAAAAATTTGAACATGATACCATTTCCACAACATTGCGAGATTCCTAAATATGACAAATACGATGGAAAATCCGATCCTCAGGATCACATTAGGGAGTTTTGTACTATGAGCATGGAATTTATTCATGATGAAACTTACCTTATGCATCTTTTTCCTAGGAGTTTAAATGGACAATCCATGGAGTGGTTTTCAAGATTACCATCCAGAATCAAATCTTTTGAAGAACTTGTGAATAGATTTATTTCACAATACTCCTACAATATAAGGAATGAGATAACGATGCTGGATCTCTGCAATGTTAAACAAAAGAATGGTGAATCTTTTATGATCTTCTTACAATGATGGAAATGCATGTTTAATAGGTATCCCCACGATGTACCTGATCAAGAAAAAATGGACATTCATTGATAATATTATCAGTGAAATGAGTTATCAACTAAGAATGCAATGTCCTCCCTCTTTTGCCAAAATGATCGAAAATGGTATGAAAATAGAGAACGCAATGGTAAAGAAAGGAGAGCTAAAACTTTACAATAATTCATACAACAACAACAACAACAACAACAATGACAAACCCAAGTTTTGGTCAAAGAATAGGAATGTCAGCAATGGAGGAAATGATGATAATAGTACTACAAAAAAACAACAACCAATTTTAAATCTATCAAGTCAAATCCCAAGCAATAACAATCCAGAATACAATAAAGCCAAGTCCTTTTTCTCCAATCCTCGAAGGAAATTCACAAACATTGGAAAACCTTTGGAATCAACTCTAAAAACTCTTCTTGCCAACAAATTGATTGTTTTACCAGAAGCAAGAAGTTATGAACCACCAGTCAAGCTAAATTGATGGAATGACAATCATTTTTGCAATTACCATCGGAATAAAGGACACCTAACAAATGATTGTTGGAGATTGAAACACCTTATCCAAGATCTAATCGATAATGGAACCATCACAGTGGATAGCCATAAGACAAATGAATCACACCTAACTTTCAAAACTCCACTTCTGAATTATGACAAAGGTGAACCATCCCAATTAAAAGATGACAAAGGGAAAGCCAAAGTGAATTACACTTTTACATATGATGATGTGGCAAATGTAATCATTGTTAAAGATAATTCATCTTCAGAGCCAATCAATGTTATTACGAGAAGCAAAGCAAAGGTTACCTTTCTAGGTATAGCAAAAAACCCAACATCCACTTCACAACAATACAATTTAGTAGAGCAATTTTGAAGAATACCTGCTCAAATATCAATGTAGACACCTAAAAATGTCTCATTGATCATGTACTAATTATTCCTCTAGTTAGTTAAATAATTCTTTAATTATTTAATTAATTTAATTAACCTAATTCTTCTAATTTCATATTTCCTCATCATTTCACTAATTATTCTATTTCTTATGCTATCGTTTAATCATTTTAATCATTTTCTAAATATTAATTAAATATTTATTATTTAATTAATTATGATTTAATCCTTTAAATTAAATAATCTTTATTATTTAATTAAATTATATTTCTAACTAATTAAATAGTTTCTTAAATTATTTAATTAACTAATTAATTCTTCCATTTCCAAATCCCCCAAATTCTAATTTCATTTAATTTCATATTCTTCTAATTTCTTCCAAATTCAAATACATGTGCATGATTTCAAAAACCAAATTGAAAATCAAAGTCAAGCTCTAAATATATTCAAATACTAAATTGAATTAAAATCAATTCAATTATTTGAATAAATTTCATGCAAAGATTAAATTGAAAATCTTGGTTAAAATGCAAGCACATGCTAAATTAATTAATTAAATCATTTATCTCTCCAATCTCTATTTCCATCTTTCAGTTAGCTTTTTCTAAATTAAGCTTTCTTTGTCATCCTCTTTATTTCCTCCAATCATTCTTTTTCTTCCTTCTGTCAGCTTTTTCTCAATCAGTTGACTCAATTAATCTATTCAATCTATTGAGTTTCACTCCTACAATCAATAGTTCAACTATCAATTTTCATGTGAGCTCACCTGAGTTCCACCTCTTGATCAGTTTGTTCCACCTTTCAATCAATCTTATCCAAAAATCTATAAATTGAGCATCCAATCTCCATTTTCAATCCTCCTCAATCTTGGACAATTTATTCTGAATCACGAACTTTGAATCTTTGTATCACTTGTAGGTTATTAGTGCAATATTTGAGACCCATCATACATCAGAGAAGAGAAGAGCAATGGAAGCAATATGCAATCTTGGAATAGGGAGTTTTAGTTTGATTTGAATGATTTATAATTCTTATTTCTTGATATTGCATTATTTCATTGTCTTGTTTGTTAGATTCTTTGATTAGATAGGGATTCATGATTTCCCTTTGATTCTAATTGATACATTTCTTTAGAAGATGAATTTTACATGCATACATTTTGGTGAACCCGACGTGAAACACAGCTAATTTACCTTCTCTGTTCTCTGTGTAATTTTTGCAGGTCGTACGATTTTTTGCATTTTTTTTATAGATTTCGTACGAATTTTGAGAACAGATATTCTATCACACAATTGCAAGTACATCATCCCGCAATCGCATAGACAACATCATGCATTCGACCCCTCTGGGTCACGCATTCACTCTGACAGGGTTACGCAATCACCCTGTTCAGATCACACAATTGCCCTTTCTGGATTATGCATTCACAGGGAAAACTGTTGTCTAATTTTTTTATTCCGTCTGTTATTTTGTCTATCTAATTCTATCTCAAATTGGGTTAATCTCAGATCAAATTTCTTTTATTTCATGATTTGATTATAATAGTTTATGGCAAGAAAAGTACAATTCAGGATTTCAGGTGCAAGAAGAACGAAACAACAAAAAAGAGAAGCCGAACGCTATCAAAAGGTTCTTCAGGCAGAAAAATTGATACAGGATTCGGAAGAAAAACTGGCCTTTGATAGATATAATAGCTTAGTTCTTTCTTATCAAGTTAAATATGATCTAATCAATATTGAATGGATGATGAGAGATTTGGCTAGGGCTTCACAATTGGTTTTGCAGGTTCCTGATCGAGTTTAGCTTTCTTTTATTTTTTATTTTTTAACTTTTGTTGTTGTCTACCTGTCTATCATGCAATCGACCTATTAGTGCTATGCAATTGATCAGATATCATCATGCATTAGGTCTGTCAGAATTACACATTCACTCTATGAGGTTCACGCATTCGGTCTGTAAGTATCACACAATCAAATAGGTATTGTTACGCATTTGCTTCTGTCAAGTTTTGAGTTTCTATTTTCTGTTAGTTTGATTTTACTACTAATCTTCTATTTACAACCTATGGTGGATTTGCAGAGAGGGTTAGATTAGTATTTTTTGCATGCATCACCTCACACTTCACTTTTTGGTGCTTAAAATCAACAATAGTTAAAATGGACATGCATGGATAATTTCACACTTCGTTGTTGGTGCTTAAAATGAACATGGGCTAAAATTGACATGCATGTATCTCACACTTGGTTTTTGGTGCTTAAAATCAACTAATGGTTAAAATTGACATGTATGCCTTCATATTTCGATTTGGTGTTTAAAATAGACATGCACATGCGTATCTAACACCTAGATTTGGGCTATAAAATGAACTTGAATTAGGCTGCATTAGATTAAATCATTTTTCTTTTTCTTAAGGTAAAGAATTTTTAATGTGTCTAGGGTGGACCTAATGTTGCACTAACTGAATTTCCACCCGCCTTCGGGGTCTTGGGAGAAAGGAAGAAGGTGACAACGACATCCAAATTTTATTTTATTCTATGTAGTGAGGGGTATCTTTGACTGGGGATTTCATCACCCCACAGAGGTACTTCGAATTGGGATGCATTGGAGATATCATCTCTCCCAACATACTCTCGAGCAGGTTTTTCGAATCGCTATATAAATATACTAGTTAGGTGGCTAGAGTGTTGAGTGAATTCGACGTATGTGGGGGCCTTTCCTGCACCGATAAGCTCAACTAAAGTCTTAAGTGGCTTGCTCTAAGAATCCATTGTTGGATCAGGACTCCTCAAAACCTTATACTACAAACCAATTTAGTTACCAAAAATCCTACATTCAGTGATTCCGGGAGTGTGGATCGTACCCCATAGATACCCCTCATGTACCTTACATTATGAGACAAAAATCCCTCAGTGATAAGATCTTTGGATCTTCGGGGTAAGAGAGACTGGCATGCCTGAGAAGTGTGTGTCGTGGAGTGGAGCCAGTGCTTCCAGACTCTCTATTTGTCTATCTTGTTTCAGTATTTTGCTATAGGGGCCTCATTGAATGGTGTCCACTTTCCAGCCTAAGATTGTATTTCATGCTTTTTTATGTATAGTTGTGATATACCAGTATTGAGTCAGTCCCTTGGGCTATTTCAGGCCCTATCCCATGTATCTCTGAATTTTTCAAGATTGTATGAAAATTGAGTCAATCAGCTATACATACCTCCAAGCAATTGTTCTTAGATTTGGAAAACTACAAAAAAAACTTGTCATACACACGAAGTTACAGAAACAAAGTCCATTTTGAAACCAAAAACTCAAAATTTTAACATACTTGTGACCCTAGGAAGTCCTTTCATAGTCCCCACTTACATCCTCATTATTGTCCTAAGTCTTTGCATAGCTCGCACTTATTTCCTCATTATCATCTTAAGTATTTGCATAGTTCTCACTTACGTCCTCATTATCATCCTAAGTCTTTGCATAGTCCTCATTTACGTCCTCATATACATCCTTATCTAGACCTCATATACATTTGTCTTAGTTCATCATCATTTGCATAATCATCCTAGAAAGTCATACCCCAAAAGTCCAAAACACAATTAGAGGATCAGTCAAACTCAACCTCAACTCAAACAAGTTGGTCAAGTTCAATCAAACATTGTCACATTCAGAGAAATGGAGAAAATATCTTACATGTTGTGATCCTAGGTCCAAACCAAACAAGAAAACATCATGGATTGGAATTATACATTTCGTAGGGAAGGTGGAGGATTCATCCCTTCCATTCCTATTCCATCACTATCCATAGAAATATTAGCTCAACAAATCAAGACTTTGCAACAACAAGTGATAGACATGGCTAGTCCTGACAACCATAGGGGCTGGTTAGAAAATATGATGAGAGAAGTGATGACCATGAGGGGATCAGTATCAGACCAACCTTCTTCTTCTTTTGAGATCATTCAAACATGCCAACTTTCATTCTTCAACAAAATCATTCCTACCTCAGTTCAACCAACATTTGAGTCATGCAAACCTTCTTTTTCTTTCAACCCACTATATCAATCATACCAATCACATCAACACAACATTCAAACCCCTTTCAACCAAAATCAAACCCTATTCAACCAAAGTCCAAATCAAAATTCACACCAACCCAACATTCATACCCCTTTCAACCAAAATCAAAACCCTTCATTCAACCAAAACCAAACCTCTTTTAACCAAAACCAAACATCTTTCACCCAAAATCATACTCCTTTCAACCAAGATCAAATCTCTTTCAACTAGATCCCAAATCAACCATTTCTATCCACCATTTCATCACCCCCTAAAGTCACACAAGACCAATCCATTCCATCTCTATCTAATAACATAACCTCCCAAGAGCTATCCATCGTACAAATGCAATCTAATTCAAGTCATGATTTAGAGAATCTCATTCGAAATCCTTCTTCATCAGGCCAAAATGTTGAAACATTCCAAAAATCTCCCATGCATTTCCAAACTCCTTCCCGTGTCAAGAGGATGATCCAAAATCAGAAGAAATGAGTCCTGAAATAAATAAAGATCAAGAACAACCACTTCCATCCTACCCAATTTTTGATCAAGATCCCACCAACCAAGAGTCTTATGATGATCCCCTTGCTCTTTTCTATTCCATTCATAATGACACCCTTTCATCTCAAGTACAAAGTGTCCTTTCAAGTCCCATCCAACATCCACCTCCTAAACAAGATCAAGACATCCCTTCCATCCTCCCTAATAATCCCTTTACAAACCAAGATCAAAGAACACCTTTACCTTCATGTCTTAAACAAGATCCCATTATTTCTCCAAATCTTGATCAAGGTCCCTCCATTCCTTCATCTCCATGTCATAATCCTCCATGTTCTTCACAAGATTCCCTCTCAAACAAACATGTCATTTCTCCTAGTCTCTCTCATGATTCCTCTACACAAGCTGTTCATGAACCCCTTATCAATGAAATCACCAATCCAAATTATACTACATAGAGAATCTTGTCAAAAATTGTATGTGAGCCATCATCACATGCCAGAGTGGTGACAAAAACAAGCATAACACCAACTAATGAGATCAATGTCTAGTTGACTTCATCATCCTCTTCAAGTGCATCAATAAAAATAGGCATAACACTCGCTCATGTCACAACTTTGAAACCAAAAACAATTTGTCTCATACACTCACACTTGATAGATTGGGGGCAAGAGAATCTACCATGGTTGGATTGCTTTGAAAATGATAACGCTATAGCTGAACTCAGGGGTTCTAGAGTTGGATTTCCCTCTGATGATCCAAAAAATCCAAAAACTAAGAAAATCAACATTGGAGATACTGAACATATACACTTAGCTGAGTCCTTACATCCTATTGAAAAACAAATCTTTATCTGACTCTTCAAACAAAGACCAATGAACTACCTACACGATATTATACCTAAGGGCTAGGTTAGTATAGGTTTTACTTTCCGCATTGCATATCATTTTATTCAAAGCACTGCATTGCATACGTTTCTTTCCAAGCACCATCATATTTAGAAGTCACATTTGCAAAAGTTTTTGCATTAGCATATAGTAGCATGAATAAAATAAGGCAACTGTTCAAGTTTATCATTTGTTTGCATTCAAGAGAATCAAGGTTAATCTCCTTTCTTAGATATTAGGACATGAAGTCTTTGAGATCCTAAGGTTGTTCATTTTCAACATTACCCTGTGACAACGCTTTACTTCTGGTTGGGTAGTGATTTCACTATTTGAGACTTGTTAACCCAAAATCTATCAATTTCTATATCTCAAACATATTAAGAAGATCTCTAATTCATTCTAGACACCTAGCTGATCATATGACTAGTGAAAAATCTAAAATTCCGCTTCAACGCCACTGTAATTGTCACACCCAAATAGGTTTCATTACTTACAAGTCAAGGCAAGAAAATAAAAGAAAAAAGAGTTATGCCAAATATCCATCTCAAGGAAAAAGAGCAATGATATATAACTGAAATATCATGTATACAAATGTGATAAAAAAGCTTGACTATGGGACCATGCAAGTAACTCCATCAGGGCTATGAATGCTTACTGGCAATGGAGCAATATTTGAGAAATTATAGTCTATAACCTCGTCGGAGCTCTCAAGGCTTACTGGTAGTGAGGCTCTATTTGGGATGCTTTTGAAGTTAGAATAATCCATGTAGCTAGTCATATAGGATGCTAAGGATCTTTAGTGAACACAAAAGCAGGAATTAACTCATTTGCACACACATGGGTAAAAGAAGATCAAAGTTTCAAGAATCAATGGGAAAGTTTTATGCATCTCCATTTATAAATCCTAGTCACTATGTGTGTTAATTTGGATGTTCCAAGGGACCTTAGGGATTGATTGATCGCTTATCTATGAAATGTTTTGCACCTCCATTTCAATTGGTGTATTACAAATACTAAAACAAACACATTCAACCTTGTTCAAATAGGAAATGCATCTTCATCATGCATATTGCATTAAAATAGGTCATGCCAAGAATTAATTTGTCTCCACATGCATTCTATAGATCATCATGTCATACAGGTTTGCACACTGGGGGCATAACTGAAAAAATCCTAAAAATCATATAAAATCCTAAAAAAATCCAAAAACAATTGAAAAACTCAAAATCCAAAAAAATGAAAAACTCAAAATCCAAAAACAATTGAAAAACTCAAAATTCAAAAACATTAAAAAATCAAAAAAACAATCAAAAACATCCATATACGATCCTTAAAAAAAAAAAATCAAAAACATTCATATAACGATCCTACAAAAATCAATCAAAAACATTGAAATATCAATCTACATAATCCAACAACATCAAAAAAGCTCTTGGAAAAGAACTAAAAATTGAAAATCAATCAATCAGAAAAACTTGCAATAAAATGTCTTGTGAGAAAAAATTACCCTAGCAAATATCCAGCAAACACTTCGCATGAAGTTCACAAAGGATACGACTATCCAGTCAAACATCTACAATCAACTGATCAAACCGTCTTATCAATCGTATCATATCCATATCAGCATGATCATTATCTTGTCTTAAACAGAAGAGGATACACTCAAAATTAGATAGGTTAGTCTTAAACAGGGTCCACAACTTTATGAGATCAGACATTATCAAACATCACATCAAGCAACTGAGAACGAAGGCACAAGGCTAGTATAGCTGTTGAATTTTGTCCGGGTCAGTTTTTATCTTTTATCGTTTGGCGATAGATATTGTTCCTATGCTACTCAAGGATGTCTACAAGTGACTAGAGGAGCTATGATGGGCATTATCTTTTTCTTTGCTTGTTGTTTATGGTGTGAATCGATGAAATTCTAGGGAAATTTCTCTAGTGGGTGTCTGTGATAGGAGCTTCTAGCTATTGGATGCCACACATACCTCAACCCCTAGCATAATTCCCAGAATGGAGGGTTCACTCCTTGTCTGCTACGTGTTTGTTTCTACAATGAGATATCTTTGCATCTTGGTTCCTTATACCCTAATGTGCTAAGATTCATTATTCAATAATAAGGCTCAGTGATGAATATATATTGCGCAATAAAATAATGACACAGGTTCGTGATTCATTCAATTTCATTCTCATCTCATCTATTTCTTGATAGTCTGTTGAATTCCCATCTTCTTTCTAAATCATATTCTTTTCTAACATTATTCTTTCATCAATCTTTCTCTCATATTCTATCTCAATATCATCTTCACATCACCTATCTCTATCTCTAATCAACTAACCATTCTTCTATCTTTCATCTAACATTCTTCTTTTTTCGAGAGATCATTCATGTCTTAATGCACAAACAATCTCTTGAGGGGGCATTACACCCTAAGTATCATCGGGGCATAAATTTTTTCATTTTCTTTGAAACAACACCGTTTTGACATTGTCTCAAAGAGGGGCAAATGTAGACACCTAAAAATGTCTCATTGATCATGTACTAATTATTCCTCTAGTTAGTTAAATATTTCTTTAATTATTTAATTAATTTAATTAATCTGATTCTTCTAATTTCATATTTCCTCATCATTTCACTAATTATTCTATTTCTTATTCTATCATTGTTTAATCATTTTAATCATTTTCTAAATATTAATTAAATATTTATTTTTTAATTAATTATGATTAATTCCCCAATTTAAATAATCTTTATTATTTAAATAAATTAATAATTATTCAATTTCTATCTCTAAATCATTTAATCATTCAACCCTTTTCTAAATATTAATTAAATATTTATTATTTAATTAATTATGATTTAATCCTTTAAATTAAATAATGTTTATTATTTAATTAAATTCTATTTCTAACTTATTAAATAGTTTATTTAAATTATTTAATTAACTAATTAATTCTTCCATTTCCAAATCCCTCAAATTCTAATTTCATTTAATTTCATATTCTTCTAATTTCTTCCAAATTCAAATACATGTGCATGATTTTAAAAACCAAATTGAAAATCAAAGTCAAGTTCTAAATATATTGAAATACTAAATTGAATTAAAATCAATTCAATTATTTGAATAAATCTCAAGCAAAGATTAAATTGAAAATCTAAGTTAAAATGCAAGCACGTGTAAATTAATTAATTAAATCATTTATCTCTCCAATCTCTATTTCCATCTTTCAGTTAGCTTTTTCTAAATTAAGATTTCTTTGTCATCTTCTTTATTTCCTCCAATCATTCTTTTTCTTCCTTCTGTCAACTTTTCCTCAATCAGTTGACTCAGTTAATCCATTCAATCTATTGAGTTTCACTCCTACAATCAACAGTTCAACTATCAATTTTCATGTGAGCTCACCTGAGTTCCACCTCTTGATCAATTTGTTCCACTTTTCAATCAATCTTCTCCAAAAATCTATAAATTGAGCATCCAATCTCCATTTTCAATCCTCCTCAATCCTGGACAATTTATTCTGAATCATGAACTTTGAATCTTTGTGTCACTTGCAGGTTACCAGCGCAATATCCGAGAGCCATTATACCACAGAGAAGAGAAGAACAATGGAAGCAATATGCAATCTTGGAATAGGGAGTTTTAGTTTGATTTGAAAGATTTATAATTCTTATTTCTTGATATTGCATTATTTCATTGTCTTGTTTGTTAGATTTTTTGATTAGATAGGGATTCATGATTTCCCTTTGATTCTAATTGATACATTGCTTTAGAAGATGAATTTTACATGCATACAATCAATTCTAGAACTTCTCAAGGTTTCATCTATGCATAAGGAAATTTTGGAGAAAGCTTTAGTGGAAACAATGGTTTCAAAAGATTTGGATGTAGATCAGTTCCAAAACATGGTAGGACACCTTATAGCTCCTCATTTCTTATCATTTTCTAAAAATGATGACACATCCTTACAACATCCACACAATGCTCCTTTACATGTTGAAGTCTCCATTAATAAAACTCATGTTAAACGTGTACTCATAGATGGAGGAGCTGGCTTAAACATTTGCACATTAAGTTTGATAAAAGCTTTGGGATATTCAAAAAATGCAGTAGATCTGAAAAAGATAATAACCATCAAGGCTTATGATGAAGTAAAATGTTCTTCTAAAGGAACTGTTATGATACCAATAAGAATAGGACTTGTGGAAAGGGATACATTGTGTCAGGTTTTATATTTGAACCTCTCTCACAACATTCTTCTAGGACAACCATGGATTCACAAGATGCAAGCAGTTCCTGTATGCGGGAAAAGTGGGCGAATAAAACTTAATATGTGAAAATATAGTTGAATACTAGTCCACACACACACACAGGACTTCTTGATGCAAGCTATGGAGTAACGTAGTGTTACTCAGCTTCCCAAGGAGGGTCCCATGGTTCTCTATCTCACAATGTCCCTCAAACCAATGTTTTTGCTCTCAGATCACTGAGCAAAATGGTTTAGGGATGGCAAATGCAAGAACAAGGGATGCACTGATAGTTTTTAAGATGAGATGTGTTAAGCTATGTATGATCTTAGAAATGCAATAAACTAAATGATAAGATGACAAGATTAGTATGAATACTATCCTAGCATACTATATTTAATCTATGATTGAGCTAAAATGATAAAGAAATTATTCTAAACATGCATATTAGTCTAATTCCTGATCTAAAAGAGGCTAAATGATGAGCATATATGAAATGAGAAAGCTTGAAAGAATTTGAGCATAAGTATAATGCTTCAAATTTGAAAGATGATTGTTGAGAATGGAGGAATGAGAGCTCTATTTATAGCATAAACAGGGCAATGGATGGTCAAGATTGAATGGTTTAATCAAGGGCTGAGTTTGAAAGTTGGGGATCCATGTGCACAATTGGCACCAATGAAATGGTGACAAGTGTCAACATAGGGTTGGGTTAAGAGAAGAAGTTGGAGGCATTAAAGGCTTGAGAAGACCTCATGGTTATCTAAAGGCTAAGGGTCAAGTCTAAGTTAGGCTTACCCACTGGATTAAGAGTTAATCCAAGGATAAACCTTTGTGCAAATGATTAAGAGATAATCATGGTCAAAGCATTAATGGCCTGATGAGACCCTTGGGTTGGATAGAGGTTGAGTCAAAACAAATGTTTTAACCATGTGGGAGGGTTTGAATTAACCATTAATGGTTATTGGAGACTTTGGGGATTAAGTGGTTGAAGGTTGGAAGCCTTCAATGGTTTTCAAAGACTTTGAGGATTTTGGTGGTTGAAGGTTGAAAACCTTTAATGGTTATCAAAGACTTTAAGGGTTTTGAGAAGTGACTTCCCTTTTGCTTAGGGATGTGACAAAGTTTAGAGGAGGGGTTAGTTTAACTAGAAGCGATTAGAAGATTCTAGAAGGGATTAGAAAGGGGTTTGGGATTTTGCAAGTGGATGTAGGGATAATAGGTTTTAATTGAATTAAATGATTTAATTCAATTTGGTTGTAATTTGGGAAATTAAATAAAATAGATTTATTCAATTTGGGATAACTATTTAATTAAATTTGAATTTAATTAAAAGTGGATAGGGGGATTTAATTGAATAAAATGATTTATTCATTAAATTGTATAGTGAATTTTATTTAAATAAATTGAGTAATTTACTTAATAAAATAGAGGAATGTGGATAATTTAATTAAATTGGATTTAATTAAATAGAGAAATGAACATAAAATATTCATTTAGGAATATGGTCATTTTTATACGTCTACATTTTGCCCCTCTTTGAAGTGACGTGTGTGCACATGTTATTTCAAAGAAAATGATGTTTTATCATGGTTTATGATTAAATGCAATTTTTGTGTCGCTCTTTTTGATTTGCCAGTTGTGCCCCAGATTTGATGTGATGCCCCAGATTCGATATTTGATGATGATGCCCCCTCGGGAGATGAATCAATTTTTTTGGAAAATTGTTGATTTAATTTGATGAAGTTTGTATGATGTGTATGATTTCGTGCATGTAAAAGTGTGCAGATTGATTCATCTCCCGATAAGTTACAACTGTTTTGGTATAGGGGAGACCACGACCATATTACAGGTCCATACGGCTAACCCTAATTTCATTTTCCTCCTATAAAAGGGGAAAAGGGCTTGATTGAAAGTCATTTGTGCTTTGTTGACTTTGAAGAAAGAGAATTGGCTCTGGAGAGAAAATACCTATTCCCTATCACAGACACCATTTCAAGCGCGTTCGGAGGTATCAGAGACTTGTAGCGCGTGGACCACCAGGAAGTCAACGTTTCTGACCTTTTTTTGGATATTTTATTTTGTCATTTTCAGTTAGTTTTTGAATTTTAAAGTTTGGGTTTACCGGTTTAACGCGTCTAAGGTCTAGAGTAGCACATACGAAGTTTAGAGTAGCACATCGAGGTCAAATTTAGGGGTCGCGTCCGAACAAGATAGGTTAGCGCATAAAATTAGTAGGTTAGCGCGTGCATGCAGAATAGTGCATGGAAAGTGTCGGGTAGCACGTCACGTCAACAGGTTAGCGCGTAGGTGTAACCTAGCGCATAGGGGCCGCAGGGGTTTGCATTGAGAAGGGGGTTTAGCGCATAGGACTAACCTAGCGCATAGGGTTAAAAGGGTAGCGCTTAGGAGGGGTAGATTAGCGCGTAGGCAGAGTCTAGCGCATGGGGTGGGTTAGGTAGCGCATGGGGTGAAAATTTTAGCGCGTAGATAGAATCTGGCGCATAGGTTAGAGATAATAGCGCATAGGAGAGGCAGCCTAGCGCGTGGGGGTGTTTTAGCGCATTGAAGATCTGTTTTAGCGCATCTGAAAAATTTTGCAGTTTTGGCCGATTTGAAATTTTGTTTTATCTGTCTGTCGTGTTCTGATGAATTTATCCAATATGAGTGTTTGTATAACTTGTTTTGATTTGCGATTTTCCAAGTTATGTATAGATATCAACATGTTTTGTTAATCAGAATATGATGTATTTGCGTGTTCTGTTTCAAATTCAATGTGTGGGAAGCCTGATAAGCCGATATGGGTTGGAAACTTGAGTTGTTTTACAAGCTGATATGGGTGGGAAACTTGAGTTGTGTTACAAGTTTATGTGATTGTGGAGACTTGAGTTGTTTTACAAGTTTTGATATGGTTTTTGAGAACTTGAGTTGTTTTACAAGTTGATATGAAATGATAGGATTTTGAACTTTGATTGTAGATAAGCAAATTGTTTCATGTTGTTGATGTAAGTTTGATTTTGATATCTTTGTGTTGATGTGGAAACTGATATTGGATATGTTTTGTTTGTTGACAGGAGCGATTGGGTGTTGTACAGTCGAGGGAGAGATTCCCGAGACCATGGACGTTGATACCGCGATTGTCACGGGCAGATTTGGATATTATTGAGAGATGTGGATTGACCTCTCTTCTGGATATGCCTCAGTTCATTGTGAACCAGGGGCTTTTGACAGTGTTGGCAGAGAGGTGGCATAGCGACACAAACACCTTTCATTTTGCCACTGGAGAGATGACAGTGACACCAGAGGATTGCTACCGGATTTTGCGGATTCTTGTAGTAGGGGCACTACTTCCCTATGAGCAGTCAGAGGAGGGTGGCACAGAGGCACTGCGCCGCATATTTCAGGATGACACAGTTTGTGGCTATGAGATCCCCTGGCAAGAGTTTTTGGATTTGGGTTATGCACCGCTGCCATCGGTACTGGCAGGATTTATTGGGGGATTCTTTTGTCCTGATCGCAGGTCAAAGGGATTCTCGGTGGGATGGGGACTGGTTTTGGAGGAGATGGTTACGCAGGGCAGGAGGTTTGCATGGGGGTCAGTGATGCTGGCTCATTTATACAGGAGTTTACATGAGGTAGTATACCTCGGTTACGGTAGCTTGTCAATGGGAGTGACCCTATTACAGGTATGGTGCTGGGAGCACATTCCAGCAGCGAGGCCACTGGCAGACAGGGACAGGCCCGTAGGTGTAGCATATGCCTACGAATATAAAGGTCTAGTTGTCCAGCGTAAGCTGGGAAAACTAGAGCATTGGAGGAGGGTTTTTGATGACATAGATACGGTCACCTGGAGACCGTATACAGGTTGTGAGGTATGGGAGGAGGATGGGCTGGAGATGCCCTTTGTATTTATGATGAGGTATCTGATTGGGAGGACCCCGTTCGTCATTGAGCGGTTTGTGGTGACCTGAGTTTTGAGGCAGTTCGGGCGCCAGCAGGGGATTCCTTAGGGAGCGTGCCTGTATGCATGGCGACAACAGGATGTGGCCGATTAGGGGTCGACTATTGATAGTGCGGTGGCAGTGGAGGAGTTTGTGGGGTTGGCTGGGCAGATTTGGGACTATGCCCCAGAGAGTCAGGACGCAGGGATGATAGACGAGTTCGCTCGTTTGTTTGCTGTACGAGCGGTGGCTAGGATCTCAGATCTGGAGGAGATGAGGCCAGCTTTTGACTCAGATGAGGAGGAGGGAGACAGGGGAGATGATGGATATGATGGGGAGGATGGAGGAGGAGGAGCTAGAGGGAGGTGGGGAGAGAGAGGTGTGGAGAGAGTAGTGCGGCAGGGGAGGATAGAGAGAGGGAGAGGTAGATTGGCTATCAGAGCCGGGAGAGAGGGGAGAGTGGGGGAGGTGTTAGTTGCAGTGGGGGGTGAGGAGGAGTTGAGGAGACCAACACAGAGGAGGAGGACAGATGTACTCCCACCTCCAGCACCGAGGATAGGGCGAGTGGGAGGGGTTCCTCCAGCATAGGTACCGCTGCGGGTTTAAGTGCCAGGTCATGTGGAGGATGCGCAGATCCGAACCTTGCAGATTACCGTTCAACAGCTACAGGCGCATATTTTGACTTATCAGCGGCAGATTTCTCAGTTGACCACTGAGAGAGATACTGAGATAGAGCGGCGAGGATGAGCGAAGGAGGTGGTGGCAAGTGTGCAGAGAGTAGCGGCGGGTGGTCCGCTGAGAGACACCCTTAGAGAGCTGACGCGGAGAGTGCAGGAGGCAGAGTATTATAGGCGGCATTATGAGGCTGCAGTACCTAGGGATCAGCGAGTGGAGAGCTTTGCACAGTCGAGATTGAGTCGATCTCGAGCCACTAGGACATGATTTGAGAGCCGAGGTGTGACGGGGCCAGCAAGACAGGACCCTCCTGGAGATCCAAGGGCAGGTGTATCTGGAGCGAGACCATCTCTGTCAGGAGATAGTCATACTTGAGAGGCATGGTCTATGTTGTATTTTGGGATCATTGTTATACTTTGTACTGGACATAGTGTTTGGACACATTTTGTAGATGTTGATCATTTGCGAGATATATATATATAGATGGCACCATTTTTTTGATCATGTGATGTGTTGATATGGATGCATGTTATGTGAGTCATTTTATGTGATGATGCAATATATGATGTAATGCATGATGCAGGATGTATGCTTGTTATATGCTGTGAGATGTATTTTGAAAATGAGATGTATGTTTTTAATATGCTGCTAAATGTATCGTGATATGTAAATGATGTTAAGTGATATGGAATGATGTTTATGCAACTAATTGTAAAATGATGTGTAACTAATCCTAAAATGATATGCAACTAATTGTAAAATGATGTGCAACTAATTGTAAAATGATGTGCAACTAATTGTTTTTGGAGCATCCCTCATTTTGTATTTGCCATCCGATAGAACCATATTTTTGCTTTCTTTGTAGGTTTCATCATTGAGCATTGATTTGTTGAGGATATGTTGAAAATTTATACAAGCATAATGGTATA
The DNA here is from genome assembly GCF_030272615.1 of Cryptomeria japonica. Lineage (NCBI taxonomy): Eukaryota > Viridiplantae > Streptophyta > Pinopsida > Cupressales > Cupressaceae > Cryptomeria > Cryptomeria japonica. The sequence continues at coordinate 740,539,225 of NC_081413.1, forward strand.
ATTAAACCATAATGACCTGAGAAAAATTTACATGATATTTGATTTTGCAAGATAGCACAAGCGTCAAGGTATAATTGAACCAGGATGACCTGAGTGCATATTGCGTAAATAGACAAGATTAGATCATTTATATACGTGAAGTGGAATCAAGCCTTCAGTGATATTTGACGTATCACGTCTCGAAGCATGTATTCACATAGTACAAGTGATCGCCTCCCAGACAGAAGACTAAGAAAATATTGGAAGTTCCCCTTGACCTCTAGCTGTGAAGCATTTAGTGAGACAAGGAAGAGAATCCAATAATGCAAAAAGTTCAAAATGCAAAACTAGTTAAGATTTTATGCTATAGTGCAACATTCAATACTTCAGAAAATCATCCATCCTTGATATTTGTGTGAATTGTCTTTGTTTTGGTTTTTACGATGAAGCGTAATGTTTGTTTGTTGGATGTCATGCCTCTGATTTTGGCGATAATTTGTGATGTTTGGAATGTTTGCAAGTTTTTGAACCAATGAATGCCCCTTGCTGAGTGTGCCCCTCGATATGATCATGTACAATGATTACCAAGCCATGGTGAACTGCGGTAAGAGAATAGATATAGATGGATAACCTAGGATAGTGACTACGTTAAGTATATCCTGAATGAATATATGCTAAGTGTCGGGTAATGGCCGATAGTGTTTTGATGGATAAAATGGTATGGAGATAGATGGAGGAGCCGTTCTTTCACAAGGGCGCCTGTTTACCAGGTTTTCACCATTTGTTTTTATTGTACTTTGTATTTTTTTTGCTTTTTCTCGATTTTTTTATTTTTATTTTTTGGCTTTTTCCGTTCATTAGGCTATTTTAAGTATAGTACCTCTTTAGATGGATGCTATTAGTTGGTTCGTCGAGCACATCTCCTTCAGAATTTGTTAGCTGATAGACACCTGATTCATAAACTGATATGATGACATAGGGACCCAACCAGTTAGGCTCAAATTTCCCTTTCCTTTCTCGATCTTGCTGATTTCTTGAATTTTCTTTGAAGACTAAGTCACCAACCTTGAAGTTGCGGGGAATGACCTTGTGATTGTAGCTCCTGCACATGCGTTGCTGATATGCTTTGAGATGAGTATAAGCATGTTGGCGTCTTTCATCTAATAGCTCAAGTTCTTGCAATCGGTTAACTCGATACTCTTCATCTGGGATTAAGCCTTTCAAAGAGACTCTGAGAGATGGGATCTCTACCTCCAGGGGTAAAATAGCCTCTGATCCATATACCAATGAGTATGGTGTTGCTCCTGTAGGTGTGCGGATGCTGGTTCGGTATGCCCAAAGTGCTGGATTGAGTTGCACATGCCAATCTTTGCCTACATCATTCACTGTTTTCCTGAGGATTTTCAAGATTGTTTTGTTAGACGCTTCCACTTGACCATTTCCCTATGGGTAATATGGTGTAGAGAACCTATGTTGGATTTTGAATTTTTCACATAGTTCTTGGACATCTTGATTCTTGAAGGGCCGTCCATTGTCTGTGATGATTGAACTTGGAATACCATATTTGCAAATCAGATAATTTAGGATGAAAGAGGCAATTTGTTTCCCGGTCACTGTGGTCATGGGAACTGCTTCTATCCATTTGGTAAAGTATTCTATTGCTGTTATAATGAACTTGTGTCCATTTGAAGATGACGGATGAATTTTGCTAACTAAGTCCAGTCCCCACTGGCAAAAGGGCCATGATGTTGTAAAGGGCTGCAGTTCCTGTGCTGGTGCATGTATTAGATTGCCATGGATCTGGCATTTAGGATATTTCTTGGCGAAATGATATGAGTCTTTCTCCATTGTAGGCCAGTAGTATCCCATCCTTAAAATCTTTTTAGCAAGAGTAGTACCACTTGAATGTGTGCCACAAATACCTTCGTGAAGTTCATGTAAAGCAGAATCAGAATCATTACGATCAAGACAACGAAGAAGAGTACCATCGAGACCTCGACGATACAAAGTATCAGTGGTAAGGGTATAACGGGCAGCTTGTCAGATAAAGTTACATTTTTGGTTGCGGGATTGGTCAATGGGTAAGATATTGTGTTTGAGGTAGTCGTATATTGGTCCATATAACGGAGAATTTGAACCAGTCAAGGCATAGATAACATGGGATTCAGAGTGGTCATAGGCGAGGGAGAATAGTTGCTCTACCAGGAACTCATAACGACTCTGTTGCTCTGGAATTTGTAGTAACGAAGCGATTGTAGCCATTGCATTGGCTTCTTTGTTGTTCAACCTTGGTATTTTCTCAAAGGTGATGTGCACAAAATACTGTTTGAAGTCATCCACCATTCGTTTGTAGGGTAGTAGCTTGTCATCCTTCATCTGATAGTTGTTGTTGATTTGATTGATGACTAGTTGTGAGTCTCCATAGACCTTTAACTCTGTGATTTTCCATTCGACGGCCATTTTGATGCCTATGACCAATGCTTCATATTCAGCCACATTATTTGTGCATGGAAACATAAGCCTATATGATCTTGGCATAGTGTGTCCTTCAGGAGTGATGAATAGAATGACGGCCCCTAAACCATGTTGAGTATAGGATCCGTCAAAGTATAGGGTCCAGTGTTTGGTAGAAAGAGCAAGAACGTCTCTGTCTGGAAATTCGATCTCCATGGTGTGTTTGCCTGGGAGTGGTGCTTCAGCCAACTGATCTGCAATTGCTTGTCCTTTGATGGCTCATCTTTCTGTGTATTGGATGTCGAATTCACTAAGAATCATGACTCATTTAGCCAATCGTCCTGTAAGAGCTGCTTTGCTGAGTAAATATTTGAGAGGATCAATTTTTGCTACTAGCTTGATGGTGTGTGCTAGCATATAATGTCGGAACTTCTGAGATGCAAAAACCACTGTTAGGCAAGCCTTTTCAATAAATGTATAGTTGAGCTCATAGCCATTCAATGTTCTACTAATGTAATATATGGCGCGTTCCTTTCCTGGTTGATCCTCTTGTGCCAATAATGCCCCCAGCGATATGTCTGTTGTTGAGATATATAAGATAAGAGGCTTTCCTGCAACTGGTGGGACTAGAACTGGCGGATTCATTAGGTACTGTTTGATTTGGTAAAAAGATTCTGCACACTTGGCCTCCCATTTGAATGGTACATTTTTGTGTAGTAAATGGTTAAATGGTAGACTTTTATCTGCTAGCTGAGCGATGAATCACCTGATGGATTGAAGTCGTCCCTGTAGAGATTTGAGTTGACCGATATTCTGTGGTGGTGGCATTTCCATAATGGCTTGTACCTTTGCTGGATCAACTTCAATACCCTTAGCTGAGACTATTTAGCCTAGTAACTTGCTTGATGTAACCCCGAAGACACACTTCTTAGGGTTAAGCCTAACTTGGAATTTCTCCAATCGATTAAATTTTTTTCTAGGATGCCAAGATGTTCAACTCTAGTGAAGGATTTGGCTAGTAAATCATCCACATAGTCTTCCATAAATGTGTGCATCATGTCATGGAATATTGTGGTCATTGCTCTTTGATAAGTGGCCCCTGCATTCTTTAAGCCGAAAGGCATAACATTCCAATAGTACGTTCCCTAAGGACAAGTGAACGCGATTTTATCTTGATCTTCTGGGGCTATTTTGATTTGATTATATCCTGAGAAACCATCCATTAGTGAGAGCATTGCATGGCCTGCTCTGAGATCTACAATTATGTCAATACTTGGCAGAGGAAAGTCATCTTTTGGACAAGCTTTGTTGACGTCTCTTAAGTCAGTTCATATTCTGATACTACCATCTGGTTTTGATACTGGAACGATGTTGGAAATCCATTCTGCATAGTCAATGGGTCGAATGAATCTGACATCTAATAGTTTCTTCAGTTCAGTTTTGACCATGAGTGCCACCTGTGGATTCATCTTTCGTAGCTTTTGCTTGACTGGCTTAACTCTTGTAGAAATGGACAAGTGATGCATGATTAAGTGTGGATCCACTCCAGGCATATCAGCATATGACCAAGCAAAGTTGATTTGCTGTCCTTGAAAGAAGATGATGAATGCTGATCTTTCTTCCTCTGTTAAAGATTCTGCAAGGTGTATGTTTCTGGCTGCTTCTGTGGTACCAATGTTGATTGATTGAGTGGGCTCAATCAAAATGGGTGATCGCTCATGAAAGTGTTTAGGAAGAGTGTCAAGTCTCCCATCATTAGGTGCCTTAAAAAGGTTTTCACCTTCTGATGCGTCCTTTATTTTTACTTTTTTATGATCTAGAGCTGCCATTGACTAGTTTTCAGCATCAGATCCTTTATTTGTTGTATTTTTGCGACTGAGAGACTTGGCACTCCCCGATTGACAGATATCGTTATTCTGTTCACTGGTAGAGCCTGTTTCCGGATTTATGGTACATAGGTAATGGACAATAGATGCATCATCTAGGAAAATTGGTATATCATGTGTTTCAGGTTCGTCCCAGTCGATGAGGTCAGGAAAGACAAGTGGTAAGGAATCGTTGGGTGGATCAAGTTCGGCTACTGTAAGTGTTAGGATAGAGTTTTCATCGTGCTGGGTTTTGGTTTTAAAGAGGTCCAAGATTTCATCGAGGTCCTTGATGGTATCATTCTCCACATAGACTTGTTCATATTGTTTCTGTTCGCTTTCCTTGGCGTCATAGATATGTTGTGGTCCAAATTCAAGAGGTCTATCTTCTGCAGTATGTTCTTCTTGGGAAATAGATATAGAATCAATATCACTAGAGATATCTGTAGTAGCATTGGAGCAGGTACCCCATTCATATTCATTAGAATCAGTCTCATAGGCATCATCCCAGATTCTATCTCTGCTGTAAATAGGTAGGTTGTATGGTGAAAATAAATCTTTGATGATTGATACCATTTTGATGGTTTTTGTTGATTCTATGTCTGATCCGTCCTCTACTTGCTGGATTTGTTCATAGATTGTGTTTCCTCGGGGAGGGATAACGGCATCTGGAGGTGACCTGATCTGTTCTTGAGATATTGGTGTTTGAATATGAGCTACCGCTGCAGATAGGGCCTTCTTATGACTTAGAAGCTTTTCCTGATGTAACTTCGGATCTTGACGTTCCCGTGCCTTGCGGATTGTTTCTATGGATTCAAAAAGTGCTTCCTGCCAGGATTCTTCTTGGTACTTTGTCTTTAATTTCCATTGAGGTTTGATAGGTAGGTGTGGCGGCCGTTTCAATAGGAACGTGAGTTTAGAACCCAATCCTGCTTTGTTTCTGCTAGGTTGTGAAGGAAGATCTATAGGTTCAGTGACTCCTTCTTTGTGTTTCCCAATAGGTCCTTTACCACCATATCCCATTTGTTTCATGATTAAGTAGCCTTTTCCATACAGGTGTGTTGGTAGAACAATGTCCAAAGCGGCTGCTCTGTGATTTTCTTCTTCATCTTTGTATAACCAGCTAAGAACATCTTTGTCTTCTGATTCATATGCTAGAGTACCCAATTGGATGAAGGTACCATCAAATTTAGTGATGGGCTGAGTAGCCAGTTGTGTTGATGTAGTAGGCAAACCATGTGATCTAGGTGATGTTGGAATTTGGCTAAGCATAAAGGCTCTAGAGAGTATTCTCCCATGCCTTGGTCTTTGATTTGCATTTTCTGCTTGAAGTCTCCCATTTGGAGTTGGATTTTGCTGTGTGTGGATCTGATGTTGAAGATTGCTGCTTTTCTCTATTATGAGGAACCAAACTGTCCTGGGCTGCCCCCATTGCGTTGCAATGTTGAAATGGATTGTGATCAGCAGATATTGATATTTCTTGTCCATCATAAGGAAACTTGACACACTGGTGATACGTAGAAGATACTGCTTACATTTTATGTATCCAGGGTCGTCCTAACAAAATATTGTAGGTTAGATCAATATCTAAGACTTGACATATAGTATCCTTTTGTACTGGTCCCACTTGAATAGGTAATATTACTGTGCCTTTAGAGGACCTTTCCTCATCATCATATGCCTTTATGGTAATTTTCTTACAAGGGTCAATAGATTCTTCTGAGAAGCCTAATGCACGGATAAGCTTTAAAGTACATATATTAAGTCCGGCTCCTCCATCTATTAGGACTCTTTTGACTCGGTGTTTGTAAACAATGACTTCAATATGGAGAGGAGTATTATGTGGATGGATCAAGGAAGCATCGTCATGCTCTGAAAAGGTGAGATTATGAGGTCCAGTCATATGGGCAACCATGGCTTGAAATCTGTCTGTATCCAGATTTTGAGGTACATTGGTTTCCAATAGTGCTTGTTCCAATATGTCTTTGTGCTTAGGTGATAGTTTCAATAATTCCAGGATAGATATTTGAGCTGGAGTCTTGCGTAGTTGGCTAACCAAGTCATATTGGATTCTTGGTGGAGTAGTTGTAGGTGCAGTATGTCCTTTCAAGACATATTTTTGAGTGCGGGTTGTTACATTGACAGATTCATGATCACGCTGATCTCGGATGGTGATGACATTTACTTGATGATCTTCAGCTGATATATGGTTGATAGTGTTATTGTAGACGTGATTAATACGAGCTCCGCGTGTATCATCTTAAGTTGATGCTCCATCCTTGTTGTAATTTGGGAGAGGATTTTTAAAGGCTCCGTGATCACCATTTGTTTTGAGACCATCAACCGTTAAGTCACCTCGATCAATCATGTCCTGGACTATGTGTTTCAATCTCATGCACTCGTTTGTTCTATGACCCTTATTGCGATGGAAATCACAATAGCACTGCGAATCATTCCACCAAGGTGGTTTAATTGGGGGTTCATAATTGTTGATTGGAGGCAAAGACAGAATCTTGTTTGCCAACAGTTCTCTGAATGCTGATTCTAAAGATTGTCCTAGTGGTGTGAAGGTGCGCTTTTGGAAATTGTTTGTGTTGCGTGAATTGTTGTTAGGTCCTGGATTCATGTTTTTGCTTTGAGTATCATTGGTGTTGTTTGTGTTGAGTTGTCCTTGATCATTGTTTGGTGCATATGTGTTAGCACTGGGGGTAGCATTTTTAAGATTTTTCATGTTCTGAGGATTTCCAGATAATGCAAGCACTGGTTGCTTAGATTTGGGATCATGTGATTCCTTGTGGCCTTCGTTTCTGTTTTGAGTCCAAAATCGAGATTTGTCAAGGTTGGTGTTGTTCTGGTTATTGTAGTTTGATGCGTTTGTTCCTTCCTTGTAGAATTTGAGTGTTCCCTTTTTGACACATGCTTCCTCTACTTGAATGCCATTTTCAATCAATTTAGCGAAAGATGGTATGCATTGAAGTTTTAGTCTATAACTCATTTTGCCATTCAAGTTATCAATGAAGATTTCCATTTTCTCCTTTTCAGGAATATCTCGAGGATATCTAGATACCATACGTCGCCAGCGTTGAAGGAACGCCATGAATGTTTCATTGTTCTTTTGTTTGGTGTTGCAAACATCTAGCATGGTTATGGCATGTTGGATGTTGTAGGAATAGTGGGTTATGAATTTGTTAACCAACTCATCAAATGATCTGACAGGTGGTGAGATTTTAGATAACCATTCCATGGTTTACCCTCCCAAGCTTCTGGGGAATAACCTCATCAAATAGGTGTCATTATGAGCAAATTCAAGGCTCAGTGTGCAAAATTCCCGTACATGATCTCTGGGATCACTTTTCCCATCATATTTATCAAATTTGGGAACGTCCGAGTTTGGAGGAAAAGGCACCATGTTCAAGCTTCTGTCAAATGGATAAGGACAGATTTCATTTAAAGAGTACCACACTGTTGTCCCTTGTTGCATATCCTGTATTTGCCTTTGCAACATTTGCATTTGTTGAGTAAGGGCTGCCAAGGGTATATTGTCTTGCCGAGCAAAAAGTTCTTGCCTTGTATTGGTTCTCAGCTGAAAAGGTGTGGTAAACGGTATGTTTTGTTCTGGCGTTTTGAGCTCAGGTACACGCATTTCTGGTATGTGTTGTTCTGGAATGTGTTGCTCAAAGTTATGTTGTTCAGGTATGCGAGTTTCTTCTTCCCTGTGTTGTTCTTGATATGCATATTGTCGAGACCCAATTTGGAAAATGTTTGGGTCGAAATCTTCGGGAAGTTTAACGCCTTTGCTTGTAAGCATCAACAGATATTTTTCCTTGTCATTTTCCATGTGTTTTTCTACAAGTTTTTGGAAGGAAGGGTTTTCTTGACATTCCCAAAGAAGTGCTTCAGTAATTTCAGTTTCTTCTACGGGTGGAACTTCAAAAGGATTTGATAATCTTCGATTCATACTTGATTCTGCGTGTGTCTCGCTCTGTTTGTCTCATTGAGAGCGAGTGATAGGCATTTTAGTAGAAACTTTCAATGATGAAAGGAACAAAATCCTCTTTGATGTGTTGCTCGGGCGTTGGTGGTTCTGGTCGAGATGTGTTATATGTGATACACTCGTTGGGTAAGAATGTGGGATTGATTTTTCCGCCGCGGTTTATGGTTTGATTAAAAGCAGACTTTTGACAGTATGCTCTTGTCTTCAAAGGTTCTTTGTCAAATTCACTAGATTTGTTTTGGATATAACGTTTGACGTGATGAAGGAATACCCGATGAGATTTGAAAAGTTGACGATTGATGTATAAAAACTTATTTCTTTTGATGAATTTGGAAAAACTAGGTTGTTGTTTCTTCAACGTGATGTTACGATAGAGGTTCTTTCTTCTCAAAATAAGGGAATTAGTCATGCATGAGTGATCAATGATTTCCTTTGATTTGTTTGGATTTAGTTGATTCTTGTTTTGAAAAATTTCAAATTCACTTTATCAGAGTGAAGGTTTAGATGTCCCTTCACGATAAAGCATGGCAAATGATATGGATAAAAGCTTCTCGATCTGGAAACTGGATTTGACGATTTGAGAATTTTAAACAAGTGTTTTGAGATAGAAATCCGTAAGATTGGTAAAGGATTTTATTGATACTGATGATGAAATTTCTGGATTATGATAGGAGAGACGTCCTCTATTGTGCGATTTGTTTAGGATTCTAACAACTTTTGTTTTGACACAAATTGAGCTCAAGAAATAGTTTTAGTGGTTTGTTTGTCACTCTAGTTTGATGAAAAATGGTTTTTGATGAAAAAGGTTTCTAAAAATGTTTTTGAAATTTTGAAATTTTTCACGGTTTTTGCTCTCTGTTTTCTTGTTTTGGATCACGCGCTAGAACAGAGTCTACATGCACTACTGAATTTACTTAATGCGCTAAAATAATGGGCCCACGCGCTAATTTGCCCCTAAACACACGCTAAAGTTTGGATTTTGTGAAAATGGCAGTCTAACAGTTGAAAAAGTTTATGCGCTAACCTGGATTTACTAAGCGCTAACTATTCGACACTATGCGCTAATGTTTCTATGCCACGCGCTAAGCTATTTCTTACACGCGCTAAAGTTTCAGACTGTTGAAATTTGTTGTTGAATTTTCTTGGAAAAGCTATGCGCTATACTGGGCCTGTCACGTGCTAAATTTTACACTCTATGCGCTAGTTTTTGGTTCCTGCGCATTGAGATGTTGCTTCGACGCGCTAGACTGTTGTTGGGATGCGCTAAAGGACTTTGCTCTATTTTGTCTTAGCTGAAAACGTTATTGTTTGAACTTTACGCTCTAATTTGAGGTTTGAATGCGCTAACAAAAGTCTTCCACGCACTAAGATGTTGTTCTTATGCACTAGACTGCCTTGATTTTTTCTGTTTGGGTGATTTTTTGAGGTTTTTGAATTTTGTTGAGAAATTTTCAAGTGCGATGGATGATTTTCTGAAGTAATAAATGCAAGCACGGCACAAAAAGTACAACCATTTTGCCTAATCTAATAAAAAGTGTATGTTTTGTGAGGATGTGTTCAAATCCCCAATGTTTTAACAGGTTTGGATACAAGTAATACACTTCAGAAAGACTCTTTATTCAAGGGTCATAAATGACATCATAGCCCACTAGTCTCGATACTCCGTCTGCTCAAACAGCCGTGTCACCCCTAGAGGGCACCCATTTTTTTGCCTTTTGCCAAAAATTAACCCAAAGTGAATTGCTTCACAGTTGAGTAGTTATCTTGGGAGATATATGGTGAGTAATCTTGGGGGCGGATTCTTCCCCACCCTTGCACTATGATGTTATAAATGTTTGGTTACTGACTCAGTTCAAAGCTTTTAATTCTATGGTTCATAATCAGGCTTCTTGTTCGGCCGTCAGTGATAAACTCCCTCAGGAGGCTTCCCAACCTTTAGAACAAAGGCTCTACGTATCTCAAGGATATTGGGGGAAGGCTAATCACTGCGTGCAATCGTTGAAAAGGACTTTCGTCACTTTCCACATTTGATTATAGTGGGTTGGAACTCTTGGTGTCAAAGCTGTTCCCCACTTAGGTCGTTCCCTTCACACCGGCCATAAATGGCTTTACGAGTTGATTGCAACTCCTCGGGAAGGCAGGCCTGCTAAAGGTTTTAATGCTTGAATTACTGAAAGCTGTAAGAGTGGTCTAAATTTTTGATCACCCAGTTAAGGGGAGAGCATATTCCTTCCACTTTCGAGACAAAGCAATCAAGGTTCTTTTTAGCCTTTAAGACAATGATTTTCTAACTTCTATTTGGAGATGTTGCTCCAACAAGCATGATGTTCTTTTTAACTTTTAAAAGAAAAGATTTTCTGATCTATAAAAAGGAAATGGTCAACAAAGCAAAATTTCCGATTTGGAGTTCAACAAAAGAAATCATTTTTAAAATAAAATTCCTCACTCTACCTGCAAGAAACCGTTAGAATCCTGCAAGCAAACAAAAGAGATAAAATGTCAGGAGATTTGGGGGACTTCTACAAGTCTAAAATTTCAATTTGGTTACAATAAAATTTTAATCCTCTGTCTGCGATGCACTACAGAATGGACCGTACGCGCTACAATAAAAGCCAGATGTGCTAAACTTATGTTCCTCTGTGCTATATTGTTGCGGGGATGCGCTACTCTGTGAATTGGAAGCGCTACTCTGTTCTTTTTCTTTCTCCCGTGCTCAATTCTGCAGGAAAATTTGAAATATCATGCGCTAACTTTTGAGTTCTACGCGCTGGATTATGGACTATAAGCGCTAAACTGGGGATCGAATGTGCTAATATGTTAACTTGATGCGCTACTCTGTGTTTTGTCCATGTCGAGACCTACAGGAAATATATCAGTGGGGTTATGTGCTAAATGATGGTCTTTACGCGGTAAAGTATACCCCTCACGCGCTAAACAGTGAGTGGGATGCGCTAGACTGTTATGTGGATGCGCTAGGGAATGTGTCCAACGCGCCGATTCTTGTTTCCCGCGGACCTGCAAAAGTCATTAATTTGAAAAACTGATTTGTTATTTGGAGTCGGGCCTCACGGTGGGCGCCAGAAATGTATGCGGGAAAAGTGGGCGAATAAAACTTAATATGTGAAAATACAGTTGAATACTAGTCCACACACACACACAGGACTTCTTGATGCAAGCTATGGAGTAACGTAGTGTTACTCAGCTTCCCAAGGAGGGTCCCATGGTTCTCTATCTCACAATGTCCCTCAAACCAATGTTTTTGCTCTCAGATCACTAAGCAAAATGGTTTAGAGATGGCAAATGCAAGAACAAGGGATGCACTGATAGTTTTTAGGATGAGATGTGTTAAGCTATGTATGATCTTAGAAATGCAATAAATTAAATGATAAGATGACAAGATTAGTATGAATACTATCCTAGCATACTATATTTAATCTATGATTGAGCTAAAATGATAAAGAAATTATTCTAAACATGCATATTAGTCTAATTCCTGATCTAAAAGAGGCTAAATGATGAGCATATATGAAATGAGAAAGCTTGAAAGAATTTGAGCATAAGTATAATGCTTCAAATTTGAAAGATGATTGTTGAGAATGGAGGAATGAGAGCTCTATTTATAGCATAAACAGAGCAATGGATGGTCAAGATTGAATGGTTTAATCAAGGGCTGAGTTTGAAAGTTGGGGATCCATGTACACAATTGGCACCAATGAAATGGTGACAAGTGTCAACATAGGGTTGGGTTAAGAGAAGAGGTTGGAGGCATTAAAGGCCTGAGAAGACCTCATGGTTATCTAAAGGCTAAGGGTCAAGTCTAAGTTAGGCTTACCCACTAGATTAAGAGTTAATCCAAGGATAAACCTTTGTGCAAATGATTAAGAGATAATCATGGTCAAAGCATTAATGGCCTGATGAGACCCTTGGGTTGGATAGAGGTTGAGTCAAAACAAATGTTTTAACCATGTGGGAGGGTTTGAATTAACCATTAATGGTTATTGGAGACTTTGGGGATTAAGTGGTTGAAGGTTGGAAGCCTTCAATGGTTTTCAAAGACTTTGAGGATTTTGGTGGTTGAAGGTGGAAAACCTTTAATGGTTATCAAAGACTTTAAGGGTTTTGAGAAGTGACTTCCCTTTTGCTTAGGGATGTGACAAAGTTTAGAGGAGGGGTTAGTTTAACTAGAAGCGATTAGAAGATTCTAGAAGGGACTAGAAAGGGGTTTGGAATTTTGCAAGTGGATGGAGGGATAATAGGTTTTAATTGAATTAAATGATTTAATTCAATTTGGTTGTAATTTGGGAAATTAAATAAAATAGATTTATTCAATTTGGGATAACTATTTAATTAAATTTGAATTTAATTAAAAGTAGATAGGGGGATTTAATTGAATAAAATGATTTATTCATTAAATGGTATAGTGAATTTTATTTAAATAAATTGAGTAATTTACTTAATAAAATAGAGGAATGTGGATAATTTAATTAAATTGGATTCAATTAAATAGAGAAATGAACATAAAATATTCATTTAGGAATATGGTCATTTTTATACGTCTACAGTTCCTTCTACATATCATAAATGTGTGAAATTTCCTCATGAAGGACAAGAGATCACTATAATTGCAAATTCTAGTCAATATTGCAATAATTTGAAGCCAACACAAGATACAAGAGTTCCACATAATAGAGAATCACTATATATCCTACCAAAGAAATTCAAGCAAAATTATGGGAAACTTTTGAGGAAAAGCTCAAATTAAATGATGAAGGACTGGGAAAATATTCTTTGCATAATTTTCCACTTTCCCCTAAGTCATATGGAAAGCCTATAGATATTCAATCAAAGACATTAGAAAGATCAAAATATATGTTTAAAGGGACATTTATTAGTGTTGTAACTCTTGAAGAAGAAAATGAAGACAAAGACATTCTTGGTTGGTTGTACAAGGATGAAGATAAAACTATAGCACTAGTAGCAGAAGTCAATATTCCCATAAAGCAATATGGCAAAGGTTATGAAATCATGCAACAAATAGGATATGAAGGAAAAGAACCAATTGGTAAGAAACATCAAGGTATTTCAGAACCTATTTGTCCGCACTCGCAATCCAAAGAAGATGAATCTGGGCTTGGATATCTAAAATCCAATCAAAGGCAACATAATCATCAACAACAAAAGTGGAGAAAGAAATCAGTTTCTAAAGAAGAAATTTGGCAAGAAAAGCTACATCAAGAAGTCGAAATAATAACCAATAAACAAAGAAAGCAAGAAGAACATGAAAAGAAAGAAGAGGAGATTACCATCAAAGGTAAAGGAAAATCTTGTCAACAAGTTCTAAAAATACAAACAAATGCAAAATCTGAACAAGATATTCTAGAAGCAGTAAAAATAGAGATGGCAGAAATTAGAGAACTTTTTGCACCATGCAACATTCCAGTATGGTATAGTGGAGTAATCCTAGATCAGGATTCAGAGACAGATTCAAATGAGTATGAATGGGGTCCAAATGTCTTATCTACTACATCAAGTAAAGAACACAATGAAAACCAAGAAGTTATCACGAAAGAAGACTTGTCTATTACAAAACAAAAGATGGAGTTAGAAAGAAGGCAAGAAAAACTTAGAATTCAGAGAAAAGAGGCGTATGCAAAAAGGAAAGGGAATGACAAAGACAAATAAGTACAAAAAAGGATAGATCAAGCAAATGGAAATATAATAATTTCATTAAAAGAGAAACAAGATGTATCCAGATGTGGTAGAACCATAGAAGAATTAAGAGATAGTCAAATTGGATTGACTATTAGTCCAAAAGAAGTTGAGTTTGAAAGGAGACAAAATCTAGCAAAAGAATCCTCTTTGTCATGTACACAAGTATGTCAACTCCAAAATGCAAATGAGATCAATCAAGAAGGAATTTGTAGTATTAAAGATGTGTGTGTTGATATAATCCATTCATTTAAGGGACAAATGTCAGTAGAAGAACCACTTGAGTGTGAACTACAAAATGCTAATATTGATTTTGTTAGAGCTAATTTGGAGATGCTTGAGAAAGACAATTCTCAAAAACATTTAATCTATGACAGTACCTATTCTATGCCAAGTTATGATCATTATGTCATGAACGTTGAAACACCTAATGATGACAATGATTATGATTTACCACTTCTTCATCCCGAACTAATTGATTAGGATAATTTAGACAACCCTGAACTGAATGTCTTTTCCAATGATCATGACTTAGCTGTGTACCTTAATGCTATTAAACCCATCCCACCTAAGATATCTTCCATTGCAGAATCAAGTAATGTTTCCCATAGTCAGGAGAATGCCAAACTTTCCAGTCGCAAAAGAAAAATAAAACAAGGAAAGAGACCTGTTGTTGAAAACCATTTCATGGCAACACTAGATCAATCAAAAGGGAAAATAAAGGATGCATCTGATGGTGAAAACCTCTTTGAGGCACCAGAAGATGGAAAGTTTGACATTCTTCCTACATATTTTCAAGAGAGATCTACTATCCAGATAGAACCAATAGAAGAAGTAAGCATTGGTACATCAAAGGATCCTAAAATACTTCATTATGTTGCCTTATTATCAGATAAAAGAGAGGAAAGAATACATGGAATTCTTTAAGCAAAGACAAATAAATTTTTCTTTGTCCTATGCAGATATGCCAGGACTTAATCCAGATCTTATCATGCATCATCTTAATATGGATTGAAAATCAAAACCAGTTAAGAAGAAGCTAAGAAAGATGCATCTGCACATTGCTCTTCCTATAAAAACTGAGCTGAAGAAAGTATTAGAAGTGGGTTTTATAAGACCTGTTGCTTATCCAGAATGGGTTTCAAGTATTGTACTAGTATCAAAACTAGATAAAAGCATCAGGGTCTATACAAATTTTAGAGATCTGAATAAAGCATGTTCAAAAGATGATTTCCCACTACCAAACATTGATATCATAGTGGACTTGTTAGCAGGGCATGAGATGTTTTCATTAATGGATGGCTTCTCAGGATTTAATCAAATAAGAATCACACCTGAAGATCAAGAAAAGATAGCTTTCACCTGTGCATGGAGAACATATTGTTGGAATGTTATGCCATTTGGGCTTAAGAATGCAGGAGCGACTTATCAAAGGGCTATGATGACAAATTTCCATGATATGATGCATACATTTATGGAAGATTATGTCGATGACATACTTACAAAATCTCATACAAGACAAGAACATTTGAACATTTTAAGAAAGATTTTTGACAGGCTGGAAAGACATCAATTGAGATTAAATCCAAAGAAATGTGCATTTGGGGCAACCTCTGGAAAGCTCCTTGGGTACATTATATCGGCTCATGTAATTGAAGTAGATCCCGAAAAAGTCAAAGCTATCATGGAGATGGAGTCACCTAGGAACATAAGTCAATTGCGATCTTTACAAGGAATATTGCAATCAATCAAGCGATTTGTTTCTCAGTTAGTAGATAGATGTCTTCCATTCACCCATCTTCTACATAAAAATATTCCATTCAAATGGGATCTAAAATGTGAAGAAGCCTTTTTGCAAATAAAAGAATATCTTATGAGTCTTCCAGTACTGGTATCCCCAACCAAAGGGAAACCATTGTTGCTCTATATCTCAGCAACAAATGTATCATTAGGAGCTCTCCTAGCTCAACATGATGATGAAGGAAAAGAAAGAGTAGTTTATTATATCAGTAGAATGCTTGTTGGTTATGAATTAAATTATTTTTTAATAGAAAAGACATGTCTAGTAGTGTTATTTGCAACTCAGAAGCTACGACATTATATGTTGATTCATTCTGTGAAACTAATAGCAAAGATAGATCGTCTCAAATATTTGTTGAGAAAGTCAACATTGACAGTGGGACTAGCCAAATGGGTTATGATACTCAGTGAATTTGATATAGATTATGTTGATCGAAAAGCTATCAAGGGACAAGTTATCATTAATCAATTGGCTGATGCACCTTTACAAAATGACATGCCTTTGCACATCGAATTTCCTAATGCAGATATCTTGACAGTAAGTACAAACTTTTGGGAATTGTACTTTGATGGTTCTTATACACAATATGGATCAAGCGCAGGAATCTTTTTCATCACACCTCAAAGACACACTATACCCAAATCATATAGACTGTGGTTTACATGCACTAATACTACTGCAGAGTATGAAGCATTGACTATTGGGCTTAAAATGGCCATTGAATGGAATGTCAAAGAACTACATGTCTATGGTGATTCACAACTTATCATCAACCAAATAAATGATGAATATCAAACAAAGGATGATAAGTTTATTTCATACAAACAACTAGTGGAGGAGTTTAAAGAACATTTTAAAGAAATATCATTCACCCAGATTCCAAGAATTGAGAATAAAATAGCAGATGCAATGGATACAATAACATCTCTCTTGCAAAATAAGGAGAATCAACAATATTACAAATTTCTCATGGAAGATATCTTAACCCCTACAATTCAATCCTAGCATACCTACCGAATTTTCCATATATCAGGAACCAGCCAATCCTCATACGGTCAAACTTATCAGTATTTAAAAGAACATATCCTTCCTCTTGACTTATCTCACAATCAGAGAATGAATTTTATCCATCAGTCCTCTCGCTATACTATTATTGCTGATATCCTATATAGGCGTGGTCTAGATGGTACTTTATCGAGATGTCTTGAATAAGAAGAATCTGAGAAAGTTCTTAACAACATTCATGTAGGTATTTGTGGCACACACTCAAGTGGTTTAACATTGGCTAAGAAACTTCTTTGTATGGGTTACTTTTGGCCTACTATGTGTTGGGAAAAATGGTGTCTCAACCTTGCATTTATGTGAGGTTACTATTTATAGTAAGTTTTTATTTGAGCACGAAATGGTGCGAAACTCTCCCTGAAGCTTCTGGTTGGCTAGATAAGCATTCCAGTAAAGTTTCGTCGCAAGGTCACAGCTAGTTTTGAAGATATTAAAGTTTTCATCTTGGAGGGGTGCAATAAAATGTTTAAACTTAATTTTGGGGACTTTAGAGACTCCGAAATGCCCTAAAAAGTGGCCGTAACTGGCGAAGCGGTTACGAGGTGATAGAGCACTTCGCGAGCTTTCTGGCGCTTCAAACGGTTCGTCAATCGGACACCCGGTTCTCAAGTTATGGCCTCCGGAAGTTTCTACTCCTGAAATAGGAAAAAATAATTTGTATCGAATACATAAATGAGCTGTAAAAGGGAGCGACACGTGTTGATGTGTGCTTTAACATGTCATAGGGCATCTAGAAGGGAGATAAGGTCGGCTACACCTTATTGGGTGGTTTTAGCCCATGGTTTTGTAATACCGTTTGACGGTTTCTTGTATTGTATCTCCTATTTATGAGGTGTGTGAGATAGAGGTTGTGTGTAAGAGTCTTATGGCTATTGAGTTGCCTCTAAATCTCTGATTAGTGGTACTCCTGCGAAGAGCTTGCTCTGCAAGTATTTTGTAATCTGTTTTTGATTGCTGAATAAAATATTGAGCTGCTTTTGGAGGGTGGGGTTTTTCTCCCGAAAGGGTTTTCCCCACGTAAATCATTGTGTTGTGGTGTGAATGTTATTATATCTATTTCTATTTTCTGTAACTGTTGTAATGATCTGAAAAGTTTTGCATTACCCTCCTCTCAAGGTTAGTGTAGGAATTTGTTTCCGCTACTTAACTTCCTTACAAGTGGTATCAGAGCTTGATCACCTTTGGTTTCAATTATGGGCAGTTGGGTTTTTTGAACTAATCCAGATTTGAGTGGGAGCTTGTGCAGAAGACACTTTTTGATCTTGTTGCAGGAATATTCAGATGGCGAGTTCGTCAGGGAGAATAAAGGTGGAGAAATTTAATGGAAGTAATTTTGAGATGTGGAAGCTGAAGATGGAAGATCTGCTAATAGATCGAGATCTTTGGGATGCTGTTGATGCGAATGTCCAAAGACCCTCAGATCCTACTGCAGCAGCTCAGTATGATGTTATGGACCGAAAAGCCAAGGGTCTAATCAGACTGTGCCTGGCAGACTCTGTTCTAATCAATGTCCATGAAGAAAACTCTGCAAAGAAGCTATGGACTAAGCTTGGTGAGATGTATCAAGTGAAATCTTTATTAAATCAAATTTTCTTAAGAAAGAAATTGTATTCCTTAAAGATGGAAGAGGGTGGACGAATTGCAGACCACCTAGAAGCATTCAATATGATTGTGGCTCAATTAGTATCCGTCGGTGTTAAGATGGACGAGGAGGAAAAATGTCAAATCTTGCTTTGCTCTTTGCCTGATTCGTGGGATTCTCTTGTTATGGCTATCGGTAGTACTTCTGTTGTTTTGAAATCTGAAGATGTGGTGGGTGCCCTACTCGGTGAAGAGATGCGAAGGAAGGTATCCATTAGTTCAAAGGAAGCCCTAACTGTTCGTGGAAGGCCTAAGGAGAAAGGCAAGAAGAATGAGAAGCGTGGCAAGTCCAAATCCAAAGGGAGATCGAAATCTCCTGGAAAGTCCAAAGTCATTTGGTGGAATTGCGGTAAACTGGGTCACATCTGTAAGGACTGCAAAGAAGAAAAGAAGAAGAAAAAGAAAAAGTTCGATTCTGATTCTGAATCCGACAAGGAAGATGGCGATGCCTTTATTGCGGCTTTGGCGACTCATGCAGGTAATGATGCCTGGCTAATTGACTCAGGTGCATCCTTTCATATGACTTCCAATAGAGATTGGTTTTCTGAATATGAAGGATTTAATGGAGGTAAGGTGTACTTGGGTGATGATTCACATCTAGACATTGTTGGTCGAGGTAAAGTTAGAATCAGGTTTTCTGATGGTAGAATAAAAAGGATTAATGGTGTGTTGCATATCCCTGGATTAAAATGAAACCTGTTATCTGTGAGCAAACTAATAGATGCAGGTGTGCAGGTAGTCTTTTCTGAAGCAGGATGTAAGATGATTAAGGGTGCTATGGTAGTTGCTAGAGGTGTCAGGTTTGGCACTTTGTATAAGCTTGAAGCATACACTGTTGAGTGTAATAGCACTTCTGTAAAAAGTAAATTTGTGGATACCTCACTGGAAGATTTGAAGGTTTCACCTTCAGCAGATGGAAATGGTTCTTGGGTACCTAAGGGTGCTCTTTCGTCTGAAGCAAAGTTACCTGCAGAGAAGACTATGTTATGGCACCAGAGACTTGGCCACATTGGAGAAAAGGGTCTAAGGACCTTGAAAAATAAAAACCTTGTTGAAGGTTTGAATGACTGTAACCTTGACTTTGATTTCTGTGAGCATTGCATTTATGGAAAACAAAACCGCGTTCAGTTTTACTCGAGTTCTCATAAAACTTGTGGTGTTTTGGATCTTATCCATTCTGATGTGTTTGGTCCAGTAGATGTCTCTTCGATTGGAAAATCCACATATTATGTTTCATTTATTGATGATTTTAGTAGAAGGACATGGGTTTATTTTCTAAAGAGTAAATCTGAAGTTTTTAGTCATTTTAAAGAATTTAAAGCAATGGTTGAGTTGCAGACTGGAAAGAAAATAAAATGTTTGAGAACTGATAGTGGCGGTGAGTTTTGCTCTAATGATTTTGATAGATTCTGTAAAGACTGTGGAATTAACAGGCAGAAGACAACTCCATATTCTCCATAGCAGAATGGAGTTGCAGAAAGAATGAACAGGACACTGATGGAGAAGGCTAGGAGTATGTTGAGTGGTGCTGGTCTCGAACAAAAGTTTTGGGCTGAAGCTGTTGCCACTGCTTGCTACCTGATTAACAGGTCTCCTACATCAGCTCTTGTTGATAAAACGCCTATGGAAGCATGGTCAGGTCACAAGCCTTCATTGAGACATCTTAGAGTTTTTGGTTGCGAGGCATATGCACATGTGCCAAAGGAGAAGCGAACAAAGTTGGAGAACAAGGCTGTGAAATGTATCTTCATCGGGTATAGTTATGGTGTGAAAGGATACAAGCTTTGGGACCCTGTTGCACAAAAGGTAATTCACAGTAGAAGTGTTATTTTTAGAAAAATTAAGTCTCCTTCTATTACATTGCAGCCAGAACAGACTAAAAAAGAAGATGTGATTCAACTTCCTTCTACACCTGAAAGAGTTGAATGGAGACCCCTAGATAGGCAAGAATTTGAGGAGAGCTCGTCTAGCTCTGAATCTTCAGAAGAGGAGGAAGAACCTCCAACTCAGCTTGTTCGAAGGTCTACAAGACATAGACAACCACCTGAAAGGTATTCACCTGATGATTGGAGATGTATTTTTGCTCTGAATACTAGTGTGGATGAACCGAAATCTGTAGAAGAGGCATTAGGTATGAATGATGCAGAATCCTGGAAGATTGCTATGGAGGAAGAAATGGCAGCTTTGAAAAAGAATGATACATGGGATCTTGTACCATTGCCTGAAGGACAAAAACCTGTTGGTTGTAAATGGGTGTTCAAGAAAAAGATTGGTTCAGATGGAAGCATTGAGAAGTATAAAGCAAGGTTGGTTGCAAAAGGCTACTCTCAGGTTGAGGGTGTTGATTACGGTGAGATATTTTCTCCTGTTGCAAAAATGACGTCCATTAGATTTTTGCTTTCTATTGCTACTGCTTATGATTTAGAGGTTGAGCAAATGGATGTGAAAACTACTTTCCTTCATGGTGATTTGGAAGAAGATATTTATATGACACAGCCGGAGCACTATGTGGTGAAAGGCAAAAGTAATTTGGTCTGTAAATTGAAGAAATCTTTGTATGGCCTCAAACAAAGTCCTAGGATGTGGTACTAGAAATTTGATACATTTGTGTTGAGTTTGGGATTTGAACATTCTAAATCAGATCACTGTGTTTATTATAAATCTGATGGTGATCATTTCTTATTCATTGCATTGTATGTTGATGATATGTTATTCATTGGTAAAGGGAAAGGTATGATTTCAGAACTGAAGTCTCAGCTCGTTGCTAAATTTGAAATGAAAGATCTTGGTGCAGCAAAGCACATTCTTGGGATGGAAATTAGAAGAGATAGGGTGAACAGAAAGCTATGGCTAGGCCAGAGTAAGTATGTGAATTCAGTGTTACAGAGGTTCAACATGCAGAATTGTAGACCATTGAGTGTTCCTTTTACAGTTGGAATGAAACTATCTGTTTCAGATTGTCCTACATCCCCATTGGAGATGGAAGACATGAGCAGAGTGCCTTACCAGAGTGCGGTTGGAAGCTTGATGTATGCTATGGTCTGTACTAGACCAGACATTGCCCAAGCAGTGGGAGTACTTTCTAGATATATGTCTAATCCTGGTAGAGTTCATTGGGATGCAGTCAAAAGAGTCTTCAGATATTTGAAGGGTACTTTAGAGTATTCTTTGTGTTATCATGGTAATTCAGTTGGAGACATGACTTCCCTTGATATCCATGGTTATGTGGATTCAGATTGGGCAAGTGATATTGATAGCAGAAGATCCACCAGTGCTTATGTGTTTACTTTGTTTGGTGGTGCAATTAGTTGGATGAGTAAGCGACAGGCTATGGTTGCTTTATCCACTACTGAAGCGGAGTATATGGCAGCTACTCATGCTTGTAAAGAGGCCATTTGGCTTAAGAGACTGTGTTCAGATATTGGAATAAAACAAGGTACAGTGACAGTTTACTGTGACAGTCAAAGTGCAATTAGCCTAGCTAAGAACCCGACATTTCATGCCCGGACCAAACATATTGATATTCAGTATCATTTTGTTAGAGATATGGTCGAAGATGGTAGGGTGAAGCTGGTTAAGGTGGAAACTTTGATGAATGTTGCAGATGCTTTAACTAAGGCTGTGAGCACAGAGAAGTTTAGATGGTGTTCAGAGTCTATGGGCCTTATGGCCCCTAGCAATTGATTCATTGTGTTGACATTCCCTTCCGCTCATGCAAGGTGTTCGACAAGTGGGAGATTTGTTGGGAAAAATGGTGTCTCAACCTTGCATTTATGTGAGGTTACTATTTATAGTAAGTTTTTATTTGAGCACGAAATGGTGCGAAACTCTCCCTGAAGCTTCTGGTTGGCTAGATAAGCATTCCAGTAAAGTTTTGTCGCAAGGTCACAGCTAGTTTTGAAGATATTAAAGTTTTCATCTTGGAGGGGTGCAATAAAATGTTTAAACTTAATTTTGGGGACTTTAGAGGCTCTGAAATGCCTTGGAAAGTGGCCGTAACTGGCGAAGTGGTTACGAGGTGATAGAGCACTTCGCGAGCTTTCCGGCACTTCAAACGGTTCGTCAATCGGACATCCGGTTCTCAAGTTATGGCCTCCGAAAGTTTGTACTCCTGAAATAGGAAAAAATAATTTGTATCGAATACATAAATGAGCTGTAAAAGGGAGTGACACATGTTGATGTGTGCTTTAACATGTCATAGGGCATCTAGAAGGGAGATAAGGTCGGCTACACCTTATTGGGTGGTTTTAGCCCATGGTTTTGTAATACCGTTTGACGGTTTCTTGTATTGTATCTCCTATTTATGAGGTGTGTGAGATAGAGGTTGTGTGTAAGAGTCTTATGGCTATTGAGTTGCCTCTGAATCTCTGATTAGTGGTACTCCTACGAAGAGCTTGCTCTGCAAGTATTTTGTAATCTGTTTTTGATTGCTGAATAAAATATTGAGCTGCTTTTGGAGGGTGGGGTTTTTTCTCCCGAAAGGGTTTTCCCCACGTAAATCATTGTGTTGTGGTGTGAATGTTATTATATCTATTTCTATTTTCTGTAACTGTTGTAATGATCTGAAAATTTTTGCATTACCCTCCTCTCAAGGTTAGTGTAGGAAGTTGTTTCCGCTACTTAACTTCCTTACACTATGGAGAGAGATTCATTCACATATGCTAGAAAATGCAAACAATGTCAGATCCATGGGAATCTTATTCATGCACCAGCACAAGAGTTATATCCTATGACAGGATCATGGCCATTTTCACAATGGGGCCTTGATTTGGTAGGAAAGATAAATCCCTCATCTCCTAATGGACATAAATTTATTCTGATAGCTACTAAATATTTTACTAAATAGATTGAAGCAATGCCTTTAACAACAGTGACAAGAAAACAAATATCATCATTTATTTTAAATTATATAATCTGTCGCTATGGAGTTCCTATGACCATTATCACTGATAATGGAAGACCATTCAAAAATAAAGATGTGAAGGAGCTATGTGAACAATTTCATATCCAACATAGGTTTTCTACTCCATATTATCCATAGGGAAATGGTCAAGCTCAGGCATCAATCAAAACTATCTTGAAAATCTTGAAGAAAATAGTCAATGAAGCTGGAAAAGACTAGCACATTTAGCTAAATCCTTCTCTTTGGGCATACCGAACTAGCATCTACACTCCAACAGGGGCAACTCCATATTTCTTGGTCTATGGATCAGAAGCCATATTACCTATAGAAGTAGAGATACCTTCTCTACAAGTATCTTTCAAGGTCTTATACCAGAAGAAGAACAAGGAGTCTCTCGACTCCAGGAACTAGAACTGATTCAAGAATGTCACCAAAATGCAATAGATCATTTGAAATTATATCAACAAAGAATGGCAAGAAGCTATAACCATAGAGTCAAGACGTGCATTTTTCAGATTGGAGATATAGTTCTAAGGGAGAATCCAAGAAATCAGCAAGATCGAGAAAAGAAGGGAAAATTTGAACCAAATTGGCTAGGACCTTTTGTCATAGTAGCAAGATATGGATCAGGAGCATACAAGTTATCCACCCCTGAAGGTGATTGGTTTGATGAACCTATCAATTCTATCCATCTCAAGAAATTCTATGCTTGAGATATAAAGTCTTAAAAAAATCAACAAAAAGCATATAAAGTCATGAAAAAAATCAACAAAAAGCATATAAAGTCCTAAAAAAATCAACAAAAAGGATATAAAATCCCTAAAAAAGTATTAAAATTTTTTTTTAAAAAAAATGCAATAAATTTAGATGGTAAAAACCTGGTAAACATGCGCTATCTAAAAAGTGAGTTCCTCCATCTATGAGATTGCTTTGCGCACCTATCCACTCCATCCTATCGCATCTATCACTTCCATATATCTTAGCTTATCCATTCCATCTTTTGCGTACATTACTCTAAACCATTTAACAAGAAATACGTAGCTTACCAATAATTATCAATCTTTGACATACTTGTCATAGTCACTATCTTAGATTTTATCAGAATTGATCAATCTGCATTTGTATCCCACCATGGTTTGGATCTTGATCAATTCATACATTCATAATAACTTTTGTTTCCACTGGGGGAAAAATCCTAATTCCTTTTGCTAAGGTGATCTTTTGAATCTTTGAAAATCCAAAACATTCGGAAAACTTAGAAAAACCAAGAACGCCTAGGATTTTGAAATAGATAACGAGCAACAAAGCAATGAAAATCAAGGCATTTCATCAACAACTAAATCATGACACTCAAAAAATGAAGAATCAACCAACAAGTAATACAGGATTATTAAAGATCATTCATCAAGATGATTATATCAATTAATGACCATAAGAGCATGTGAATGACATGCAAGATTCAATGTTTATATCTTAATTTTATTGCTAATCATGTACTCTATGCAACTCAAGGATGTCCATGACTAGAGAAGCTATGATGGGGCATGATTATTTTCTTTGATTGTTGTCTGTGGTTTATCTCTTACTACGGTTTGTACTTATCTCAGGATATGATCGACAAAAGATCAAGGAGGAAGTTCCAAGTCATGCATGAAAGGAGATAATCCTTGTTTGTTCTACAAGCAATACTCGGGTCAACTTGATCCATTATATCAAGTTGCTTGTATTAACTTGCTATATCAAAATCCATGTAAGGAATACTCAGGTTATCTTGAATCATTATGTCAAGTTGCTTGTATTTTATTACAACATTTTAAAGCTCAATGATGAAATCAAGCACTGTTACAAGATAGCATATGAAGAATGGCAGTACAATTTTTAGTTAGATGATTTTAGATTAGCTCATTATTCGACATCTGCATTATAAGCATTCATGGTCAGTTGCATTATAAGCATATCATTTCATTAACAGATCAATGGTAATAAATAAAGATTGAGTATACTTGGACAAACAAAAACAATTTGCATTTAATCATTATAGGTGCATTCATTTTTAGAATCATTTTAATCATCATCCATTTCATTTAGTTGTATATAAATCATTGCATTAATTTGCATTCAATTAAGTGCATTTCATTCATCATGTAGTGTATCATCATTATTATTTGCATTATTAGTCCATTAATGATCATTTAGTTGCATCTTTACACTTAGATTCATGAACATTACATATAAAATCAAAAACATTTCATGTAGATCATTTGCATTTACATCATCATAAGCATTAAAGCAATCATTCATTTGCATTTCCATATAGATCATTGCATTTGCCTCATTTACATATCATTTAAGTTAGTAATCATTTTCATTTGCATCCAAGATCATCAAAATTGAAAATCAACAAAAACATTTATCATCGCATCATCCATATAATCACTGCATCCATATAATCAAAGCATATAAATCATCATCAAATAGAGTAACATGCATAATAAAAATCATCATCATATAGAATCCATGTTTGCATATAGATCATAATATAAAAACAATAAAAGTCCAAGTATACAATGATATCAGATAAACAATACAAGTGCCTCCAAATCAAGTCATGGTTGTCTTGTACCACTCCCACCTGACTCTGTCCATCTCTGTGGTTGTGGGAAAGAAGATCCTCCAGATGCCTATCTCCCATGACCACCACTCCTCTAAGGAGGTCCCATGACCCCACCACTTCTAGTATCCATCAACACGGTGGTATGATAACTACCAACTCTCTGGCTCTCTGCAACTGCCTCCTCATATTGTCGCCGCCAATGGTAAGTCTCCTTCCTAGCCTGAACTAATGCTCTAATAGTGTCAGCTGAGAGAGTACCTGATCCAACCTACTAAATATGATCAAGAAGGCCCAGAGTATCTTATTGTCTCCTAACAGCTCTATCCCTCTCAGCCATGCGAGTCTGCACCCATGCTTGAAGATGATCAATTTGTTCTTTAAGACTATCAATGGTCTCTTGCTCTAGCACATCATGCTCTGATGCATCCTGCTCTACCATATCATGCACTGGTGCATCCTGCTCTGACAAATCCTTTTGTGGTGCATGAACCCCAATCCCCTCCTCACCACCACCCTATCTAATTACTGGAATCTCCATCTAGGTAGCTCTCGCAACCCATCATCTAATAAGGGGAACATGATCCTTAGGATCCTCATCATCTCCACCATGAGCTACAATAACCCTAGGGTCTGACTGCATCTGTCCAAAATCAATGCCTCTCCCGCAACACCCATCCAGTCCACTAACCCTGCCTCCTCCTATCAATGGCAACCCTCTCAGTGATCTCAAACTTGCCCTGCCATGCTCCCTCCCAATCCATCCAACATCTTTCCCACCCATAGGATGTGGTCTCCCAATCCTACCAACTAGTCCAAATGGTCCTCCACGGACTCTCAATCAATGTACTCTCCGTCCAGGTCTCCTACCACCCCCACCTCCATCTCCACCCTCATCTCCATCTCCCCCAGCCTCCTAAGAAGCTTTGAGCTCTCATCTCCATCTACGTCTCCTCACACCTGGATCATCTAAATCATCATCCTCATCTCCTGAGCTGGGAGGAGGGTCTGCTGGATCAGTAATACGAGGAAATGGATGAGCTAGTATGTACTGAGCATAATTTGCAGTAACCCTAAGATCAAGAATGTGCAATCTCATATCATAAGCCACTCTCAGAGTAGCAAGAAACTCTATGCAAACAATCTTAAATGATAAGGAAGGTCCCCAATCTCTTCTATCTCTATACCACCGAGCATATATCATCACACCAGTAGGCATAGGCTGGATGATACCAAACTATCTAAGAATGCGACTAATCAATTGTCGCTCAACAATGTAAGGAGTCTGACCAATGAGATATCTACTCTGTGTGATAAATGGTAATGTTTGTGCATCATCCATCCATGGCTCACAATCAACATATGGTCTCCAAGTAATGCTATCCAATGAATCAAGAACCCAACACCAATACTCTATCTTACCCATCTTATGCTGAGTAAGGACACCTGCATAAAAATACACATACGACTGCCTCTCTCCATGAACTCTGTGATGGGTAGGCCAAGTCACAACAATGTGCTCCTAGCACCAGATCTGTAATAAAGTCCATCCTGTAGATAAACTAGCACTCTCATCATACACCACCTAATGAAGATCATGATATAATTGTGCCAACATACAAACACCCCAAGCATATTGAGTATCATGTTGCATCATACTCAGGAGAATCTCACCCCATCCAACAAAAAAACCTCGCGATCGCCTATCAAGACAAATAAATCCTCCAATCAAACTAGCAAGAATCACAGGGAGAGTCCCGTAATACATCACCATATCCTCCTATCAGATCTCTCCTCTAGCAATACTATCATTAGCAAACACGGCTCTGCAAGCCTCTATCCCAACACGATCCTAAAAATCATACCTCACTAACTTGCCAATCACTAGGATGTGCAAAATCCTATACACATCCTCGAGCGTCACACTAATCTCACACGTGGGCAAGTGAAAAGTGTTATGCTCACTATGCTCTCTTGACTAATGTTGTAAGCAATCCTCTATTATGCATAATCTTAGGCATATACAATAGATGGCGTAAACCACAAGCATCTATATGTCTAACCTCAGCCTACATCATCTCTGACACTAAATGGCGTACTGCTGGTAATTTCTCCCGACACTGGAGAACATCAATTTCTCCTATTTATCAAGAGAATTTAATCAATCATCAACTATCTATCTATCTATCAAATCAAACTGAAGCAACCTACGCTATCTATCTATCAAATCAAATTGAAGCAACCTATGCTATCTATCTATCAAATCAAATTGAAGCAAATTAAGCTATCAAATCATTTTTAAAACTTATCAATCATGGTTTTCTATCAATCATTGAGTTCAATCAAAACTCTGCTAAGCTCTTGCATTAGAAACTAAATCAGTTTCTTAGAGCTAATTAGTCAGTCAATCAAATCAATAAATCAATAAATAAATCAATCAATTAATCAATCAATCAAATCAATCAATCAAGCAATCAAATCAATCCAATCAAATCAATCAAGAAATCAATCAATCAAGTCCCTATTCATCATACATGTGCATCAAAAATGTTAAATCTAATCATCAAAGTGATTTTTAGCTTTAGCACTTATCAAAAACATCAATTTTGAGCATATGCGCTATCCTATTGAGCAAAAGTGCTATCCTATGCAAAAGCGCTATCATCCTTAGCATATGCGCTAACCCTAAGAACATATGCATAAAACAAAGAAAAAGTGCTAACTTTAGCTGCAAAAGAGAAAACAAACAATTCAAAAGCACTATCCTATGCAAAAGTGCTATCATCCTTGGCATATGCGCTACCAAAAAGAGCATATGCGCTAAACCTAATTGCATGTGCACTAAATCAAAATACAAAAGCGCTAACCTAATACTGAAAATCACAAAAAAATCAAAAATTCAAAAACACACCTAAAACATGAAAAGTTGCACGATAAGTTGAAAGCAAAGCTCGAGATAAGATACATACCAGATACCCATACTCGAGAGGTCGCTGATATCGTCAAACACGTTCAAAATGATGGTTCTCCATAGGAATCACCATTTCGCCACCTCACCAAGAAAATTTTCTTCACAAAGCTGACAAGGATAACAATGAAATTAAAATTGGCCTTGGTTAATTTTATATTTACTATTTGAAGAGTAATTAATGTTATTCAATGGAGCAATTTATTTTGTTTTTTACAAATGAATTTAATTGATGGAACACTTTTTATCAATTATCATGAGATCAATCGTTCAAACCAAAGTTTTCAACAATTTCACAATTAATCTCCTGAGGGGGCACACCATCAGGATTTTCATCTTCATCAAGTGCATTATCGAGACTTGATTTAATCTTTGAAACAATGTTGTCTCGACATCATTTCAAAGAGGGGCAAAATGTATACACATAAAATTGGCTATGAGCGATTAAATAAACATTATATATTTATTTAATAGTTATTCTTCTATTAAATAGTTAATTTTAAAAGATTAATTTATTTAATTCATTTTTGTGTCTTTCTATTAATTAATTTAATTGAAATAATTTATTAATTAATTTATCTATTTTATAAAGTGAGTCTCACGGTTAGGGCACCTAGACTCCACACTTGCACCAAAATTGGCAACCAACATTGGCAATTTGGAGTATGAGGAGAGAAGATCCCTTTAGGATCAAACTAAAGGAGTTCTAAGGTGAATCCTATCATCAATCAGGGTTACATTAGAATTTGTTTCAGACTGTCTATCCCATGATTCGGCCTATACCACTTCAAGGAAGCTTCGAACTATATATTGGAGATAGGTGTCTTGAAGAAGAAGCAAGTGTGATGCTACCTTGGAGTCCTGGAAGGTGAACCGAATTGAAATTGCAGAACTGACAGCAGATTGGTGTGGACTTCACACTTACTGTGATTTGGTTCATTGCTCACTGTTAGTGCACCAAAATTTACATTGGAGGGCAGTGATTATAGTCTGGGAGCAAGGCGATCCTTTCTGAAACATATTGAATGAACATTGGTGACAAAATATTCATACTCTAGTGGTTGGATCAGACAAACCTAGGCATTGAAGAACCTATCGATTTGGGTGTTATAACATTGCATGATCCTTGAGAATAACCATTCAGTAAGGCAAAGATCCACAACATATTTTGAATAATCTCTCTTCTTAGAATTTTTGGTGTGACGGAAGCAAAGGACTATTCACATTGGATACAACATTGTATATCCTACAACATATCAGTCCTAGATCTGAACAACAGTAACCTCTGTAGTAGGGAACCGATTACAACACAGTGTCATTCATACCAGGGGTAGTGAACAGACTGAGTGGATTGGTATCAGTCAACAAATGTAGCATTTTGATCAATGGGCCACCTCAGACCAGATAACTACATACTAGGGGTAGTATTGTTCAAATCAGTCACACAGGGCCTCCACAACATTTGCAAACAACCTTACCTATCTGATGATTGATCTATAACTGATTAGTGAAGACGTTGTCATTTGGTTTGGAGATCAAAATTTGGGAGGAGGTTTTCAGACTATTAGTAGTAGATAACTTTGTCATACTCAGACTTGTTTGTGACAACAGCAAAGGATGACACCTGCCAATCATCTTAAGGTTCATTGTTAGTAAAATTTTGCTTGCATTGTCTTCACTACAGTTGGGGTAACATCAAATCAGCATAATATAGTGATCGGACATGGCTGATAGAGGACATTTGGGTTCACGAGCAGATGTGGGCTGGGAAGACCCGCCTCATGTTCCACAGTGGGTCTACATGAAAGGCAGATGGAAGGACATGGCAATACAGGTAAACTGGAGCAGAAATAACAAGGTTTTTCAGCCAGCTTCAAAATACTTTCAAGGCTTCTTTGGGAATAGACGCAGTATGGCATGGAGGTAGAATAACAATGGAAGGAGATTCACTCAAGGGCATTTTAATAATGGTGCAAATCATGGGAATTCTGAGAAGAAATTCAAGGGATTTTTGAGGAATGGTCTTTGGATCTGGGCAATCAATGAACATTTGCTAGGGTTGTTGGCTTGGCAAATAAGGAGACTGCGGCTAGGGTTTCTGTTTCTTCACAGTAGGTGGGAAATAAGGTAAATGTGAACCTCAAGGAAGCTAGTCCAGAAAAGGTAAGTAAGATTCCATCTGATCCTATTTTGCCCAAGGTTTCTTCATCGCAGGTTTGGGCTCCTATCCCTTGTATTGATCTTTTAGGTTCTTATGTCGATAAGAAAGCGAATTGTTTGCATACAAATGCTATTTCTAGGGAAATTTGGGGTGATCAAATTAGTTTGTTAAATCTTTATCATAAATTGCAAAAAGGATGGGGGGATATGCATTATTTTCAATTATTGTCTGCAAATGCTTTTATTATTGTCTTTGATTCTCCTTCTTTCAGAGATGAGGTATTAAGAACTTTGCATCATTGGTTTGGAAAACATTTAATTTCTATTGTGGCTTGGAAACCTTTTTTTGTTCCTTCTTGGTCTAGTTCAAAACTTATTCCTTTTTGGTTTGGTTTACCTAAAATTCCTTTTGAATTTATGGATCTAGATGTTCTTGAGAAAATTGGAAATATTATTAGAACTTTTTTAACATCTAAAATGGACTTTGTGGAGGGGGAGGTTCTGGTAAAAATTGTTGTTCTTATTAACCCTAACAATATTTTCCCCCGTACTTGTAATATCAAGTCTCATGATGGTATTTGGCACTAGTCAATTGAGAAATTAGATACGAAGCTTCTTAAGTCTCCAGTATGGATTTTAAGAAAAACTAGCAGGTTGTTGACTCTGTCGCTAAATCCCTTAATAAAGATAGTTTGTCAGTGGGACCTTCGACTGAAGGATGTGGAAATGTCTCTTCACATAAATTGGTAGAAATAGGTCACATTAATCTTGAAAATAATCCATTGTGTCGTAGTTCTAGGAAACCAAATGATCACACTTTGGGTTTGGTCTCACTTTCATCTTTACTGAAGACATTTTCTAATAACGAAGGTATAGTGGATGGTAATCCCCCGATGAATGGAGTAGATCACCCATTGATGATAGATTTACCTAAGATGCCAAATAATCACAAAAAGGGTAAGGACGACAATTTGTCTTCTTGCACTCAAAAGGAGGTTTTGGATTCTTCAAAGAATGTGAATTTAGATAAAAATGTAGTGGTTGATATGGAAACTATTAAACAGGTACCTGCCATAGGTTTTCCTAATGATGCTTCTTTAGTTCAGGAAATTAAGAATTTGGTGTCTAATAATTCCCCTCTGAATGTTAAAATTAATATGGCTAATGAATCTTCCTTAGGGAATAGTAATCCATCAGAGGTTGTCCTTGTTATTATGCCAGATGAGAATCTGGTTCAGCAAGTACATGATATTTTTAACAATCATGCACATCAAATGGATGAGGGTATTACTGATAGATTTGTTTGTTCAATTGAGAATGATTTGGTGGGTATAAAATTGACCCTTCCAATTTCTGCATCTGCTAATCCTTTTGCGGTTTTGGCTACAACAAAGCTGGGTTTTGAAGATAATCCATTTATCCTGGCTTCTCCAAAGTCATGCAAGAGTTTACCAATTGTCCAAACAACTCCATTTTTTTCACCATCAGTGGTTTCTCCTAGGAGAGGTAGGCCTCCAAATAATCTTAAGACTCAAATGGAAATTGATGCTGGAATTCAAAAGACTTTGTCCCTTTCTCCTACTGGTGGGCAAGGGAGGCATTCGGTCTCTCTTGGTAGGCCTAAGAAAACATGCCTAACTCCTGTAAGTGTAAAAAGAAAGAGGAGTAAAAGATTCATGACTAGTCCACCTGTGAAAAGATCAGGGGCTGTGAAACGTAATTTGCAAGGTTGCTTTGGGAAAAGAAAAAATTCTCTAATTATTGGGAAGAGGGGAGCTTTGGCCTCCCCTCGAGGACAATGAGAATTATTTCTTGTAATGTTAGGGGCTTAAATTCCCCTAACAAGAGATGCTTAATTAAGTCCCAAATGGACTTAATTAAGTGTGATATTTTTATGTTGCACGAAATAAAGTTGTCAAAGGAGTCTATTGATTTGGTTATTTCATCTTGGAGAAGGTGGAATTTTCTTTCTTCTCTAGCTTGTGGTGCTTCAGGAGGTTTGGCACTGCTTTGGAATAATTATAATATTGAGGTACAATTAGTGGTATCTACTACAAATTGGATGTTGGCTTTAGTTATAAGCAAGATTTCGAAGGTTAAATTCTGGCTTTTTAACATTTATGCTCCGTCAATAATTCAAGGGAAGAGTAAGTTATGGGGTGAATTAAAGAGGATTTCTTCTCCCTTAAAACATGGTTCCTTTATTATCTTCGGGGGTGATTTTAATGCTATCATTGATTTAGATGAGAAAAGAGGAGGTGTTTTCCCTAATAAAAGGATTATGGATGACTTTGGGGATTTCATTTATGATATGAGCCTTTTTTATTGTAAGTCTCATAATGGGGTTTTCACATGGACAAACATGAGAAGGGATTTTTCTTAGATTGCTGAGAGATTAGATCGGTTTTGTTATCTGAGAATTGGATTGATTCAGATTTTGAATTATTTTCCTCTAATCTATCGGTCTCAGGTTCTGATCATTTTCCAATTTCCTTTTCAGTTATTGAGGATAGGGCTTCTTTTAAGTCTCCATTTAAATTTGAGCCCATGTGGTTTAGGGATTCTTCATTTTTGCCTCTGGTTATGAAATGGTGGAATTTTGCTCCTTTTTATTCTGGGTCTCGTATGTTTCAGATTGCTAAGAAGTTAAGTTATTTGAAATTGAATATTAGGGAATGGAATATCTCGCATTTTAAGAACATTTTTCAGGAGAAACAAAAGATTAAAGATACGATTGAGTGTTTTAATACTCATGTGCTTCAACATGGTATGGTGCCACAATTTTTTGATGAATTGAAGTCACTAAAATTACAGCTTGAGGAGGGGTTAGCTAGAGAGGAAATCTATTTGAGACAAAAATCTAGAGAGTTATGGCTTTCAAATGGTGACAGGAACACAAAATTTTTTCATTCTTCAACTAAGATTAAAAGATGTAAGAATAGGATATCTTGTATTTAGTGTCAGAATAGGAATTTATTAACAGAGCCAGAGGATATTGCTTCAGAGGCAGTTAGGTTTTTTAAGTCATTATTATCTTCAAAAAATGGAAATCTCAGCAATGATATTATATCTAATATTCCTCCTTTATTATCTTTGGAAGACAATAAGATGTTGATGTATCCCTTTTCCTTAGAAGAAGTTAAGAGTGTTGTCTTTGCCATGAATCTAGATAAAGCCTTAGGACCAGATGGTTTTACTCCTTTATTTTTTCAGAAATGTTGGGATTTTGTGGGAAATGATGTTTTATTGGCTCTCAAGGAATCTAGGAGAAATAGGTCCATTTTAAAAGAACTTAATACTACAATGATTGCAATTATTCCTAAAAAAGAGGATACTAAGACTTTTTCTGACTTTCGCCCCATTGCTTTATGTAACGCTTTGTATAAGATATTTATGAAGGCAATTTCCCTTAGGTTGGCAAAAATTCTACCTAGGATCATTTCATTGGAGCAAGGTGGTTTTGTTCCCGGAAGGGAGACGACAGAGGGTACAATTGTAGCACGTGAGGTGCTACATTCTATTTCCACCCAAAGAACCCTGGCCATGATACTTAAACTAGACATGATGAAGGCTTATGATAGAGTAGAGTGAGGGGCTTTATGTGTTGTTCTTGAGAAGTTAGGTTTTTCCAAGGCTTGGGTCAAATGGATTTGTGCATGTATTTCTTCTACAAGATTCTCAGTTTTAATTAATGGTTCTGCTTGTGGTTTTTTCACTTCCTCTAGGGGTTTGAGATAGGGAGATCCCCTTTCTCCCTTTTTGTTTATTCTCCTGGCTGAAACCTTTAGTTGGGCTATTAGGACTGCTAAAGTGAGGGGGCTTTGGAAAGGTATAAGGATTCAGAATATTCCCCAAAGTATTTCTCATTGTCTCTTTGCAGATGATACTCTATTATTTGGACATGCTTCATTAGTTGAGGCAAAAGTGATTAAAGGAATAATACAAAATTATGCATCATTTTTTGGTCAGAAAGTGAATGGTGATAAATCAAAGATTTTTTTCCTTAATACATCACAACTAGTTCAACATAGGTTGCAATTCTTTTGGGGATTTGAGATTGGAAATCTTCCATGTACTAACCTTGGGATTCTTTTCTTTGTTAAACAGGATAAGATTGGTTTTTGGGATAAGATTATTTCAGTCATTTCTAAAATAATTCTCTCATGGAATCATAGATGGTTAACTTTGGCAGGTAAAATTGTTCTCATCAAGTTTGTTTTGAATGTTGTTCCCATATATCTCATGTCTGTTTTGAAGTCTCCAAAAGTGGCCATTGTTAGTTTATAGGATACTCTTAGAGATTTTCTTTGGAACAATAATAAAGATGGCAAGAAGAAACTCCCTTTAGTTGCATGGGATAAGGTATGTTTGCCTAAGGAACTTGGGGGAACAGGAATTCAGAGTCTAGAGAATCAGAATTTAGCCTTAGGTGTTAAGTTGGTTTGGAAATTATATGACAAGCCTAGCTCCTTATGGGCATAGATTATGTTTGCCAAATATTTAAATAATAGACCGAGAGAGTACACTTTTAAAGTCTCAAATTTGCCTTCGGGTTCTACTATTTGGAATTTCCTTTGTAAATGTAGATCAGTTATTTTGCCTCATCTCTCATGGATTGTTCATAATGGTAGAAAGGTTAGATTATAGGATGAAGTATGGAATGGACACACACCTTTGGTGAATATTAGGGATTGGTCTCCTCTGATCACTGTTCTTTCCTCCCTTTGGGGTGTTTTTGTAGCAAATTATTTTGAAATTGTGCCTAGTGGACCCCTTAAGCTAGCTAGATGGAAGTCGATTGATTTCTTAGATGTTGATCAAAGAAAGAAATTAGATTTTGAAAAGATTTTGGGGGATAGAATTGTATTTCTTTCTGATTCTGAGGATGAACTTATTTGGACAAAGAATATTTCTGGTAAGTACACTATTAAAGATGGTTACAACTCTCTTATGGTTGCTAAAGATCTATCTTCTTGGCCTTATAAGTTGTTTTGGCATTCGGCTTGTCTTCCCAAAGCTGGATCCTTTGTTTGGTTGGCAGTTCAGGATAGAGTCCTTACAGGTATGAGACTAGACAGGCTTGGTATTACTGTTGTTTTCCCTTGTGTCCTTTGTAACAAAAATTTGGAATCTGCTTCACACCTGTTCCCACATTGTGATTATGCTTATGAATGTTGGCAGTGGTTGTTTGAGAAGTTAAATATATCCTTTGTTATTGGTAAGGATCTCATTTCCCATTTTAGATCTTGGCCTTTTATGTTTGCCTCATCTTTTTATGCATGCCTTTGGATCATATCTCCATCTATTGTGATTTGGAATGTTTGGCTAGAGAGAAACAACAAGATATTTAAAAAAACAAGGTCTCCTGTGTCTGAGGTTCTATTAAAAATTGAGTCTTCAATCTCTGAGGTTGCTTTGTCATTTATTTATAAGAATTTGGAAAATCTTACTTCTTTTTCGCATTGGGATAGTAGAGTTACTAGAGTTTGGAAGTTGCTGTCAGTTTTACCCTCTCATGGTTCAATTTTAAAAAACAATGCTGCACTAGGTAAGAGATGCTCTACTAGATAGAAACCTCCTCTATAGGGGCACTTTAAACTGAATTTTGATGGGGCCTCTCATGGTAACCTTGGGCTGGCTGGGGTAGGCATGGTAATTTATGATCACAATGCAAATTTTATTCAAGCTAAGTGTCATGCTATTGGTTTTAAAACTAACAATTATGCGGAATTTCATGCTTTGTCTTTTGGATTGGATATGGCAATCTCTTTGGGAATTAAGGACTTAATAATTGAAGGTGATTCTATGGTAATTATTCAATGTGTTATGAAAAAGAAATCGAATTGTTGGAATTTGCAGTATATACTTGATCCCATTTTACAAAAATTAGAATTGTTTGAATCTTTCTTGGTATCCCATTGTTATAGAGAAGTTAATAAGATTGCAGATTATTTGGTGAATTTAGCCATTGATAGCAATGCTAATCAGCAAGAGGTGGGTTTTGAGGAAATTTCTTCTAGGGTATGGGAAGGTTTGCAACAATAGTCATATGATTCTCTTGAATAACGTCAATGTAAAATTTTATGATGATAATTATTCATGCTTTCCCCTTTCATTTCAAGTATTCATGTTCATTGTTTGGAGAAGAGTTTGAGGTCATGGTATTTGATATAATAGTGTTTTTCCAAAGGTTTTTTGATACTTTCTTTTTTGGAAGAAAGGTTTTTGGCTCATGGGATTTGGCACAGGGCTTTGGAAAATTTTGTCTTCTTCCATTGATAGCAGCTATGGAGTCTACATTTGAAAATTATCCGATGGGTTTTTTTGGCAAATTGTCATATGGGCTCTATGTAAAACTGATATTATGTGTTGTGAGCACATTTTGTATGTAGTTTTGGGTGGGGTGTATAAATTGATCCGTTAGATACTATAGGTTTATTTTATGAGCTTTGATTGGAGGTTTTCTTCCTAGGGTTCTTTCCTCTGGTATGCTCTTTGAATCCTGTGTAAAAAATAAAAAATATTAATAAAAAAGTTTAGTGGAATAATCCACTTTTATTGAAAAAAAAAAATTATCCTTCTAACCAAGTTAATTAAATATCTAATATTTAATTATCTCCTCCAATCAATTAAATATCTAATATTTAATGGTTATTCTCCTATCCTATAGTCTCAAATATTAAATGATTTCCTAAATTATTTAATCTTTCTTATCCAACTCATTCTTCCATCTCCACTTCATCTTCCCTTTGCCAACTCATCCAACATGTGGCTAAGGAAATTAATATTTCTTAAATATTAATTCATCATTTATCTCCAACCTCCTAATTCAATGAATATTGTGTACGTACACATATTTCATAACCATCTTCTATATTCTCTCCAACACCCACTACATCTTAGGAAGGACTTGATTCCACTTGTCCTCTCATGCCTAAATCTTCTCCAACCATCCCTAGATTCCCTCAGTCAGCAACCCAGTCAAGGTGAGATGAGTGACACTTGTCTTCTCCTTCCCCCTTTCTCTCAACCTTTACCTTTGCTCACAGTCATCCAAATCTGTAGATCTTATCATGACCATTGATCTGAGCCACATCATCTTATCCTCTCAAGGTCTATAAAATCAAGAGCTTCAATTGAGAGAGAGTTAGTCTTCAAGTTAGACTTAAAGTGCATTTTCAAGCAAATCATTTGTAAAACTTATGCATCAGTGAGTTTTAATCTTGAAGCAAAATAGCAATTATAATTTAGTATAATCATTTTAGCATAATCATGTAGTATTGCATATCATAGCATCAGTTAACTACCAGTTATCGGTCCATTCTTCATATACCATCTTGGAAGCTATCAGTGCATTACCTGAGAGCACACCATCTACAACTAGGAACAATGGAGTTAGGACACAATGAGACATAAACCCTGAAGGTAATATTAGTATTTTTATTTCATATGTATTTCATGTAGTTTCATTGGTTGAGTTTGGATTTCTTGTAGCATTTCCATTTGTATTTTGTGAAACTAACTTGTTGCAGGTAACATTCTAAGGATGAAATTCAAGTCAACACACATTCCATTCTTAAATTCCAATGGATAGCCTCTGTCATTTAGTTGAGATACACTCAACAGATTGCTCTTTAATCCTTCAATCCAATAGAAATCATCTGCAGTGCTCTTTCCATTAAGAGAAATGGTTCCCTTTCCTTTTACCATGCAGGATGATTAATTACCAAATCTCACAACTCCTCCATCAAATTCCTTCAAAGTAAGAAATTTACTCTGGTCACCGATCATGTGGTGTGAACAGCCACTATCTATGATCCAATCATCAAAACTATCCATGTGAAAAACTAATGCCTTATGATCAGATGTCTCCTCTTTAATGGCAACAAAGACAATGTCTTCATTAGCATCTCCCTTAGATTCCTCATCAGTGACTACACTATCAACTACAATGAGGAAATCTCTTTTTCCTTTTCCTTTGTACTTCTTGTACTTCTCACGCTTATGCTCATTATCACCATTAGGACAGTTAGCTGCAATATGTCCAATCTTGTTACATGCAAAACACTTCAAAGGTAATTTACCTCTGTACTAACTAGTACCTTTGGGTAACTGCTTAGCCAACAATGCTTCAAGCTCGATCAAACTGTCTTCTTCATCAACTTCTCTACTAGATTTAGACTCATAACTGTGACTGACATCTCGACTTTTCCTCACAAGTGGGTTATAAATTGAAACTCTAAATGCAGATTTAGATTTTTGAGCACTACCATCATAGCCATTTAATTCAAATGCAGTAAGTTTACCAATGATGGAGTCAAGATTTACCTTTGTTTTATCAATAGACTTTATCTCCTGAATGGCTGCAACTCGAATAGTGTTGACCGGTAGAATGGTTATCAACACCTTACTAACCACTATGGCATCCTCCACTTTACCACCAACACTTTTGATCTCATCGACTATCTCATTGATCCTCTGACCATACTAATGAATATTCACAACTTTAGCCATCCGCATGTCATAAAATTTACCTCTCAGACTCTCTTCTTTGGCAATCTTCACAGGCTCATCACCACTATAGATCTCCTCAAGTTTCTTCCACACACCATAAGTAGTCTCCAGACCATGGACATCAACATACTTTGAATCAGATAAAGAACTGATAATGGCCTCCAATGCTTGATCATTCATGTGTTGCTCTTTCTTTTGATCATTAGACAGAGTCCCACTAGTTGTAGCATATTGTGTAACAACATGTTCCTAGTATTGACTTCCTAGACACGATATAGATTTTCATCCTATCACTCCATATTCTGTAGTTTTCCCTATTAAACTTCAGACCTTCTTTCTTCATCATGTTCTTCTAGATCTTTACCTCAAGCTATTAGGCTTAGACACTAGAGGACTTGAAATGATCTGATACCAATTGATGATATGATGAATCAATAAGGATTTAGACAACCACTGAGAGGGGGGGGTGAATCGGTAGATAGAAAACTGACTTCACTTTCACCAAACTCAAAAATAATCTCACAAGTCAATCACAGAACTAACTGGTTTAAACATTGAACTACAAACTTCAATAGCACTAACAGTTTACCGGTTTGACTGGCATATCAAAATAACAGTATAACAGCTTTGAAACTCCCAAACTGATGAATACTAAGAGGGGGGGGTGAATTAGTATGCCAAAAAATACTGTAAGAAAACTCTTAAACCGTTGAGCAAATAACTGGTGTAGCAGATTCACTAATAAACTAGTTAAGATAAATACAAACCGA
Organism: Cryptomeria japonica; assembly: GCF_030272615.1. Taxonomy (NCBI): domain Eukaryota; kingdom Viridiplantae; phylum Streptophyta; class Pinopsida; order Cupressales; family Cupressaceae; genus Cryptomeria; species Cryptomeria japonica. The sequence continues at coordinate 740,579,656 of NC_081413.1, forward strand.
ATAGCAAATAAAGCATTCACCCACAAGAGCACAATCACCATAACACAAGATATTTGATGTGGAAACCCAAATGGGAAAAACCACAGTGAGCAGAAACTCACAAGTAACTATCTGCAGAATAGTAACCAAACCGGTTAAGGTCATACAATGTTCTTCACTGGAACAGATCCTGTTAGGAATCTAGATCTCTGTTAGGAGATAAGTCTTGTTAAAGACTACCTATTAGAGGATTTAAGATCCACAGTTGTGAACCACCTTGTTAGAGGATTTACAAAGGCTTTGCTGAGCCTACCCGATTAAGGGATTTAGACTTGTCAAAGATGTGAGTAATCAACAAGTGAATGATCTAGATAATAGCATAGTATGCTTAGTTAGATCCTTGACAACTCCTTGTTAATGCATTTCAACGTTACTTTAGTCTTCTATATATGCACACTCTATCTCTTCACACAGACCTAACCTTCTCTTCAATGATTGCACATAATAACCTTCCCTTTTCTATGTCACATACAAAACCTAGACATGATGTCCTTATAAAGGAATATGATTTCATGTCGGTCCAATAAGATTAGACTACAAGTTCCTAGGTACAATGCATCTAGACATATTTGGTAACATGGCACAAAAACACCGCCAAAGTGTCGGTGGATGATAACTCATCACACATTACAATAATACCGGTTGCTAACTCATCACAGATATATATCGGTTAATGCAATATACCGATTATCGGTTGTCAAAAATGAAGACTAGAAGATCATAGTGTTCCGATAAAAAAATAACTACCACTCGGGTCATTTGTTCCACTTGAGATCCTCATACCGCTTGGGGTCTTCATGCTGCTTGGGGTCTTCAGTCAATCTGTGACTGGTAAACCATCTTCTGCAAAATACTGATAGTCTAAAGACTATGCATTCAATGACATACAATATCGGTTGGAACAACTACTGGTTGAGCATAACTCATACATCAAGTGTGTGTCCATTAATGACAATCAAAACATCATCAAAATACCAATAATCTCCCCCTTTGGCATTGATGGCAACACTTAGGAAAATTTTGACATCTAAGTGCTTTACAAAAAACATGATGCCATAATCAAAATTACTCCCCCTAAGCATATATACTCCTCCCTTTGCAAAAATTACAAGTGCATAAAATGGTAACATTCACCAAAATTTTAATGTACACTACTCCCCCTTTGCCAAAAATGACAAAGTAATGCAAAGTATCCCTGTTATAAAATAAAATAGAGTAGATGTTCATGACAATAAGGAATGAAATTTCTCAAAAATAGATTTAAAGTTCTACAAAAAAGTCTTCATGTCCAATGCCCATGACTCAAGTAGCGAGATAGTAATCTCACTTTCAGTCTTCATCTGGAATTCTAGTTCTTCCATTGCATCAATGGTACTTATCTCTTGAGTTACCATTATAGCTTCCAAGTTGAGAAAACATCTCTGAAGAACCTGCAGTTTTGGCCAGAAGAGCAGTTGAAGCTCCTATAGATCTTGAGTCTGGTTGCTGATTTCTAAGTCCATCTTGGCAGTTTGATGCTGAAAATGATGAACAGTTTGTTCATAGACAGTGAATAAATCATAGGGCATCTTGAAGTTGCAGAGGTATTCTTGTAACTCTGATTGGAGTTGAGCTTTCTGTTTGAGCACATCTTCACAAAATAGATGAGGTTGGCATATTTTACTCAAAAGTAATTTACCCTCACCCATAATAACACTAATATCATCCTTCTACTTTAGTAGTTGTGTCTTGATTTCATTCATTTTCTTGACTAATAAAATATTGAGTGCCTTTTCATGGTTCTTGCTTGCAGTTGCTTGAGCAACATCCTCCAAGCATTGTACCTAGTCCTCCACTATGGTACAAAGAATTTTGAGCCTAGATAGAGAGGAGTCAGTACTGGGGAGTTTAGTACCAAGAATTACACTGGTAAGGGTGTCAACAAAAAATTGTATGACATCCTGTTCTTTCTTCTTCCACAATTCTTCTAGTCTCTCATGTGCAAGTTTAAGGCTTCGTAGCAACTCAGACTCATCTGCTGATTGAGTCAGAAATGAAAGAGTTAGATCAATAGGATTGGTGGAATAAACCTGCTTGGTTTGATTACCGGTTGCCTTAAGAATCTGCCCTCCTTCTTTGGCCTTGATCTCCACTTGTTTTCTCTTCTCTGCTTCTTTCTCCTCTTCCACTCTTTTATTTTCTTCTTCTTTCTTCTTCTCAGACTCTTTATTTTTCTCCTCTTCTTGTTTCTTCTCCACTTCTTTCTTCTTCTTATCCTCTTCCTTCTTTTTCTTCTCTTCCTCCTTCTTCCTTTCTTCTTCCTTCCTCTTTTCTTCTTCTTTTCTCTTATCTTCTTCTTTCCTATTATCTTCTTGTTTCCTCTTCTCTTCTTGTTTCCTCTTTGCTTCTTCTTGCCTTGCTTTTTTTTCTTGTTCTTTCTCTGCTTTCTCTTTGTCCTATTTCTCTTTCTCAGCTTTTTCTTTGTCTGGAGTGATATCCTCATTATCTAATGCATCAACATCAATAGGGTCATTTTTTTCTATCACTCTTTCACCTTGACTGTCAAATACCTCATCCAGTTTGACTAAGGATAGGTTAGGTTCTTGATCAGCCTGCCTAGTGGCTTCAGATACTTGGTGCATTTTGATAGCAACTTTAACCTGTATATGTGTATCCTTTTCTACTTCAGAGGTTTTACCTTCTAGTAACTTGAGTCGCCTTATTCTCATAAAGAAAATGCCTTTGTACTTATCAATAATTTCAAATAGCTCAGAATTTGAAGCATCAGGAAAGTATTGTGCAAAGATTTTCCCCCTGATCTCTTGTTCTCTTTCAATGGCAATGTGCCATTTATTATCCAAAGAATCATACAAAGAATTTGGAGTAATAGATTTAATCTCATAAGGTGATAGATCATTAATACATAAATATTTAATGACCTCTTATTCTACATCCTCTTTCTCACTATCATTAAAGTCATCAAAATATTCCTTTAAGTCATCAAGCACTTTCCTCCTAATATTCTTTATTGTCCTCCGACAATGTGTCATTGGTTTATAAGAAGTAATATCTATATTTACCAGTGCAAAAGTTGCTCATACATTACCGGTAGACTTTGACTTTTTGCTTGATTGCCTTGCCTTCTTTATTTCAATCTCTAGTTTAGTGTCTTTTGACTTCAGTGAGTGAGTCTTGGATTTCCACTTCCTCTCGAATACTTTTGCCAGAATAATCTCAGGTTTCTTTTTGGCTGGTGACTGCTTGGTCACTTTTGGACTGGCAGATGTAACCAGTGCTAATATTGATGGCACTGCTTTTCTCTTTTTTTGCTTTAGTTCCTCAATCAGTGTGACCCTCTCCAAGTAGGTACTAGTTCTTTTCTTCTTTGCATCCAGTGGTGAGGCAAGTAGGGTAGAGGCATACTCGATCAATATGTCATTCACGACTTCATACCCAATAGGGTCAACTACTTCCTTTCTAGGTTCCACTGCTTCCATTATGCAGTGATCTGTCCTTATTATGAAGCAGATGTCATCTTCATACTTCTTCACTAAATCACCAGATATCCTCATTCTCTGGTTCATCTTCAGTTTGAATTCATCAAAATACTTATTTAGAACCTTAGGATATGTAGTTCCCACTGCTTGTAGACTCTCCTTAATCTGTCTAGAAACTGGTAGGTCAGTAGACCATTGAACATCACCTACTCCAGGGAAATAACCTTGAAAATAGAAGAATAGATCGACTAAAAGTTGGCCAAACTTGAACCTTAGTGATTTGTCCTATTTGATAGAATTCAGATTCTCCAACAATTGCTTCCATAAATAGGTACATAGGTCATATTCAGTATCTTCCTTAATCATCTTGTAAGCAGCATTTACCATAGCAGTAGGGACATAATTCATTTTGCTAGCATAAAATATCCTGTAACCAATCACCATGCAAGCATATTTCACCAAATCATCTTTAATGGTGTTGATGGTCATTGCCCATTCATCACTCACAGAACCGGTGAGCTTTGTCATTTTAGCTTTGGTGACCTTCCATAGAACTGGTACTTCTCCAACATTATAGAATCTAGTGACGACATGAATCGCTTCTGATGTGATGTCATGGGTCTGCTCGAGGTACATCTTGTCACCATGCACTCTGCTGAGGATAATGCAAATATGTTCTTCTGAGAATTCTTCCAGAAAGTATACTGCATTGTGCAGTTTCATCTTCTCAAGGATGTTATACTTTGGTTTAATCTTCTTGTCATCTCCACAGAACAAACTTAGTTGGGAGTGAATTACTAGGGATCCTAGGTCTTCCAACTTACAATCTATATACCCTAAAATATCTCCCTCGACAATAACTCCGACAGGAATTTGAGATAGGGCATTGTATCACATTTTCTTCTGAAGAAACTCAGGTGTATCTATGGGTGCAATAGAACTAGAGTGCGATGCAAAAGCCATAACCAAATGATAAGAATGAATTTTGAAAAATACCTTCACAATCTGAAATTTAGGTTTTGCCAATATCACGCACAATACACCACTTCGGTCGCTAGTTCACTGCTTAGTGTTCTTCACTGATTTCTTGAAAATGATTGCAAGATTTCTTCAAATGCTAAACAAATCGCTTTGGTTGCTCTTCTCTTGAAAATTCTTCTTTCGAAAATAGATAAGTAAAAATGATGACGAAAATCCCTTTTAAACAAACTCTCACCTACCATAATAAATGCATCATCGCTAGGGTACAAACCCTAATTTTTGCCTTTTACTGCTTCAGATCTTCTGCCAATTGACAAGTAACATATATTGATAAAGGTCTTTACCAATATAAACTGGGGGTTTGAAATATTTCACCAATATGTTCCCCCTAAGCTTTTCTGAAGCTCAATTTGCTGGATCAAAAACTTCCACACTAGGTGCAGAAACAGGTTCATCCTGTGAATCTTCTTATGATTTATTTTTCCAAGTTTTATTCATTTCCATTTGAATGGTTGCAACATCAATCTTCCCTTCTAGAGTGATCGATATATCACCCGATAGGTTCTTTCTCAATCTACAAGTTCTGGTAGTGTGTCTCAGTTTGCTGCAATGATAACATACCATTCTAGGTGTTCTCCATGGTCCATCATTCATACTTCCATTCTTCCTTCTTCATGTTGCAGTAGTGTGACCGCTACCATGATAGATCAAACAAGTTGCTCTCCAACTAGTTGTCACTTCATAACCGACTGACCGATGGTCATAGGTATTGTATCGGTTGGGATTCCGGTTCACAGAAAGTTTCGGGATAACTCCTTGAGTCCTTGGAGGATATCTCCTAGTGTTGTGCAAAACTGACCTACATTCAAATGCTCTATGCCCAAACTTGTTGCATGCATAACAGTTTCCATTTAATCTATTGGATCTAGGCACATTGTTTTGAAAATAAGGAAAATTGTTGTAGGGCTTACTTCTACACACATTGGCAGTATGTCCCTCTTTGAGACAATTAAAGTAAACAGGTTTAAATTATTGCTTACCTTTACCCTTGGATGTCGGTTGCTTCTTTGATGCTTCATTTTTTGTTCCAAAGGTCTCACCTTACTCATACCCAGAGAAACCAAGTCCAGTGGTATCCTTTGTTGGCTTTGTCGATTCTAGCTTTTGCTCTAGCTTAGCAGTACTCTGATTGAATTTGGCAAGTATCTCCTTTGACTAAGTAAGTTCCTTGGAAATAGTAGCATTGGATTCCATCAAGGTTGCATTCACAGAAATAGCCATGTTTAGTTCACCTTGTATTTCTTTTTTTTCCACTTTACTCTCCTGGAGATGAGCGGTAAGGGTACTAATTTCTTGCTTCAGCTTGGAGATCTCATGATCTTTATCTTTTACCAAATCTTTAGCCTTCCTTCTGTTCTCAAGCTCCTGACACTTTCTGATAGTCAGTCCTTCCAACTCCCTTCTCAGGTTGGCTTTAGATTCATTCAGTTTTTCAACTTCTTCAACAAGGGCATCCATGTCTGCTTCATTAGAAGAGCTATTTTTAGTAAGTTCCATCAGTTTCTTAGCATGCTCTCTTCTCTTGGCTAAAGAGGCTTTATACTTGACTTTGAGTTCATCATAGCCTCTCTCAGTCTAAGTGAGATGATGAGTAAGTTCCCTCACACTGTATTCACCCATATCTCCTTCCAAGTGGTTAGACTTATAGAAAGGTTGGCTCTCATACTAATTGATGAATACTAAGAGGGGGGGGTGAATTAGTATGCCAAAAAATACTGTAAGAAAACTCTTAAACAATTTAGCAGATAACCGGTACAACAGATTCACTAATAAACCGGTTAAGATAAATGCAAACCAAATAGAAAACAAAGCATTCACCCATAAGAGCACAATCACCATAACACAAGATATTTGACGTGGAAACCCAAATGGGAAAAACCATGGTGAGCAAAAACTCACAGGTAACTATCTGCAGAATAGTAACCAGACCAGTTAAAGTCGTACAATGTTCTTCACCAGAATAGATCCTGTTAGGAATCTAGATCTCTATTAGGAGATAAGTCCTGTTAAAGATTACCCATTAGAGGATTGAAGATCCATAGTTGTGAACCACCTTGTTAGAGGATTTACAAAGGCTTTGCTGAGCCTAGCCAATTAAGGGCTTTAAACTTGTCGAAGATGTGAGCAATCAACAAGTGAATGATCTAGATAATAGCACAGTATGCTTAGTTAGATCCTTGATAGCTCCTTGTTAATGCTTTTCAACATTACTTTAGTCTTCTATATCTGCACACTCTATCTCTTCACATAGACCTAACCTTCCCTTTTTTGTGTCACATACAAAACCTAGACATGATGTCCTTATAAAGGAATCCAATTTCATGCCGGTCCAATAAGATTTGACTACAAGTTCCTAAGTACAATGCATCTAGACACATTTGGTAACACGACACAAAAACACTGCCAAAGTGTCGCTGGATGATAACTTATCACACATTGCAATAATACCAGTTGGTAACTCATCATAGATATATATCGGTTAATACAATATACCGATTACTGCTTGTCAAAAATTAACTACCGCTCGGGTCCTTTGTTCTGCTTGAGATCCTCGTACCTCTTGGGGTCTTCATACTGCTTGGGGTCTTTAGTCAATCTGTGACTGGTAAACCATCTTCTGCAAAATACCGATAGTTTAAAGATTACACATTCAATGACATACAATACCAGTTGGAACAACTATTGGTTGAGCATAACTCATGCATCAAGTAAGTGTGTGTCCATCAATGACAATCAAAACATCATCAAAATACCAACACAAACCATTTAACCAAAACATCAAAATACTTTACTAACATTAGTAAAAGCACATTTTAGATAATTGTCAGTCATCATAACATATCTAAGTGGATTTAACAGTTAAGAAAATTAACCATATCAAACATAACCACAAAAACCATTCACCACTTGACACAATGATTTTTGACATGGAAACTCAAATGGGAAAAACCACGGTGGGGATGAATACCCACAAGTATTCTAAACTCTTCTGAAGTTTGACCAGTTAGGAGCAAAGCCTGTTAAAGCTTTACAAAATATCCTATTAGGAACAGATCCTGTTAGGGACCACCCGGTTAAGGGATTGACTATAATGCCCCATTAGAAGAAATACCTTGTTAGGAGTAGCCTCGGTATAGAATTAAAAATCCAAGCTAATGGATCACCTGGCTAGAGGATTTAGAAAGCACTAAGCCTGTGAAAGCTTACTCGGTTAAGGGATTTAACTGTTGTAATTGTTAGAGAACAATAGGGGTTTGTTGATCTATTTAATAGCACTACTCTTCTTGATCAAATCCTTTTCATGCTCCTATATGCCTTCACACATACTGAAAATACTCCTTCTGGTTCAGCAATCAACCACACTAACACTTAACCAAAATTTCTAACACTACAACAAAACAACTCATCAACCTTATAAGAAAAACAATAGGCCGGTAACACATCACAAACCTAAGATCTCTTAGATATTACAAACAAATCGGTTCAAGTATGACCATTATATTACATAAAAATCAACAACATATTGTCCAAGACAACCTTGACCACTTCTTGATCACTGCTTCATAGATTCATGTAAGTCATCACGTGGTTTCCTTTTCATGCAATGTATTCGCTCATTCCCAAGATTAAATCATTATCTCTATGTGCCAAAAACCACTTGAAACTCATCACATACAACATGCATACGTGGCATAATTATTACCGATCATCATTTGATCATAAATCAATATAATTGATTCACCAAGCTCCATCGGTTAGGTTTTGGCACATCAACAGGTAGGGTTACTGGTTGATCACACTAATTCTAAAGTAATAGTGGTTTCCTTCACTTGCTCAACTACCGGTTGCAAAACAACATCATTACCGGTTACAATTGACATCAATGGCAACACAATAGTTCATCAATACAATCTTCAATCAAATACCAACAAAATGGAGGACCTTCGTCCATACCCTTTTGACAAAAAGTTATACATACCACCATTTCCCATGCATTTTGAAAATCTAAGGTTCAACAAATATGGAGGGAAAGGTGCTCCTTGAGATCATGTCATAGAATTATTCACGGCATGTATCGGGGTAGCCCACGATGATACATACCTAATGAGTCTATTTTCCCAAAGTCTTGGAGGGACATCATTAGAATGGTTTTCACACCTCCCATCTAATATTGCTTCGTGGGGTGAACTAGCTAAGTTATTCATATCAAACTTTACATTCAATATAGATAATCTAGTTACCTTGATGGATTTATGTTCAACAAAGAAAAAGGAAGGAGAAACCTTCACTACATTCTTGCAAAGATGGAGAGGTTTACACCACAGATGTCTTAGTCACATCCCTAAGGCTAAACAAGTAGATATTTTTATGAAAATATTGTACCTCCAATTAAGTATCCATTACAAATGAAATGCCTAAATAATTTTAAAGATATCACAAAAAAAAGGCATCAAATGTGAAAGAGGCCTATTAGAACAAGGGATATTGAAATGCCACAAAGATAATGGGCCAAACACAAGTACACACAATGAAAGGCCAAAATTTTGGCCTAGAAATAAGAATGTCACAAATGACGGAGTTGTTGATGCCCATGTTGTAAATAGAGCTCAACCAAGACTATCTCTATAAGGACTAGCTGATTTTGCCAATAAGAATCAAACAAACAACACCAATGCACTACAGTCAAACAATCCAAGACCACCAAGGGCAAGCATACCCAGAAGAAGCTTTACACCCCTTGATGAACCTATTGAATCAACACTCAAAAAACTGATACAGAGCAATGCCACAACTTTACCATAAGCTAGGCCATATGAACCATGTCCATTCAAGCCCTCTTGGTGGAATGATAATGATTTCTATGAGTACCACCACATTAAAGGTCACAAGACAACAAGCTGTTACAAACTGAAGAACCTCATACAAGATCTCATTGATCAAGGTGACATTACTATGGATACCAATAAGGCACCAAACATAGATCATACCATCTTCAAGGATCCTTTTGTCAATCATGACAACAAGAAAGGCTTCTAGTTCCAATCCACAAAACAATGTGCCAATTATACTAATGTCGCATTTGATTTTGTCATAAACGTACTATAGCGTCCTAAAATTGCGACACTTGCAATTTCGACTGCATTTCGGTCTTCACGATGGCGACGCAACACGCAACCTGAATGGAGACCCCAAAACCTGATTATGACATTGAAAACTGCATTTTCTTGCACCCTGGCCTGAACCTCCTTTGCACCCTGCTATCCTGGGAGGTGGGACCAGAGCGCTCAGTGCCCTGGTCCTTCAGGACCAGGGCGCCCAGCGCCCTGGTCCCTGGTTCCTATTTTGGGCCTGGTCTCTTTTGGACTTCGGGTCTTTATGTTTGCAAATTGGAAAATTATCTTTCCTGGTCGGCCTAAGGTCAGGAAAATCAGTCTATCAGCCCTAAATGACAAGTATATAAACTACATTTGCCTCTCCCATTTGGGTGAGAAGGACATATGTGTACAAGCGTGGAAATGATACTCAAGCATTCAAGCATTCAAGCATTCCTTCAAGCAATTGATCATTTTAAGTCTCCATTCAAGGCTAAGTGTTGCATTCAAGACAAGGATTCAACCATTGAAGAGGAGATCACTTACTATATACTACTACAACATACAACATACAACATCTATACCTTCGCACATAAGGATACAAACATCCTTACAACAAGGTATTAGTACTTGTTTTACATTATAGACATTTACATTTACAGCATTGCTCATTTCTTGGTTAATTCCAAAACCGGGGTTTGACCTAAAGGCAAACCCCTAATCCCTAACCCCCCAATTGTCTTCACTTTTCTGTGTGTAGGTTGCAGGTACGTGGCTGAAATTGAAGATCTGGAATCCTTGTGCAGAGACGAACAGATCCCCCTTCGTTTCGCGGATTTTTCGGAGGACCGTGGCGCCATCGTCCCGACAAATTTTGCTCAAATTTGCAGGACAGCACCGTATCGACATTTTACTGCTAATTCTAGGTCCACAGCTTCATCCTATATCCCTATCTCAGTTTATAAGCGAATCTTTGTCACTTTCTATGCATTCCTAGCTTAATTCTTCTATCAACATTCTTTACAAAAGAGGGTAGCCTTGCTGTCATAACCCTTGAAACACATTTAGCATCCAATCTTGCATTGTGTGGGATTGGATCTTGTGGGTTTCAACCCCTCTTTTGAATGTAAAGTCTCTCCCCTAAGTGAAAACCATCAACCCTAGTGAATCTCCCTTCTCTCTCCTTGGAGTTGGAAGAGGGGAGAGCAACTAGGGTTCGATCGCGATTTTCCGCTTTACATTTTGGTGAACCCGACGTGAACATCCTTTCTGATTATTCATGGTTAGATCTGAAAATTGGATTCCTTGATTACATTTCCATGTTTGATCTTTTGCAAATTTTAGAGGTTGATTGCATAAAAACCCTAAATTTTCTTTTTAAGTAATTAAACTTGTGAAATGTTTAATTGTTAATGCTTGTTTCAGATCTGCCCTTCTATTACAAATTATCAATTCATATCTATGCTTTAATTTTGAAAATTAAGTGGTTAAGTGTCAAAACCCTAATTTTTGAAACCCTCTTGATTCAACCTTTGACTGATAATTTCACTAATCAAAACATTTCCAAATCAGCTGTAACTTTGGATTCCGCAATAAAATCACAATATCTTTCATCCGTGAAAATTTGGAAAAAAGTTGCGAGGACCGTGTGCACTCCGAGCACCATCATCCTCGACATTTTTTCTGAAATTTCGGGAGCTAGATCTTACTGTATTTTCTTGCTAAAATCCAGAATTTTGGCTGATTTTATCAAATCTAACACTTTCAAAATTACAGTCAAAATTGGTCTTGTGATTGCTTGGATTAAGGCTTCTAAACATTCAAAAATCATCGAAATTGAAATTTTGTGTCAAAATTGTGTTCTTACTGTCCTAAATTTGAAAAGTGTGTTTGCATTCATTCGAAATTTCAGTGCTTTATTCAAATTCTTACAATTTGTGACTTTTGAAATTAAGTGCTTAATTACAACAACTTTAATTTCCGCTTTCAAAATTGAATTTTGCGTGAAATTGAGTCAATTTTTAAATTTCAAAATTTGCATTGCTCTTGACATTCCCTCTAAAATCACAACATTCAAAATTTCAGTTTCCCTCTCTTTTTCAAAATTCAAATTTTTGCATTTTTTGACAATCTTGGTAGGGTTCAATTTTGAGATTGCAACTTTAATTTGGCCTATCTACAGATCGTAAAACCACTCAATTTTTTCAGATTAGCTCTAAAATTATCATAACTTTCATCCCTGCAAATTTCGAAAAAAGTTGCCAGGATCGTGTGCACTCCGAAGCGCCACGGTCCCTGACATTTTTTCTGAAATTTTGGGAGATTGTCCTGATTAAATTTAACAGCTTAAATCCAGAAGATTGGCTGATTTTACTGAAAATTGCTACCTCTAAATTCAAAACTTTCTCTCTCTCTCTAGTGCATGAGTTTTACAACAATAAGTCCTACTTACACTATTCCCGTTAGACGAAGCCGTAGAATTAAGTCTTTCCGAGGTTTAACTACTGAGGAAATGGAACCTAATTTGAATAGCCTTTTTAACGAGGACATGGGTAATTCCTCTAATCCTCCTAATGATGAAGAAGCTCTCCATGAGGTTTCTGTAGAACAACTTTCGAAATTGGATAACCAATTTGACGATTTTCGACAATGGATGTCTCAAGAATACCCTGATAGTCAAGCTCTTCCTTTAATTGAGGGTCTAAAATGTATGCTTCAAAGTGATAAGAATGGAATTGATATTTTGCGTGGTATTGCACACATTGTGGATTCGAATGTGACGCCTATGAAGAGTTGTGCTGAAAATTTGGGTTATACACAACCTCCTACTCAAGTCAATCATTCTATTCCTTTGATGACTTCTATTGCTAGCATACCTACCTTTACATCAAACATAATGGCTACTTCTACACAAGACATTCCTCCTGTGATCACCAGTCATGGGGGCAATCCTTCCTCTTCAATTAACCCTCTTCCTTCATTCAATCCGACTTCTTCATTCATTCCTTCAATGAGTGTTCCTATTACATCTCTACAAATGAACATGACGCAAGGGGGCAACTCATTCAATCATTCTATTCCTCCTTGTAGTGTTCCTCCTGTCCAATCATCTCCTATGACTAATTATCATAGAGTCCCACCACCTTACTCTTTACCTTCTTTCAATAACATAACACCTCCATCACAATCCAACACATCTAATATGAATTCTTCGACTGAAGCGACCATTAACAATCTTGCACAAACTGTCTCTTCTTTACAGCAACAAATTGCCTCTATGAATCAATCTAAGTTTAGTGTGCCCACATTTGATGTTGCGAGCCCACTTTCTCTTGACATTGTTCGAGCTATTCCCCCTAAACATGTTGAAATTCCGCATTTGGAGCTTTATAATGGTAAAGGTGATCCTCTAACACATGTTAAGACTTTTCAAACAATATGTACTGATTTTGCTTATGACCAAAGGTTGCTTGCAAAACTATTCACTGGAACATTAAGAGATAAAGCCCTACAATGGTATTGCTTGTTGCCTTCTTATTCTATTACTTCTTTTGAACAACTTGCAAATGCTTTCATTCAACAATTTCAAAACAATATAAGTCCTAAAGTTACTTTGATTGATTTAATGCATTGTAAACAAGGTGTTAAAGAAAAAGTGATTGATTTCATTGGTAGATATAAGCATTTGTATGCTCAAATTTCTTTTCCAGTGCCTGACAATGATATTCAAAGAATCTTTATTTCTAATTTACAAAAAGACATTAGAGAAAAACTCCTGTTTTCTGAGTTTACTTCTTTCCAATAGTTGTGCGCAACTCTTCACAATTATCAACTGACTGTGAGTCAAATGGAACAATCACATCCTATGGCTCCGAGTGATAAGGGTGATAGCAGTCAACAACCATTTGGAAAGTTTAAACTGAACAGAGATTCCATCAAATTCAATGAAAACATCATCAACAACAACGTGAATGCAGCATCAGGTGTGCCTCCTATCTCTAAGTTTTTCAAGAAAGAAAGAAAGTATACTCCTTTGAATGAATCATTGCATAGTATTATGAATAAGTTATTGGAACAAAATGTGCTTACTCTTCCTCCTATAAGACAAATTGATCCTGCAAAGATTAATTCACCTTATTTTGATAACAAATCTTTTTGTCAATTTCATCGTCAGCCTGGGCATGATACTGAAAAATGTTTTTCTTTAAAGGGTAAAATTCAAGATTTGATTGATAATAATACTATTTCTATTTCTGGAGTGAATGATAAAGGCAATACATCTATAGCTCCTCCTAGTCAAAATCTTCAGATTTTCACTGATCCATTACCTTCTCATACCTCTAATGCAATTGAGGCTAATGATTCCTCTCTCTCATCTGATGGTCTTGTGTCTATGACTCCGAATGTGATTAACTTTGTAGAGCAGCAGAAAATCCCCGAAGAACCTTCCATCACATTTGATTCCAGTGAAACCATTAGGGCACCTGATGGTCCTTTATACATAGTTGCAAAAGTCAAGAATACACCTTGTCGTGGAGTGCTTATTGATCCTTCGTGCATGATTAATGTTATTACTAAAGAATTTCTTTTTACTTTGCAATTGAATCAAGTGATATATGACAAAACAGATGTGATTGTGAAACTATTTGATGCATTTTCTTCTCCTGCAATTGGTTCTATTACATTGCCTATTGAGGTCCATAACAAATCTCTTGATGTGAACTTTTCTATTATTCCTTCATCCGAACAATTTCATGTGAAGCTTGGCTATCCTTGGCTATCTTCCATGAAAGCTATTGCTTCTCCTATTCATAAGTGCTTGAAATTTCCCCATAATGGTGAAGTTGTTACTGTCAATCATAGTCTCTTTAAACCTGCTGAAAGAACTTCTAGTGTTCCTATTGATTATTATTGGCCTAAACAATTCCAATCTCTTCCTCCGCGAAGCGATCATCTTTTCAAATCTTATCAAAAGTGGAAAAAAGATATGATCCTATCTCTAAGTGAACCTAGAACACCTAAACTTGATATTCCTATCATTCTTGAGAAGGAAGTTCTTCCTTTGAAAGATAAAACTAATGTCTTTCCTCAAGAAGATTCCCAACCCGTTCCTATGGATGTGACTATGTCTATATCTCATAAACTTCCTAAAAGTAGACCTATCCCTCCTCGTCATGATGGACTTGGTCTCCTTCCTAAACCAAAAATTCCTCCTTTATATGGAGCAGTTCCTCCTCCTTCCTTCTATAGAGAGAAGAGACCTTCCTCTTCTCCTATTATCCAGCCTAAGAGACCACAACCTAAACACCCAAGTGATAAGGATGAGAACATTCCTCATCCTCAATCTTCTCCACTTCCTACTAAGACTAGATGAAATCATTCTGCACGTGAATGCCAACGAAAGTGTCATCTTAGAGCTCAAGCAGCTGCTTCTCAAACTTTACAATCTCCAAAAACACCTTCAACAAGCATTATTCCATTTTCTCCAAAATCTCCAAAACATAAGATGCATGATGGTCTTGATCCTGTGCAAATTAAAGACCCTATTTTTATAAATCTTGATGATGATATAGATGAAAATGTTATTCATGATGAAAATGCTACTTCTCTTGTTCATTCTGATAGTGAATATGAACTTGTTGATATTGATAACCATTTATCTAATGAATTTTCTAAAGCACTTATCCTAGCTCCTAGACAAGAACAGCGTGGCTTGGAACATGAACATAGCCCTTGTTTGGATCTTGTGATAGCTCCATCTGCTGTGTTGAATGTTCCTTCTCTAGCGTGTTCCCTGCCTTCCCGAAACATTGATCAGCAAGATCGGGGGGTAGATGACGTGCTAGACTTGTTACATTAGCATAGCAGATTCTCTCCTCCTCTCTTGTGTTACTTCTTCTATATGTTATTCTCATTCTTCTATTTGTTGTCCTTAGTGTTGTCTACTTGAGGACGATGCAAAGCATTGAGATCTCTCGATCTCTCTCATGTTGACTCAAAAGACACATGTTTTCCCTTCTTCTAGGTGACCTTCCTTGATTGGGGAATGAAGAACAATTATGCATACATACATATGATATACATGAATTATCATACAGCATACTGACCCCGAGGAAAGCGAAGTCACCTCGTGCTTTGTGTTTTGTGTCTATTATCCTTGGGTTTATCTCACACTTGGGGGCTAAATCCTTGCGATAACGTGCTCCTTTCCCTTTTTAATTTTCTTATATGTATCACTACCTTAAAGCAATCACCCCCAGTGAGGCGTGTGCGATCACTTTAACGTAGGGGGGCATACATCCCGTTCATATCTTTTCAAGATACTTGAAAATTTCTTGGCAAATTTAACCTTGCCTTGAAAATTTTTGATATCTTTCTTGCATGACTCATAGTGAGGGAACCTTACTACTGACAGTCATGGTTCTCCCTCGTGATCTTCCCTTTTACTTTGTCAATTGAAGTCGTAAGATCCTTAGTCCACTGGGGGCTTGGTGTATCTTGCCTCCTTGACGTGGTGAAAGTCTTTCAATATTGTTTCCTTGTACTTTACCGAAAGTATGAGCATACATACTCCCGCTAAAGTGGGGGCTAAATGTAGCGTCCTAAAATTGCGACACTTGCAATTTCGACTGCATTTCGGTCTTCACGATGGCGACGCAACACGCAACTTGAATGGAGACCCCGAAACCTGATTATGACACTGAAAACTGCATTTTCTTGCACCCTGGCCTGAACCTCCTTTGCACCCTGCTGTCCCGGGAGGTGGGACCAGAGCGCCCAGCGCCCTGGTCCTTCAGGACCAGAGCGCCCAGCGCCCTGGTCCTTCAGGACCAGGGCGCCCAGCACCCTGGTCCCCAGGACCATGGCGCCCAGCGCCCTGGTCCCTGGGTCCTATTTTGGGCCTGGTCTCTTTTGGACTTCGGGTCTTTATGTTTGCAAATTGGAAAATTATCTTTCCTGGTCGGCCTAAGGTCGGGAAAATCAGTCTATCAGCCCTAAATGACAAGTATATAAACTACATTTGCCTCTCCCATTTGGGTGAGAAGGACATATGTGTACAAGTGTGGAAATGATACTCAAGCATTCAAGCATTCAAGCATTCCTTCAAGCAATTGATCATTTCAAGTCTCCATTCAAGGCTAAGTGTTGCATTCAAGACAAGGATTCAACCATTGAAGAGGAGATCACTTACTATATACTACTACAACATACAACATACAACATCTATACCTTCGCACATAAGGATACAAACATCCTTACAACAAGGTATTAGTACTTGTTTTACATTACAGACATTTACATTTACAGCATTGCTCATTTCTTGGTTAATTCCAAAATCGGGGTTTGACCTAAAGGCAAACCCCTAATCCCTAACCCCCCAATTGTCTTCGCTTTTCTGTGTGTAGGTTGCAGGTACGCGGCTGAAATTGAAGATCTGGAATCCTTGTGCAGAGACAAACAGATCCCCCTTCGTTTCGCGGATTTTTCAGAGGACCGTGGTGCCAGGCGCCATCGTCCCGACAACTTTTGCTCAAATTTGCAGGACAACACCGTATCGACATTTTACTGCTAATTCCAGGTCCGCAGCTTCATCCTATATCCCTATCTCAGTTTATAAGCGAATCTTTGTCACTTTCTATGCATTCCTAGCTTAATTCTTCTATCAACATTCTTTACAAAAGAGGGTAGCCTTGCTGTCATAACCCTTGAAACACATTTAGCATCCAATCTTGCATTGTGTGGGATTGGATCTTGTGGGTTTCAACCCCTCTTTTGAATGTAAAGTCTCTCCCCTAAGTGAAAACTATCAACCCTAGTGAATCTCCCTTCTCTCTCCTTGGAGTTGGAAGAGGTGAGAGCAACTAGGGTTCGATCGCGATTTTCCGCTTTACACGTACTCAATGCAGGAGATGATATAGTGGCTACAATCACAATAAATCCCACAAACAGATACTGTGTTGTCATCACTAGAAGATCAAAGGTCACATTACAAGGGGTACTGGTGTAGGAGCACCTCAAAGACAACCTGACGATATGAAGACTAGAAGGACCAAAGATGGAGTTCAAGGAGTCAATTATGACATATTGAAGCCAATAATGGCATGTAATGTTGATAATTTCAATGTAAGAGTCAAAAGTCCTAATGGTCCTGACAGGACCATAGGACCAAATTATGCTTGTAATTGGGATATACAATGTAATGGATTGGAAAGGGTCTAGGAGGAGTCTAGGAGGGTTAAATAATGTTAATGAATCCATTTATAAGATCCATCAATGATCTTGAATCAATTAGCATAAGTTTTCATAAGTTGAAAATTCAAAACTTTGAATTCCAACGGTTAGGAGTTTTTAGGAGGGAAGTTGTTTGTTTTGGTGTTTAATCACATCCAACTGATTGGGAATCAATTTGGGAGGTTAGTAAAGGTAATTATAAATCCTTTGAATGGCATTTTGGTTTGGTTATATGTTATTGTATGGAATTGTATGGACTGCTATAGGAAAAGCAATAAACAGTTAAAATTTCTTGCAATTTCTTGTGATGTTTGTAAGCTCTTTTGTTAGATCAGATTGAAAAATCATCATTGATGAAGTAGGAATTGATTTTAAGTGTTTTAATAATCTCATAAGTGATCTTGAGGGTTTGAATAATCTAATTTATCATTTTATTGCTGACTAGGTGTAGGGTTTTTGGTATTTTCTTAACATAGTTTTGGTTTCAACCATGGAACTCAGTCCATTCTATGAATGACTTATTGATTCTCATGGAATGCACCTATTGTAACATGTATCATATTATCCTAACATAAAATTTGCAAGGAGGTTGAAAGTTGCAGGGATATCCTGTGAGTTTGGTGGAGTTGAGAGCCTTGGAATGGTGGCTAACTTGTAGAAGCAGAAGATCTACCTTAAGGAGGTAGTGTTTTTATGTGAAAAAGTGTTAGGGGATGGTAAATGCATGGTTAATACCAAGTGGCAAGGTCTAGAAGTGAGTTTTGGGGTTTGAACAATAAGGTCCTAGTTTTTAAGCCATTTTAAAGAGGGTATCAATTGAGAACATAGGAGAAAATAAACTTGAAAATATTTTGATTTGCATCCTAACTCAAGATAGTTTTGAGGTTTGGAACTGAGAAGTGAAATTCTTGAAGGGGTTCCTTTGTAAAAGTGGCCTAATTAGGCCTAAATGTGTAGTAGCAGGGTATTGGTTTGAGCAGTTGGTCAGAAAGAACAATATCTAATTTTTACATATGTTAAATAAATGCCAAAAGGGTATCAGGAAATGTAAATTTTTTGTCAAGTGTTTTGGAAAAAGTTGGAGAAAAGTGTCAATTACCTGCTAAACAGGGCTACTAAGAGTGGGCTTGTCTAGTTAGCTAGGTAAAGGGTTAGTAAGTGAACCAATTGAATAGGTGAGTATAACCTATTAGGACATGTTGAATAGGGCATGACAAGGCCCTAGAATATGTAGGATTGAACCTTTGAAGCTGAGAACCAAGTTTGAGTACCTTGGTGAAGTATAGTGAAGGAAGGAGGTTACAAAACCTTGTAGGTTGAAATCCATAGTTGATTGAATCATTTTGGTTTCTGATTATTTTTTTGAGAGGACCAAATACCTTTGCATCATAGTGGTATCAGAGCCACTAGTAGGTTCTTATGGGAAGTAAGGAAGAGAGAGAAGTTGTATAGTGAGTTGGGGTATAGACAAGATGCCTCCTAAACAACAAATGGCTAGGGAGAACCAAGAGTTGAAAGAAACATTGGAGATGGAAAGAAGACAAAGGAAAGAGAAGGAAGCAACAAGGGATAGATGAGACAAATGAGAAGGGAGAATGCAACATTGTAGGCAAGGTTGGAAGCCTTGGAGAGAGGATCTAGAAGAGTGCCACAAAGAGAGAATGAGGAAGAAGATGTTGAAGCAAATGATGGAGCAGACGAGAATCATAATGAAGGGAATAGAGAAGGGGAATTAGACCCTGAATAGAGAAGGATGGTGAGGTTATTGAAGGCAGTACAAGGTGGTGGAAGTAAGACAACCATTGATTTTTCTATCTATCATGGCAAGATGGATAGTGAAGAGGTATTGGGGTGGTTGGGTGCCCTAGAGAATTAATTTGAGTATGAGGACATGGGAGAGGAGAAGAAAGTAAAGTTTACAAATACTAAGTTGAGAGGAACATAATTGACATGATGGTCTAGTATTCAAGATGAGAGAGTGGCTAGGGGCTTGACCAAGATCACCGCTTGGAGTAGAATGGAGACTATGATAAGGGAGCAATTCCTTCCTTCAGATTATACTATGCATGTGAAGAAGATGAGATGAAAATTGAAGCAGAAAGACATGGATGTAATGTCCTACATTGAGAAATTCCACAAGCTTAGTATTAGAGGAGGATTATAGGATGAGGATGAGAAGGTAGCAAGATACATTAATGGGTTGAGATATAACCTTCAAGATGAGATTGGGTTACAAATACCTAGGAGCTTGGGAGAGTGTTTTCAACTAGCAATAAGGGCTGAAGAGAAGGTAAAGAGGAAGCAAGAGAGGTAAGGTGGTGGTAGTAGAGGAGGTACAAATAGAGGAAGAGGAAGCAGGCCTAATCAAGACAACC
This sequence comes from Cryptomeria japonica, assembly GCF_030272615.1. Classification (NCBI taxonomy): domain Eukaryota; kingdom Viridiplantae; phylum Streptophyta; class Pinopsida; order Cupressales; family Cupressaceae; genus Cryptomeria; species Cryptomeria japonica. The sequence continues at coordinate 740,599,912 of NC_081413.1, forward strand.
AGAGTGATAAGGACAAAGGCAAAGAGATCATGCAAGAATCAAGAGGTGGCTATAGAGGAGGCAGATTTGGAAGTGGTAGAGGCACAAATGTATTAACAAGAAGATGCTTTAATTGTAATGAAGTGGGGCATCCTTATTTTAAATGTCCTAAGTGGGAACAATTAGATAAAGGTAGAGATAAAAGGGTAAACTTGACACAAGAAGGGGAGCAAAAAGAAGACAAGAAATCATTGCAAGCAGGTCGCGTGTTGGAAGGAGATTTCCTCATGATCAAAAAGGGCAAGTTGCAGCAGCAAGCATCACATCAGGTATCTATCTTTAAAACACAATGTTTGAGAAAAGGTAAAATATGCAAGCTGATTATTGACTTGGGCTCACATGAAAATCTAGTTTCATATGATATGGTAGATAAGTTGGGCTTGAAGAAATTTGTACACCCTAGTCCTTATCATGCAACATGGGTTAGTCATGATCAAGCTATGGTGGTTAATGAGAAGGCATATGTTAATTTTTCCATTGGACCATATCAAGATAGGGTTCTTTGAGATACTATTCCTATGACATGTGGACACATTATCCTAGGGAGACCATGGAAGCATATGAGGAGGACACTTCATGATGGATTTGCCAGTAGCTATTTGGTGCACAAAGAAGGTAAAAAGTTGCACCTCACACCTTTGCCCTGTGGTAACAAGAAAGATGATGTTGTGATCTATTTTCGGGAGAAACTCCAGCTGTGTATGCAGGGTAATAAGGAAGAGGATACCAGTTGGGTGAATCGTGAAAATTTGCAGTAAAGAGAGGTAAATAATAGTCCTAAAGAGAAGAAAAGTTGGGACTTGGACAGTATAGAGGTTGGGGACATTTATTTCCCTATGGTAGAGTAGAGAAATGTTGTCCAACCTCTGAATTTGCAAAGGAAAACAAATCAAAACAGTGACATAGGAAGGCAAGGAGAGTTGCAAGAACAAGGTCCTACACAAGGACACAAAAATATACTTTTCGATACTAATATTTCTGATAAGATGCATACAGGTTGTAGAAGAAGAAAGATAACACATGGAGATTGGTTCTGGCAAGACAATCAGTGGCCATCAAGAAGGATTCATGGCAAGAGGAGCCAACCATTTATCTCTTGGGACAAGAGATTTTTCTTTGTTGGGGAGTATGGTGCAGGAGAACCTCAAAGGCAACCTAAAGATATGAAGACTAGAAGGACCAAAGATGGAGTTCAAGGAGTCAATTATGACATATTGAAGCCAATAATGGCATGTAATGTTGATAATTTCAATGTAAGAGTCAAAAGTCCTAATGGTCCTCAAAGGACCATAGGACCAAATTATGATTGTAATTGGGATATATAATGTAATTGATTGGCAAGGGTCTAGGAGGAGTCTAGGAGGGTTAAATAATGTTAATGGATCCATTTATAAGATCCATCAATGATCTTGAATCAGTTAGCATAAGTTTTCATAGGTTGGAAATTCAAAACTTTGAATTCCAACGGTTAGGAGTTTTTAGGAGGGAAGTTGTTTGTTTTGGTGTTTAATCACATCCAAATGATTGGGAATTGGTTTGGGAGATTAGTAAAATTTATTATAAAGCCTTTGAATATCATTTTGGTTTGGTTAGATGGTACTATACAGAATTGTATGGACTGCTACAGGAAAAGCAATAAAAAATTAAAATTTCTTGCAATTTCTTGTGATGTTTGTAAGCTCTTTTATTAGATCAGATTAAAAAATAATCATTGATGAAGTAGGAATTTATTTTAAGTGTTTTTATGATCTCAGAAGTGATCTTGAGGGTTTGAATAATCTGATTTATCATTTTATTGCTAACTAGGTGTAGGGTTTTTGGTATTTTCTTAACATAGTTTTGGTTTCAACCATGGAACTCGGTCTATTATATGAATGACTTCCTAATTATCATGGAATGGACCTATTATAACATGTATCATATTATCCTAACATAAAATGTGCAAGGAGGTTGAAAGTTGCAGGGATATCTCGTGAGTTTGGTGGAGTTGAGAGCCTTGGAATGGTGGCTAACTTGTAGCAGCAGAAGATATACCTTAAGGAGGTAGTGGTTTTATGTGAAACAATGTTAGGGGATGGTAAATTCATGGTTAATAACAAGTGGCAAGGTCTGGAAGTGAGTTTTGGGGTTTGAACAAGAAGGCCCTAGTTTTTAAGCCATTTTATGGAGGGTTTTGTGGATAGGGTATCAAATGAGAACATAGGAGAAAATAAACTTGAAAATATTTTGATTTACATCCTAAATCAATACTTTTTTGAGGTTTGGAACTGAGAAGTCAAATTCTTGAAGGGGTTCCTTTGTAAAAGTAGCCTAATTAGGCCTAAATGTGCAACAGTAGGGTATTGGTTCATGCAGTTGGTCAAAAAGAACAATATCTGATTTTTACATATATTAAATAACTACCAAAAGGGTATCAGGAAATGTAATTTTTTTGTCAATGGTTTTGGAAATATTTGGAGAAAAGTGTCAATTACCCGCTAAACAAGGCTACTAGGAGTGGGCTTGTCCAGTTAGCTGGGTAAAGGGTTAGTTATTGAACCAATTGAATAGGTGAGTATAACATATTGGGAAATTTTGAATAGGGCATGATGAGACCCTAGAATGTTTAGGATTGAACCTTTAAAGTTGAGAACCAAGTTTGAGTACCTTGGTGAAGTATAGTGAAGGAAGGAGGTTACAAAACCTTGTAGGTTGAAATCCATAGTTGATTAAATCCCTTTGGTTTATGATTATTTGTTTGATAGGACCAAATACCTCTGCATTAGGCACCTTCAAATCCCCCTTCAACAACTAGCAACTACAATATGGTGGATCAGTTGAAGCGAACTCCCGCCCAAATTTCATTATTTGAGTTATTGTGCATCTTGCCAGCTCATAAGAAAGTCCTTGACAAAGAATTACAAGATTTAGTTGTTGCCAAAGATATTTATGAGCACATTCTAGCCCATGGTTGGAAACTTGGCAGCTTCAAAGGTCACATTCACTGAGCAGAATGTACCTACAGACCGACCCATGCATAATGATCCCTTACACTTGGAAGCTTTGATTGACCGAAAGAAAGTTGGAAGAGTAATTATAGATGGTGGAGCTAGCCTTAACATATGCACATTACATTTGATCAGGGATTTGGGATATTCTAAACATTATATTGATTGTACCAAGAGAATCAATATCAAAGCTTATAATGATGAGGAACGCCCTTCTAAGGGTGTAGTGACTTTGCTAGTACAAATAGGACTAGTTACAATAGACATCACCTTTCAAGTCCTAAATAGAGAATTGGGGTACAATATGCTATTAGGCCACCCATGGATACATACCATGCAAGCAGTACCATCAAATTTTCACCAATGTGTGAAGTTCCCATACAATGGCATTGAGATCACCATCCATGGTGACCCAAACCCTTTTCAACACTGCAATTATTTAAGGGCAAGCATAGATAATCAAGTACCAAACAATCAAGTAGCTCCACTTCACTTACAAATGAAATCATTATCAAACACAAAAATAGAAAAAAAATGCACCCACTACATCTTCTTTACGGATTAAGGAAGTTGGTTGTGGAGAATATTCTATTTTGAGTACCCTAGCTGGAAAACAAGCATCTCTTTCTCCTAGGTCTTTTGGGAAACCTCAGAACACAGTAATGAAGCAAGATAAAGGAAAGGAGATAGTGAAGTATTCAGATTCATGCTCTTTGATTAGATGGGGAGACTTACAAGAAGAATCTCTATATGAAGATGTCAATCACTGGATATATAGAGAAGAAGACGACATGACAATACCCACTTTACCTCTAGACCAGTGTGGCAATGACTTCAAGATGATACAAAAATATGGATACGATGGTACCACAAGATTGGGATTGCAGAAGCAAGGCAAATTAGAACCTGTTCTACCACATGAAAACCCAAAGAATCAAGGGCTAGGATATAAACATGTACCAAAGATAATCAAGGCAAGGCAACATACACTAGATATCCTCAAAAATCCTAGGTTAATCTCAGAGTACATACCTCAGAATCAGTTGTCAACACAAGAATATACCTCTTCATCTCACAGAAGCAAGAGAGCACCAAAATCTCCTAGTATGGAATCAGATGGTGAAGATATGAGGCAACTTCTACAAGAAACTAACATAGAATCATCTAGCAATATAGTATCAGAAACATCTGAACAAGTAAATTTGGTAACAGATACAGGCTTAGCACCAAAGAATGAGCCTAATCCTTGGTTATTACTTTTGCCAAGAGAAACAACTCCAGCTCCTACATTTGAATCAGATGAAGAAAGACTACAATGACTAATACTAGGCTTAAGAAGGGTATCCATAATACAAAAGAGGTCCACTAATCAAAATCAACTACAAGAATAAGAGGGGATGAGTGACACAGCCTTGGAAAGTGAAACATACATAGAAAGTGTGACTTTAGAGATCTTAACAGAGCTTGCCAAAAGGATGATTTCCCACTCCCTAATATAGACATGATAGTGGACTTGACAACTGGAAATGAAATGCTATCACTCATGGATGGTTTTTTTGGTTATAGCCAAACCAGAATTGCACAAGAAGACCAACCTAAGATAACATTCACTTGTTCATGGGGAACATATTGCTGAATGTGATTCCATTCGGCCTTAAAAATGTAGGCGCTACTTATCAAAGAGAAATGACCACCTTATTCCATGACATGATACACACAATCATGGAATACTATGTAGATGATTTGCTAGCAAAATCCAACAAAAGAGATTATCATCTAAACATATTGGCTAAAATCGTTGATAGACTTGAGCAATACAATGTAAGGCTCAATCCAAAAAAATATGTTTTCAAAGTAACATCCTGAAAAACTCTTGGGATTCATTGTATCCAATCATGGCATTGATATAGATCCAGAAAAAGTAAAAGCCATTTTAGACATGTCGTCACTCACTACACTCAAGCAACCTAGAAGTCTGCAAGGCAGATTACAATCCATAAGGCGTTTCATTTCCCAATTGGCAGAAAAGTGTTAGCCATTTCAACATATTTGAAAGAAAGGTGTCATATTCAAATGGACACAACAATGCCAGGAGGCATTCCAGAAACTAAAACAATATCGTTTGTCCACACCAGTCTTGGTTCCACCCATGCACAGGAAACCATTACTCCTATATATAGCTGCAACAAATTCCCCCTTAGGTGCTCTTCTAGCATAACATGGTGAACAAGGAAAAGAGAGAGGTGTCTATTACATCAGTAGAACACTCATTGGATACGAACTCAATTAAACACAAATAGAAAGATCATGTCTTGCAGTAGTTTTTGCATCACAAAAAATGAGACATTATATGTTGATTCATAAAGTCCAGCTCATCGCACACTTCGATCCACTCAAATACTTGATGAACTGAGCAACTTTAACTAGAAGGCTTGCCAAGTGGGTCATGATACTTAGTGCATTCAACATTGAATATGTTGACAGAAAAGCCAATAAAGGACAAATCATAGCAGATCAACTTGCAGAAGCATCCCTACAAGATAGTCATCCAATGGTGGTAGATTTTCCAGATGAATTAGTATTTACATTGTCAGCACAAACAAACTGGAAACTATTCTTTGATGTGTCTCACACAAATCATGGAGTAAGAGTAGGAATTCTATTCATAACTCCTCAAGGAGATTCAATTCCCAAATAATTCAGGATCAAATTCCTTTGCACCAATAACATCATTGAATATGAAGCCCTAGTGGTAGGACTTTGTACTCCACTATAGTGGAAAATCATGGAACTTCTAGTCTTCAGAGACTCACAACTTATTATTAATCAAATCAATGATGATTAGAGTACAAAATATGATAAGCTAACACCCGATAAACAATTGGTAGAAGAATACAAGCAACACTTAACCAATGTAACATTTGAACAAATACCAAGAACATAGAACAAGGCAACCGATGCAATGACAACAAGAGGCTCTCTCTTGGATATGCCACATGATGGAACTCTCTTTGCATTTTAAGTGGAACAACCTCATTGTGCCAATGCATGAAATACCATCCACTAAATATATATGTATGATAACAGGACTTGAGTCCCCATGGTACAAAGATATATATGCAGACCTACATGATCAATATATACCTCCTGATCTTTCACAAAATCAAAAGAAGGCACTCATCCGATAATTGTCAAGACATTCAATCATTGTTGACACTTTGTACAAAAAAAGTGTAGATGGAACCTTACTCAGATGTCTCTATGTTGAGGAAGCACACATTACTCTGAGAGAAGTTCATGATGGCATATGTGGGGCACATTCTTCTGCACTAGCCCTAGCAAAAACACTGTTACGAGTACGTTATTATTGGCCTACAATGGAAAAGGACGCTTACAAGTATGTCCAAAGATGAAAGCAATACCGAATGCATGAAAAATTGATTCATGCACCTGCTCAAGATCTTCAGCCAATAACGTCACCATGGCCATTTTCACAATGGGGATTAGATCTTGTAGGGAAAATAAACCCTACCTCCTTGAACAGACATTAGTTTATTCTCACAACTACTGATTAATTCACAAAATGGGTTGAGGCAATCTCAATGACCTTCACAATAGGGAAGCAAATAGCTAAATTCATTTTGAATTATATCATTTGTAGATATGGAGTTCCCATGTGCATTATAACTGACAATGGATGACCCTTCAAAAATCAAGAAGTAAGTGAGCTCTACAACCAATTTCACATCCAATAATGTTTTGTGACACCCTGCTATCCCCAAAGCAATGGTCAAGCTGAGGCAACAAACAAGACTATTCTAAAATTTTTAAAGAAAGTTGTCAATTCTATTGGACGAGATTGACATCTCCAGCTAAATCCATCTCTCTGGGCCTATCAAATTGGTGTCCACACAGCCACAAGTACCACACCATACTATTTAGTTTATGGTTCAGAGGCTATTTTACCTATCAAGGTAGAATTTCCATCACTAGGTCTCTCTAAAAAAAATTATCTCAGAAGAAGACTATAGAGTAGCATGCTTACAAGAACTGGAGTTCCTAGATGAAAAATGACAACACACTCTAAATCATTTACAAGGATATCAAAACAAAATGAGAAGAAGCTACAATAAAAGAGTGAACCCAAGTTGCTTTGAGGTAGGTGACATCATTCATAAACAAAATCAAAGGAATCTTGTTAAACATGGAAAACCAGGAAAGTTTGAGCCTAACTGGTTAGGTCCCTTTGTTATAACCAAAGTAGTTGGAAACAACACTTATTATTTGCAAATGATGGAGGGAGATCCACTCCTCGATCCCATTGACAACATGCACCTAAAAAGATATTACATCTAAGGGTGGGTTCACTTCAATTTTCAATACTACATTTTGCATATTTCTTTACTGCATTGCATATCTTCATTTCAGAATACATCATAGTTGCATACCATTGTCACTTTCTCATATAGTTGCATCAATAACACAAGATGATTGTCTGAGTTATTCACCTGTCTGCAATGAAAGGAAAGAAGGGGGACTCATTTCCTAGATAATTGACCATGAAGTCTTTAGGAGGCCTTTAGTCATTCAGTTTCAAATATCGCCTTGTCATTGAGCTTTATCTATGGTTGAGTAGAGGTTTCACTATTGATCCTTGTTACCCAAAATCTATCATTTTCTACACCTCACACATTAATCAATTCTCTAAGTCATTATAGATACCTATTTTGTCATGTGGCTAGTGAAAAATCCAAAAATATACTTCAGCACCACTATAATTATCATACCCACATAGGTTTCGTTACTTACAAGTCAAGGCAAGAAAATGAAGAAAAAGAAAAGAAAAATACTATGCCACTTTCCATCAAAAGGCAAAATAAAAAATGATATATTACTAAAATATCAAGCATACAAGTGCGATAATAAAAAGCTTGACTATGGGAGCATATAAATAACTTCATCAGGGCTATGGATGCCTACTAGCAATGGAGCAATATTTCAGAGATTATAGTGCATAACCTCGTCGGAGCCCTAAAAGCTTGCTGGCAGTGAGACTCTATCCAGGATGCTTTTGAAGTTATAATAACTTACGTATCTAGCCACATAGGATTCCAAGGATATTTTATGGTTATAAGAGTCAGAATGAATTCAATGCACACACATTGGCAAAAGAAGATCGAAGTTTCAAGAATCGATAGAGAATTTTTCTACGCCTCTATTTATAAATCTTGGTTACACAGTGTGTTATATTGGATGATCTAAATCCTTTTGAGAACGGATTGAACTCTAATCTCTGAAACGTTTCACGCCTTCAATTCAATTAGTGCATTTCAGAATGATGGGCACACACATTCATCCTTGTTTAGGAACTGCATCTTCATATCGCATACTGCATTAGCATTATTTGCATTTGAAAAATTCATTGTCTCCACCACATTCTACAGATCATCATGTCATCACAGGTTTGCATACTTGGGGGCATAACTAAAAAAATCCTAAAACATTCAGATAAAGTCCTGAAAAAAATAAAAAAATATTCAAATAAAGTCCTAAAAAAATCAAAACATTCAGATAAAGTCCTAAAAAAATCAATCCAAAAACAATCAAATATCGTTCCACAAAATCCAAAAACATTTAAAAATTAATTTAAAAACTTGCAATAAATTCTTGCAAGAATCAAACACCCTAACTGATATCCAGTAAAAACTTCGCACAAAGTTAAACAATGGATACAACTATCTTGTCAAAACATCTGCAATCAAGATGATAAACTGTCTAATCTATCAAATCACTATCAAACTATCAATGTGATCCATCTTGTCTTAAACAGAATTGGTACACTCGAAACTAGACAGGTCAGTCTTAAACAAGGTCCAAAACTTCTGAAACCAGACATTATCAAAATCACATCAAACATATCAAAGCAAAGACACGACCAATCTAACTGCTGAGTTTTGTCTATTTTGGTTGACTCTTTTCTCAAATTGGCGAAGATCAATGCTTTTAGCTACTCAAAGATGTCCAAACGAGTGACTAGAGGAGCCGTGATGGGCATGATCCTTTTTTTGTTTGTTTGTTGTTTGTGGTTTGAACCAATGAAATTTTGGGGCAATTTCTCTAGTGGGTATCTGTGATAGGAGCATTCAACTTGTGAATGCCACACATACCTCGATCCCTAGTGTAATTCCCAAAATGGAGGGTTCATTCCTTGTCTTCTACTTGTTTGTTTCTTGCAATGAGATATCTATACATCTTGGTCCCTCATACCCTAATGTAATAAGCTCCATTGTTACATAATAAGGCTCAATGATGATAATGTATTGCACTACGAATAAAAGAAATGAAGACTTTTTCATCAAAATCTTATCAATCAAATTGTTTCCATCATATCTACTTTTGGAATAAATAAAGGTTGGTTTAATTGATTTATTATTTCATATCATTTCTTCTAATCTATTATCCATCTAACAACTAGCAATTCTTCCAGTTTCACCTAATTTGATACAACAAAAAAAATCACTTTGCATTTGTGGCATTAGTCCATTGCATTATCACAAGCATGTTACCAATGATCACATATAGATTCATACATCACAAAATAAAGACACATCACATCACTGCATTATATCACATTTGCATTAGATTCATTATCAAGTAACCATAAAATAAAAAAACCAAAACATTAAACATTACTCATCACCAAAAGTGCATATCATATATCTCATAAAAAAGTATCATAATACATCGTATCTATGCTACATCATCAATAACATAACTGTAGACACCTAAAATTGTCATGTCTAATTAAATAAATATTTTATTTATTTAATTATCTAAGCTTAATTCTTCTATTAATTAAATAAATCTTTATTTATTTAATTAATTCATTTATCCTCTTCTAGCCTTATTTCTCATTTAAATAAATACCTTTTATTTATTTAAATTATCCTTTTCCTAAATTAAATAAATATTTTATTTATTTAATTATCCCACTTCTTCTATTAATTAAATAAATCTTTATTTATTTAATTAATTCATTAACCTTTTCTACCCATGACACATGTCATTCATCTCTTAATTCCTACACTACCTACCCCTTTCATTATTTTATTATTTCCTCTACCTACCCTCTAATCATAGCCGACCTCCTTTTACACCTCTCAATCTTATCCCTCCATTTCATATAGTGTCTTCTATATAAGAGGATACTTCCTTCATTATCAAACCCCTTTTGACTACTTGACTACACTACGCTTTTGAACATAGGCGATCCTACTTGCAACCACATTCCGTTCTTTGTTGAGCTCTTGTGCACATAAAATATGAGAGCAAATATATCAAGCAAGATCAAAGGAGATAGGAAGAATGGAGATCCAAACCCTATTGGACACATGATGGTATAATCTTTGTGATTTCATTTGATTTGCATTGTCTTAGGTAATCTTCATATGTTATGGTGGATCTTTGTTGTTGCTAGGCTAGGGTTTTGTGGTTGAATTCATTTAGTCTTTCAATATTGTTGTATCCATTTTCACCATATACATTTTGGCATGCCCCGTGGGACATAGATTTTTGTTAGATCTATGTTTTTTGCAAATTTTTCTAACCTTATATTGCTGTTTTGTAAAACAATTTGGAGAATAACCTTGTGCAGCTAAGGTTTTGGACACAAAATCAAGATCTTGGAGAGATTTGATCATATCTCACAAACGGCTTGGAAATTTTGCACCAAATGTTTTTTTCAAGTTGAAGAAAGTATCAGGAGCTCTCAATCCAAAATTTGGAATTTGTGGAGCATATTTTCATTTTCTATGAATTTTTTATGATTTTTCATAAAAAATTAATTTTGAGAGCAAATAAGAGAATTTTTTGGATTTTCTTACATTTTTGGAAATCTCTCATAATTATACATAGGATCTGTTCCTTGTGATTTTAATTTTGATGCAAAATATTTCGCAAAAAATCGGATCTTTAAAAATTAGGGTTTTTTCTTATTTTGATCAGATCTCACAAACGGCTTCTAATTTTGGCAGAAATTTTTTTGTGCAGGTCAAGAAAAGTGTCAAAAAGAATCATTAAAAATTTCAGATTTTGTGGATCACTTGTTCAATTTATATGAATTTGTTATGATTTTTAATAAAAAATTAATTTTGAGAGAAAATTAGCGAATTTTTCAAATTTTCTTACATTTTTGGAAATCTCTCGGAATTATACATAGGATTTGTTCTTTGTTATTTTAAATTTATTGAAAAATCATTCCTCAAAAATCAGATCTTTGAAAATTAGAGTTTTGCATTATTTTACTCATATCTCACAAAGTACTTGGATTTGTTGTGGAATTTTTTTTATGCAGATTTGGAAGGCCATCAGAACTCTTCAAGAAAAATTTTAGATTTTTTGGATAGATTTTGTATTTTATATGAATTTTTTATGATTTTTCATAAAAAATTAATTTTTCGAGCAAATTAGCAAATTTTTTGGATTTTCTTACATTTCTGAAAATATCTTGAAATTTTAAAGGTGGTCATTTTTTATGATGAATCAGATCTTTGAATTGGTCAACAAAATGCATTGTTGAAGGCCCCTATTTCACAAAGTTTTTTGGATCTAAAATTTACCTAACTTGTGTGCTTGCAGGAAGGGGTTATTATTTCAAACAATCCAAACTACTAATAAATCTTTGCTGCAGGTCCTTGGCAAGGGTTTTTGGATTTTTATTGTGTGCCTTGTTTTCATAGACTAGCAAACACTTCAATTGGTGCACTAAAATTGAATCATTGTCTTTTGTGTCTTGAGCAATAGGCTCTTTTTGTTTAATCTTTAGAGGGCCTGTCTTCCCGTGTGGTCATTAGGACTACTAGTGAGAAGAGAACGACCCAAGTGGTAGCGAGGAAAACCCACCTCTTCCGAACCACTATAAACAATTGTATTCATGGTGAAAACTATGGATAACGTGTGCTGATTAGTTCATACTGACACTATGTCTCCCCATAAACCTGTTTGATCAAATTTATTTGATCAGTTGTAGGGTGTAACCCCTACCGACTGGGAGCCTTCTGTATTTATAGAGCTGAAAGTGCTGCATGTATGGCCACACGAGCGGATGCCCTTACTAGCACCTTTTTCTTTTAGAAGCCAAAATCCTTCTAGTTGTTGGGGTAGGAGGTCGGACCTCTAGTAGTGGCCCACACACATACGGTTCTTAGTAGAGATACAAAGTTCACCACAGGGAGTTTTTGTGGGGACTAATGCTTGGCTGACCCGAGAAGTGAGTACCAAGGGTGGAGCCAGTGAGGTCAAGCATCTAAGTATCTGCTCTGAATAGCGTAGCCTCAGGGCTAAAACCTCATGTGGGATCAACAACTATTGTCTTGGCCAGCCATAAGAATTGTGCTTGACTTATTTTAAATATTCAAAACATTCAAGACTAAACAGCAAAACATTGTGTCTTTTGTGTCTTCAAGTGTATGCAAAACATTTTTACATCAAACAACACACTTTTCTTGGAGTCATTTTGAGTCTAAACACTTGCAAACATTGAGTCCTCTTGTCACGAAAAAATAGTCAAACATTCAGATTTGGTCACAACCAACAACTTCACAAATTGGAAAAATTTTACAGTCCAGCAAACAAGAGCAATCAGTTTCAGAATTCTTGAGCTTCCTAGGTTGTTTCTCTAGGTTTTCATCTAGCATTCAACTTGTCTTTGGGTCTCACAAAGTCCATCATTGCTTTACATCTTGTATTAAATTTACATTTGTCTAAACTTGAGTCAAAAGGTCACTTGCTTGTCCTCATCATACTTTGTCAACACACTACATACAACAACATTTTGCTAAGTGGTCCCTCATCAAGGTCTATCACCTTTGGGTCTCATTTGGTCTTACTTAGAGTCAAGGTCAACTTACCTCATCAAGAGAAACTATCCTCTCTTTGGAAGTCACACCTACTCTACTACATACATACTTGGTCTTACACTTTGGACATTGCAAGTACACCTCAGATTCATTTACATTCCATCCAAACTCTTGGTCTTCCATACTCTTTCCATTTTCATCTAGTCTCACACATCTTGATCAAAACCTAGTTCATGGTTGAAACCTGTCTTCAAAAATCTAGGAGAGAAACTAAAGAGGCTCAAGAGTCCGCAAACATGAGTTCTTATGAGTATGACAATGATAGCTTTTTCAATTCTGATCATACTACATTACCTGACATGGATGCTTATAGAAACATTCCAAATGTTGAGAACATGGACACTACAAACAACAATGATACACACAATGACAATATGGACAACTTTTATGTACATTCAACAGAAGTGGAAGACACCATTATGAATCCTCATTTTAATCGATTGGTTGAGGAAATAATGAGGAGAGATAGACAATACTTTCTACAAGTGATGGCACAAAGTGGAGCCAAGATACCTCATGATTTTGACATGTCTCAAATAATGGAAAATCAACCTTTGCAACAACCTCACTCCAACATGTATCAAAGGAGGCCTAATAGTGGAGGCAATAGAAGACCACATCTTGTGCTTGAATCACCATCATCTTTGTTTCAAAAACTAGAGGTCCCACATACACATGGTCAAGCATATGATACTCACCTTCGCAGACCATTATGGAAGTCTTATGCAAAGAAATATTCTCAATCACATATCAATGCTAAGGATCAACCACCAAAGCAATTGGATATTGAAAGGCATGCTCAACATTTGGACACAAGGAAACGCCCTGTCAAATTTGGGGGCAACACATTAGAATATGACATGCCCATAGAGTACGGTATACATGGACAAAATAGATATTTCGTTCCTCAACATGAATCTATACCAAGTGGTCCATATATGCAGCACCACTATAGACCTCCTCCATATGAACATGTGTATGATCAATATCATCCATATATGCAACATGCTCCTCCTCCAATTGGTGCCTCAAGCATAGGGTATGGTCCAAGAAGTCGATCTCCACCTAAGAACAATTTGGAACAACAAATCAAGGACTTACAAAAGAAAATGGAGGACATAAATACACCGAAGCCAACATACACAATGAGAGACATATGCCCTTATCCATTTGATAAGAGCATTCCAATGCCTCCTTTTCCTACAAACTTTGTGATGCCTAAATTTGATAAGTATAGAGGAAAAGGGGATCCTAAGGCACACATAAGACAATTTTTCATAGCTTGCATTGAGGTAGCTTCAGAAGAGACATATGTGATGAGATTATTCCCACAAAGCCTAGGTGATCAGGCTATGGAATGGTTCTCCCAACTTCCACTTGGTATTAAGTCATGGGGTGACTTAGCAGAGGCATTTATTCAACATTTCTCCTACAACATAGAGACATACATATCATTCACTACTTTGTGCAACACCAAGCAAAAAGATGGAGAGTCTTTTTCATCATTTTTACAAAGATGGAGGAATCTAGCTAGCAGGTGCTCTTGTGAAATTCCAAAAAACAAATGGTAGAGATGTTCACCCAAAATGTTAACAAAGACATTGGCTATGATCTAAGGAAAGCTTGTTTGTCCACCTTCAAGGACGTCATTGAAAAAGGCTTAGTGATAGAAAAGGTCCTAATTGAACAAGGAGTCATTAAGATATTCAAGGAAAACAAAGATGACTTTAAAGGAAAAGATAAGCCAAGATTTTGGAACAAAAACAAGAACATAGTCAATGATGGTGTTGTTGATGCTAATACGGTATGACCAAAAATCATTTTTTCTGGATCAAGCTCTACAAACAATCAAGTGAATACTCAAACAACTTCTAGATCATGAAGGAAGTACACTCCATTGGGAGAACCACTAGAGTCAGTCTTCAAGAAGCTAGTGGCAAACAAAGTAATCACAATTCCATATTTTCCTCCATATGAACCAAAGGTCAAACCAAATTGGTGGAATGATGATGAATATTGTGAATTTCATAAGAGCAAGGGTCATAAAATAGCAAACTATCATCGACTGAAGAACATCATACAAGATCTCATTGATAGAGGTGACATTGAGATTGAAGGACACTCATCCAATCAAGAACATGAGATGTTTAAGGAACCATTCCCAAAACATGACAAAGGAAAAGCTAAAGCCACAGATGACCAGACCAACTATACTAGAGCATCTTATAACTATGATTCAACTATCAATCACATTTCGATGGACAATTATGTCTCTACCATTATCATCAAGGACAAAACGCTTGAGAATTCTACCCAAAGACCTAATATTGTCCTAAAAGGCATCAGATCTTCTTCCGAACCTACCTCTGAATGTCATGTTACAACCCACCAAGGTAAATTCACTTTTCAAGGTGCTCCAACTAAAAACACTGCTTCCTCATCAACCAAACCTAAGTATGACCTTGTAGAACAGTTAGGGAAGACACCCGTGCTCATCTCCATACTTGAACTCTTGCGCATATCCCCCGCACATAAATCCATTCTTGACAAAATCTTGAGAGAAACTGTTGTTCCTACTGATTTGAACATGGACCAATTTCAAGCCATGGTGGGATACCTTTCCATTCCACACTCCCTTACATTCACAAAAGCTGATGACACCTCCGTCAATCAGCCACATAATGCACCTTTACACATTGAAGCCTTCATACACAAACATTGAATAAAATGAGTCCTGATAGATGGAGGAGTAGGTCTGAACATTTGTACATTGGGATATTCTGATAAAGTTGTGAATTCTACAAACAAAATTACCATCAAAGCATATGATGATGAAGAGCGTTCATCCAAGGGCACAATCACCTTACCTCTTAGAGTTGGGCCAGTTACAAAGGATGTGGTTTGTCAAGTCCTAGATCTAGATCTCACATACAACATACTCTTGGGACGTCTATGGATTCATGAGATGAGCGCAGTCCCTTCTACATATCATTGATGTATCAAGTTTCCACACAATGGAGTTCAAGTGACCGTCAAAGCAGATCCAAATCCATTCATATATTGCAACAATTTGCAACCTAGATCAGAAATAACAATCCCAGTCAATCGACAAGCTGTTCCTTCTTCAGCATATGTGGATCCAGAATCCTTGAAAGCTTCTACGTCAAAACAAAGAGAGCTAAAAGAAAAATTCAAGATTAAAGACATGGGATGTGGTGAGTATATCTTTCATGTTGATCAACTCCCACTATCTCCTAAGAAATTCAGTCGACAAGAACAATCTATAAAAAATTTACAAGGAATTGGGTGTGAACCACCTAGTGTTGTGGCTACTGAGTCTGAATGCAAATCTCCTCCAGTGGTGCAAGCAACTCTTGATATCAATACTCCTAATAATGGTTCCAACAAAGAATCTATTGAGCGTATCGCCAGCCCTCTTGAGAACTCACATGGCTTTACCATATCATCCACTCATTCTGTTTCCACTCCATTTCCAGACTTGGATCAACAAGAATCACAAAATCCCTTAGTCATTGGGGATCAAAAATCAATCTTTGAAAAGAAAAATCTAAAAGTTAAAAATAAAGAGAAGTCCTTTAGTACAAATCAAAATCAAAAGTTATTGGACTTTTAAAAAAATCAAGGTCAAGGATAAAAATCATATGAAGCAAAAAGAGAAAGAGTTGATCTCCCCTAATATCAAAATAACTGGGGGCAAAAGTTCTAAAATTTCAAGTCAAAAAGAATACTTGTTGATCCTAAGTCTCCATCATGCTATCCTACTTTCACTTCTTTTTGCAATCATAAGCCTTCATCACTCATCCACTTGTTCTGCACATCATTTCCCTTCTGGCGATACATCATGGACCTTTAATGGAGCTTCCTTGAAGGAATTTGTTATCAGGGATGCCCAAACTTCTTCAGGTGACACGCATACGGGCCTACGTAGTCCACACATTAGTAATTCTATCTCAGTTCCTTTATCAAGGAAGACAGTCACTCGAGCTACACATC
This sequence comes from Cryptomeria japonica, assembly GCF_030272615.1. Lineage (NCBI taxonomy): Eukaryota > Viridiplantae > Streptophyta > Pinopsida > Cupressales > Cupressaceae > Cryptomeria > Cryptomeria japonica. The sequence goes on from NC_081413.1 coordinate 740,616,869, forward strand.
ATTCAGTCAAGGAACGATGCAGTTACAATCACAAAGTCAAGCCTCACACATTTGAGGTAGGGGACTTAGTTCTCAGAGAAAATCCCAAAAATCATCAAGACAGAGAGAAGAAGGGCAAGTTCGAACCAAATTGGCTTGGTCCTTACATCATTACAATAGCATATGGATCTGGGGCATATCAGCTCTAAACTTCAGAAGGTGAACCTTTGGAGGATCCTATCAATAGCATGCACCTTCATAGGTTTTACACATAGCTCTTTAGAGTATCCTAATTCAAAAAATACAAAACAAAAATTCAAAAATTTCAAAAATACAAAAAAAGTTATAAAACAAGAAAATCGTTACTTGGTGAAAACTTGACAAATAGGTGCCTTGTGACACAAAAAAAAAAAATTAAAAAATTGAAAAAAGTAAAGAGAAATAATTTTGTCCAATGGTGAAAACCACTTCGGTGGCACCCTGGGCAAGTACCATGGTGAAAACTGTGTCACCAGCGCCATGTGTAGAGACATTGCTCCTCCCTCCTTCAGGATTCACTTTCATCCTTTCACTTTGCACACACTCACAACCTATTCGTTCATGATAAACTTACACATACCCATCATGGCTTGTTATTGATCTACCCAAGATTGGTTCACCATTCATAATAAACCTCCCTTTTCACTCCTTTCCATCCATAATAAATCAGCTCCTATCTGTGGCTAAGGAAAATCCCACGTCTAGTGATGGGTGTGGAATTGAGAACATCACATGTTTCGAGGAGTATAGTTTCTTCTAGCTTTCTTCAGTTTATCCGTGCCCAATTCACAATAAAGCAGTATCTGCATCATAGATCCGCAATAAAGTTTCATCTTCTCCACAATAAAGTATCAATTTCATGGATTCAATCAGTTTCAGATGAGACACAACAACAATAATGGGCTTCAAAAAAATCAAATCTTTCAACAGACTCAGACAACATATGGTTCCGTGCTATCTATCTTTTTTGTGAAAGTAAACATTGTGACCACAATCAAATAAGACTTATACAAGTGACAAGAGACACTAAACTTGAGGACTACAGTGGATGTTGGTGTCGAGTCTTGGTTTTCTTTTGATTTTATCTTTTGGTGACATGTCTTTTAGCTTTTTCAGGATGTCTCTGACTAGAGATTCTATCTCCAGGATGTCTTTGACTAGAAAGGTGAGGATGGGGTATGTCACCTATTTGTATTTGTTGTCTGTGGATTGTCTCTTAGTAATGCTATGACTTGTCCAAGGATATGAGGACACTGTGAGTCTAGTGTGAACTGTAGCATTCCTTGTTTGTGACTATCTTATCCCCATGCAAATAGGTACAATGACTTTTTGGATCGAACATATGCCTCGATTGTCATAACCTACTTGCCATAATAAAGCTCAATGATGATAACGCACAAGAAGTTCTTTCAATTTCATATCTTCTGTCTTCCATCATCCTTCTTGAGTCCACGTAGCCTACTATCACATGACTAAGTATAATGACACACCAAAAACATTTGCATTTCATGTAGTTGCACCTGCATTACCACATATAAGCATTTCATACATACATATAGATACCACAACTGCATCACATCCTGCACACAACACCTGTTAGCACAATTTACATTTGCATTATCATATTCATCTGCATTACATACATTCACATTTGCATCATGCATACACATATCAAACATAAAAGAACAAAAAAAAAAATATATTGCATTGCATCATATACATATTTGCATCCATATCATAAGCATCACATAAGAACATCTCATCACATAGGTACACATGCATATAGCTGCCGCAAAGATGAATCATCTCATATATATAATCATAAGTGTCATGATACAATGATGTCAAAATCATATGGCTACAATCACCCACAAGTGTCTACATCATCATACAAAAATGGTACAATACTGATACATAGAGAGCCCTCTACGACTATGATGAATTCCCTCCCTTAGAGCCGGCTCACCTCGACAGAGTTTGAGCCCTAGAAGGAGCTGCCCCAAGATCATCTCTCCTGGCCCCTGTGTCCTCTGCAGCCACTCCTCGTGTCACCCTATCCGGACATAGGAACCCACTGATCACTCCCCCTAGCACTGCTGGCAGCACTAATCTTGTAGTTGTCATGGTGTCCCAAGCCACATGTCCTGCCCTCATCTCCAGCCCTGGATCCTAGAACACTCATCTAAGGGCATCCCTGTCTCCATCTTGATCGTATGGAATTAGCTCCCCATCGATCAGTATCCGTAGAATCCTGTATACATCCTCCAGGGTGACTGTCATCTCCCCCATCGGCAAATGAAAAGTGCAAGTCTTGGAGTGCCACCTCTCTACCAGTGCAGTCAGCAATCCCATGTTCACCCAAAACTCAGGCACATACAAAATATGTCTCAATCAAATAGCCTCAATCGCATCTCGGTCCTCGACTATCAACTCAGGTCGCAACCTCCGAGTCGATGGGAATATCTCCCATGACTCTAGCATAGGAAAATACTCCTGCAGTCACACAAATCAATCATCTTAGTCCTAGTGACACTCACTATTCATAAAAAAGTGTTGCTTCTATCCTAGTGGTATTCCCTGTTCATCACAAAGTACTATGTGTTTGGCACTCCCTGTTCATCACAAAGTGCAGCTCACATTTGCACTCACTATTCATCACAAAGTGTTGCTCATATTTTAGTACTCCCTGTTCATCACAAAGTACTATATCTTGGTACTCACTGTTCATCACAAAGTGTCTTGATCTATCCTATCCTAAGGCCTCTGCTTGAGTGAATCCTCTTGAGAAGTTTCCTAATTGGCAACGTATGTTCTATCATAGAATTGTCAATCCTAGCCCTATTTGTTATCCTAGTCTTCCCTAGAGGACCTGCTGGAGTGTATCCTCTCAGCAGCTTATCCAATTGACAGCATATGTTCATCACAGAACTGCTGATTTGACCTAGAAGACACAAATTCACATTTTTGGACACAAACGCACTTTCCTAACATAAACGTGCATTTATTACATTACCTAGTATGCATTAATGACAACAATAAATGCATCAAAGTACAAGGAGGTTTTGTGGTACTTACCGGCTCTCCTGCATCTATTGGCCTCTGAAATTAGTGAACGTGATCAAATCTGTGCATCAAAGCCATCACTACTGACTGTTGTTGCTCTTTTCTCTCTCTGCACTCTAATCTCTTGGAGGTGTAGATAACAATGAGGATGTATTTCCATCGTGGTCTATCTTATAGACTACCCTACCCCTTTTTTCCTGAGTCAGTCTTCATTATCCCGTGACTCTGTCACTTTATCCGGTTAGTCCATTCTATCCCATCTTTCTTATCAAGAGATTGTCTGTGGTCTTTTCACACATTTTCATCCAATCTCTCGAGGGGGCATATCATTCCCATCTTGGGGCAACTCTGTATCAGTTCATCTTATCTTCTTTGAAACAACGCAACAAGCCGCATTGTCTCAAAGAGGGGCAAAATGTAGACACCTAAAATTGTCATGTCTAATTAAATAAATATTTTATTTATTTAATTATCTAAGCTTAATTCTTCTATTAATTAAATAAATCTTTATTTATTTAATTAATTCATTTATCCTCTTCTAGCCTTATTTCTCATTTAAATAAATACATTTATTTATTTAAATTTTCCTTTTTCTAAATTAAATAAATATCTTATTTATTTAATTGATCCCACTTCCTCTATTAATTAAATAAATCTTTATTTATTTAATTAATTCATTAACCTTTTCTACCCATGACACATGTCATTCATCTCTTAATTCATACATTACCTACCCTTTCATTATTTTATTATTTCTTTTACCTACCCTCTAATCATAGCTGACCTCCTTTTACACCTCTCAATCTTATCCCTCCATTTCATATAGTGTCTTCTATATAAGAGGATACTTTCTTCATTATCAAAGCCCTGTTGACTACTTGACTACACTACGCTTTTGAACATAGGCAATCCTACTTGCAACCACATTCCGTTCTTTGTTGAGCTCTTGTGCACATAAAATCTGAGAGCAAATATATCAAGCAAGATCAATGGAGATAGGAAGAATGGAGATCCAAACCCTATTGGACATGTGATGGTATAATCTTTGTGATTTCATTTGATTTGCATTGTCTTAGGTAATCTTCATATGTTATGGTGGATCTTTGTTGTTGTTAGGCTAGGGTTTTGTGGTTGAATCCATTTAGCCTTTCAATATCATTATTATTGTTATCCATTTTCACCATATACAATAACATCTCAACCAATGTTGCCTCTATCTCTAGGAGGATCCTGCCTACCAGATCCTACCCTAGGATGTTCCAATGATGTCCAAGGTGGAGCAATAACACCACCACTACTAGTTCATTGAGAAGTAGACCTACTAGAACCTAAACGACCTCTATACTCACTAAAACTAGGAGCTCTCTATGCCTCAAAAACAACACTATCATAGAGTTGTCTATAAAACAAAGCCTCCTGCACAACATAATAAAGTCTGTCTGACTACCTACATGCATCGGTACGCGGAGAAAAATGTTGGTCATAAGAAGTCTTAACCAACTGCATCTGCCTCACTGCATCATCTCTCTCCCTCTATAGCCGATCTCTCTTAGTGGCTATCTAATCTCTCTCTATGGTAAGCTTCTCCATTTCCCACTGATACTAATCTATATCCTCCATCCGCCATTTCCACAAAGTAGCAACCAAGTCCTCCAAACTCCTAACCTGAGCCCTCATTCCCCCCTCATCACCATCTCCCTCTGTATCTCCATAGCCTGGGGAATCTCAACATCATGTCCACCATCCCCCCCTCATCTCCATCACTGCTCGATGAGCCTTATACTAACTCATCGCTCTCACTCCCACTCTCACTAGAACTGCTCATAGATGCATTACCTCCACTGATATCCACATCCTCTCCTCCACCCTCCATGTAGTATCCACCCTTGATTGAACTTATTTTGACTAGAGTTGACTTTCATATTATGCTTGATAGACTTATCTAGACTATATTTTGATGATTTGGATGATGATTACTCATTTGCTTCAGTGACTTATGATTACACTATTGGGCATATGCTATTTTGATTATCTATATGGATGTTGGTACTATCATGATTGATCATGTGATTTGATGATATATGTACTCGATGGATTTTATATGCTCACTATGTGATGGATTTTTGATAAATTAAGTTTATCATGGTTTTGATGATGATTATGATTATGCTAACCGTACTTCATGATTAAATATGATGAGATGTTTATGAGATATGTTTGACTATTGTTTTACTGTCTTCGTGATAGAGACGATTACACATCACTCATTGTGAGCGGGATGTGTCGTCATGATTCTCTATCACTTGCTTGTTCTATATATGTATATGTATATGTGGTATTATCATTTTGTGGTTGTAGGATTTTGCAAGTATCAGACATCGACTCCACCTGGCTTCATAGGCCTAAGCGTGTCTTAGTTCCAATGTCTTATGTGGTTTGGAGATGGCATGAGTTCCCCTCACATACTCTAGGTCTAAGTTGTTCACCCTGAGAAGTCAGTGTCTTGGCATAATTCGCCATGTCACTTAGTAAGCTTGGTCTTTTGGTATTGTGAGTTCAATTTATGCTGGTTCATTTACTTGTTTATGTTAGAGTAATTATGTGGCTCTTGATGTGTAGTTTTATATTTGGTAATGTTTATTTTAAAGTAATTAATTTATGAGTTTTGAATATTTAATTATTTGGTATTTATATTTATTTGATAATTAACGTTTATTGATTTTATGATTATTTAATAATTGATGAGCTTTATTGTTGTTTAATATTTATTTAATATTTGTGATTTAACCCTTAATGGTGTTTGATTATTTAATTATTTATTTGACCTTCTATGGTTTGATATTTATTTGATATCTTACATTTATTTGGTTCTTTAACTTATTTTATTAGCTTTTGGTTTATTTGATTTTAATCCCCATTTGGATTATTTATTTACAGCTTATATTATTTAATAGTTTGACTTTTATTTCTAAGTGGGGTGTATGAACACATTAAATTAAATAAAGAAATAAAGCAATTCCACTTAGCTGGATAAGTATATTTTATTTGTACTTTACCTACCCTTCATTCTCATTGGTTAAATTCAAAATGGGTGAATAAATTATATTATATGGTGGTTGGTAAAATATACTCAAAAATGGAATATTTTGATTGGCTGAGATTGAGGCTAGGGTTTTGGTTTATTGTTGCTTTTTATTTTCATTCCCGTGAGGTTTTCCGGGTTGGTTGGCTCTTCTCTGGAAATTTTTCCAGCAAGCTTCTTCCTTGGTTCTGGTTTTTCTTCTCTCTTGTTTTTTGGCTGGAGCTTGGATTGGATTTGGTTTGGCTTGTGGGAGCTCTTCTTTAGCTTCAAACCATTACTTCAAAGTTGCAGGCTGGAGTTCTTCACTTTGCATTTTGGTTTTCAATGGCTTCTTTGTGTATGGATTGTGTCTGCAATGTTTTGGGTTTTTTTTTTGAAATGATATTTTATTCTATAATTTTATTATTGCTAAAAGGAAATATTTGGGAGGAAACTTTATATTATTTGGGTGTTGTATAATTACTAGAAAATGTGTATTGGTATTTCCTATGTATGTTGTTCCTGGTTTTGTGAAAACTCTTGTGAAGATATTTGATTAAATATTGGTTTATAGGTTGAGTTATTTTATTTCGTTTATACCCATGAATTCCTTGTTTCTAGGCACTTCTTTTCTTATGTTTTTCAAGCCCTTTCGTTAAGTCTGTATTTTATTATTTTACCCGAAAGTTTTCTGAGTTTTCTGTAAGTCTTATGCAAAAGCATTGTTTCTACAAAAGCGTTGTTCTGTATTGCATTTGCACTACTCTACACAACATAAGTGTTGTTTTAGGATGCATAAGCATGAATCTGAAAACATATGCGATGTTTTAGGATGCATATGCGCGATTATGGAATGCATAAGCGCTGTCCTTCTTGAAAGAAGCGCTGTTCTTTTTGGCAAAAGCACTAACCTATCTGTGTTTTGTATTTTCTCAGTTTTGGTAATTTTTGATCTATTTTTCTGAATTGATTTTTGTACCAGAGGCTTTATTTGAGGTCTGTTAATATTTCCCAGTTTTGGGTTTTATCAGTTTGATGCATTTTGATGGTTTTGAGTATATTTGTTTCTCTATGTATTATGGATATTATAGACTCTCTTCCATGTGGATAGGCCATGGATGATGAAGATGATTACTATATTGTTTTGGATGAGCAAGTGAGTAGGCCTTGCTATGATGTTATCTTTTATTTGATGGCTTGATATGCCTTTGTTTATTTCTAGCCAAGAGGCTCATTTTTCTATGTTGATATTGTTTTAGCCTTGTTTATGTTGTAAGAGTATGTGTGGAAGTTGTTGGTTGCATTGAGTATTATTTTCATGTAATTATGTTGGTAGAGCCTCTTGTGATTTATTGTTGGGCAATGTTAGGAGGAGTGGGCTTCCTTGTGATGATCGGGGTCACGAGAGATGGGCTTACATGAGGTTCCTTGTAAGGATGCATGAAGTCTAGACCACCAGGGTACATTGGAGTTTTCTATTATTTGCAAATAAGTGATAACATAATAATTGATGGGTTGGGTAGTTAGATTAATTAATAAGATGATAAATTGATTGTGCCTCATGACTTAGTCCTAGGGAGGATGTTTTAGGATAAGCATGAGAAGGTCATGAAGATGGTAAGCTAATCTCCCTTAGTCTCTCATAGGTTGAGATGGCTCCACATGTCCATCAAGCCAATGCCTTGTGTTATTATGTTATAATGTTATGAGAATGGCATGTGATGACACTCCACTCCTACATGTGTTTTCCTTTTTATGCTTATTGGATGCATTTATGTCTTGAAGAGTTTTATGCCTCTGGGAGTTCATTCTTATTGTACGTGTGAGTTCCTTCTTGAGAGTCCTTGTGTGGTTAGTCTCCTTGGTTATAGGTGTCAGCTTAGGTTTAGAGTATGTGTTGGGACCTTGTGTCATCTCCTAGCATGAGGGGTGGTTCCTTTGGTTCCACATGGTCGGGAGGTTGGTGCTATTTAGCCATTGGGTTGTTCTCTTGGATTCTTCTTGTGTGGATGTGGATTCTTCTTCATGATGTACTATGGATGTACCTTGTAGCAGATTTATGTAATGGATAAGATGGAATGTATGTAATGTAATATTTAATATAGTAGATGGATTTTTGTAGTAGAAAGAGCTATGTTCAAGTTGTATTTAATGTACTCATATTTGTAAGATGAATTGTAGTTGGAGATTGGAATTTAGAGATATTATATTTGTACTATTGTAGAGATGTGAATTTATGAATCATGGAAATAAAGTGGATTGTAGTTGGAATAGAATGGAATTGCTTTATGGATTAGTTGTATTATTTCATGGAATGTTTAGAGGTTAATTAGAATATTAATTAATCTTGAAAGAGGAATATTCATAGATTAATAATTGAATATGTTAGAAGATGTTAATAGGATCTAGTAAATGGGAATGATTCACATAGATGCATTGGTAGAAAGGAAATTATGCATATCATGAGGAATAAGTAATGTTATAGGTTACATATCTTATGGTTAAAGAATTAGAATATGATGCATTAATGAAGGTGAAATAAACCTATCATGTGTGTAGTATGTTATTGTGGGAATGATTTAAGTAATGATGTTAGAGTACCCTAGAGAAAGATTATTGATGTTGTGTTATTTTCGCTTGCATTAATGGATGAAATGAGAAATGATGTATGCTCATATTGGTTAATTGATTAATGAATGTAAATAGATGGAGATGTTATATGTTGCATTAGTTGTTTTTAGATGTTAATTAAGAAAAAAAAAATCTCTATTTGTATATTATTGTTTAGTTTCTTTAGGGTATTTTGGTGGGCATTACACTCCACCTCCACTGCAACTATTGCTATTAAATCTATCTGACCCCTATCCCATCCTCCTTGTCCACCATCTCTCCCTCCTTTTTCTCTCCACTCGCTATCTCTCCCTCCCCTAACCCATCGTCCACCATCTCTCCCTCTCCCTCTAAGACCCCTGACATGTCTAATCTATTGAGTAACAATCGGAACTGTCAGATCTGTCAAAGGTATGGACCTATGTTGTATTTGATGGTATGATGAAAGAATAAGTATCTAGTAGAATACTGAGAGGGGGGGGGGTGTTGAATCAATATATTGAAAAATTGTTCCAAAGTTCTCAAACTCAAATTCAATCACACAAAGTAAACATATCATAGTCAAGATCAATATGCATAAGAATAATTGACATCAACCAGTTTGACTGTTATGACAATTTAACAGTAAACAACTTCAATCTTGTAAAGATCAACAATGCTTAATCATAACTCAACATATTCATCTCTTAATGCTTCTAGTTATCATGCCTTATCAGAAGTTAATCAAATCAACAAATAAGATCATAACCACAAAAACATTCACCACTTGACCCAAATGTTTATACGTGGAAAACCCAAATAGTTAAAAACCACGGTGAGATGAGACTCACAAGGATAGCTATCTGAACTCTTCTAAAATTAACCCTATTAGGAGCCAAGCCTGTTAAATCCTAACAATAAGTCTTGTTAAGAACTAATTCCGGTTAGGAATCACCCGATTAAGGGATTTAAAAATATGCCTTGATGAAAAGCACAATACCCTGCTAGGAGTAACCTCGCTAGAGGATTTAAGAATCCAAGCTAATGGACCACCTTATTAGAGGATTTAATGAGTAACCAAGCTTGTTAAAGCTTACCCAGTTAAGGGATTTCACTTCTGCTATAATTGTTAGAAATCAACAAGTTTTCTTGATCTATCTGAATAGCACTACATTTGCTTGATCAGATCCTTTTAAGCTTCAATCTGCCTTCACTCAAAGTGCAGATCCATTCACTAGTTAGGCAACAATACACTCAATAGGTTTTTGCCAATCTTGCCAATAACTTTTACAAGCAACTTCATCGACCTTAAATACAAATCAATTAGGTCGGTAACACAACAAAAACCTAATTCTCATCATCAAGATTACAAACAAGCTGATACAATCTTAACAGGTAGAAATCATGACAATATCTTCACATTCTTCAATAAAATTCCAACTGCTCCATGCTCACCGCTCCATCGGACTTTGTAACTCATCACGTGCTATGCATTAGATGCAATCCACTTTGCTCCGTCCCTAGATAATAAACAAACGTGCCAAAACAATTTGAACTTATCCTCATACAATGATCACACATGTCTCCATCATTACCGCTCCTCATCAGATAATAAACCAGCAAACTTGATCAGTTAGGGTTTAACAGCTAATATGGTTTACCAGTTACATTGCATAGAAAGGTTTAACTCTTTACACCATTTTACCAGTTCAACTCACAAACTTAACATACCGGTTTACAATGTCTTCCACAAAGCTCTTCTTACCGATTACTAGCCAATATTGAAAACAACAATATCAACAATAACATGAACACCATTACCAGTTCAATTGACATCAATGACAACATATCATTAATGCAATCTCTATGCAAAATGCCAACAATCTCCCCCTTTGGCATTGATGGCAATACAAATATCAAAGCCTCTGATTGCTACTAAGATTAGTGAATAGGAATCTTGGTTTATATTACCAAGTATTCACCTTGCTCTGTCTGTCTTCAGCCTGTTGCTGGTTCACCTAATCAGACACATAATTCTTCTCCTCAATCACATAATTCTTCTCTCCCTTTGACAACAATGCCAAAATGAAAGTAAAAACATGTAATTCTGCTCTCACTGTTCATCAACATCATACTACAACTTGATGCTCCCCCTATGGAATACATCCACTTCTTCATCAGTCCATGTAAGATTCTAGTGCAGGAGCACCCTTCCAAACTCTTTCTCTTTCTTGTTTTGTTGGTGTTATGCTTCTTATGAAGCTATTGTACATGAATAAGAGCCATGAGCTTATGTGTGCTAGACTAGGTCCTAGTTAGGGTCCTAGTGGAGATCTTAGGGGTCATGAGTGAAGATTGTGATTTTCTTGAAAATGGAGGGTATGTGTGTCCTTGAAGTGTTTAGGGGTCCTTTATAACAGGGTGGTGTCCTTAGGTTGGCCCTGTTGAAATGTGGTGACTGATCAACAAAGTACTGTACACTCTGCACGTATCCTCGCCGGGGTCCGACAGCCCCCGAGAATTTTTTTTTTCCTATTTTTCGTTGATGAAAACTGACATTGTAATAAAACCCTAAAAAGGCTGACTTTGTTTGTTGCCCTAAAAACTCATGTTATAAGCAGCTAGGATGCTTAAGGCATTGTAAGGTTGATATACTATTTTTGCTAGATAATAAGAAAGATTGGACGACAGTGTATGGTGGACGTAACCCATTCTGGGTGAACCACGTTAAATTTCTTTGTTATTTGTGTCCTATTTTATTTCTTTATCTTTTGTATTTAAATCTACATATAATTGTTAGTTCATATCTGCTTCGGATCTGCTTGAAACCCTAACAATTGGTATCAGAGCGAGGTTTTCTGTAAATTGGCAGGACTTTCAGATTTGAGTGGGAGCAATGGAGGATTCCAAATTCAAGGTTGAAAAGTTTAATGGCCAGAATTATCAGTTATGGAAAATGCAGATGGAGGATTACCTGTATCAAAAGGATTTGTGGCAGCCATTGGAAGGAAAGGCAAAGAAACCGACCACAATGTCAGATGAAGAGTGGGACATTTTAGATAGAAAGGCACTGGGATCCATTTGATTGTGCCTTGTGCCATCTGTAACATTCAATATAACAGAAGCAAAAATGGTTGTAGATTTGATGGCAACATTGGCTAAGTTGTATGAGAAACCCTTGGCTTTGAATAAGGTATTTCTTATGAAGCGTTTGTTTAATTTGAAAATGAGTGAGGGAGGATATGTAGCAGAGCACTTAAATGAATTTAATACAATTACCAGTCAATTGTCTTCAGTAAAAATTACCTTTGCAAAAGAGGTTAGGGCTCTCTTGATTTTATGTTCTTTGCCAGAAAGATGGAATAGCTTGGTTATGGTTGTAAGTAACTCTGTCTCTGGTAAAAATACTTTGGTATTTGATGATATTGTTGGTGTTATCCTAAGCGAGGAAATGAGAAGAAAAAGCACAGGTGAGACTCCAACATCATCGGGTAGTGTTTTGAATGTGGAGAATAGAGGAAGATCAAAGGAAAGAGGAAAAGGCCCTGGGAATGAGAAGTCACGAGGGAAGTCAAAGAAAGGACGCTCTCAATCTAGAGGAAAGAAAGATTGTTGGTACTGTGGAAAGCCTGGTCATCTAAAGAAAGACTGTTGGTCTCAGAAAAACAAAGAAGGAGACAAAAATGAAAATGATAGTAAGGAAGCTAATATTTCAAGTAATACTTTACAAGATGCTTTAATCTTATGTTTGGATAATGTTAATGATTCCTGGGTAATAGATTTCGGGGCTTCATTTCATGCTACACCCCATAGAAAATATTTTCTAGATTATGTTCTTTGGATAGGTATATTTGGGTGATGATGAGCCCTGTCAAATTGTTGGAAAAGGAAAGATAAAGATCAAGTTGCAGAATGGTAATGACTGGTTTCTGTAGGAGGTAAGACATGTTCCTAATTTAACAAGAAATTTAATTTCTGCAGGGCAACTAGGTAGTGAAGGTTGCATAGTTACCTTCTCAAACAGTATGTGGAAGGTCACTAAAGGATCATTAGTAGTAGCTAAAGGTGTGAAGGTAGGAACATTATATCTATGTACTGGTAACACTTACTCTACCTTAGCTGCTATAGATAAAGTTACTGCAAGGACAACAACAATAAATGTTGCAAGAACAAATTCAATAATGTGGCACCATAGGCTTGGACACATGAGTGAGAAAGGGATGAAAATCCTTCACTCCAAAAATCTATTGCCAAGACTAAAGAAGATTGATTTAGAGTTCTGTGAAAACTGTGTTTATGGTAAACAGAAAAGAGTCAGATTTCTCAAGGTTGGGAAAGAGAAGAAGAGTGAGAAGTTAGAGCTTGTACATTTAGATGTATGGGGACCGGCTCAGGTATCATCTCTTGGTGGCTCTTGTTATTATGTTATTTTTATTGATGACTCAACCAAAAAAACATGGGTATATTTCCTAAAACAAAAATCAGATGTTTTTGAAACTTTTAAGAAATGGAAAGTTTTGGTTGAGAATGAGACAGGAAAAAAGTTGAAGTGTCTCAGATCGGATAATGGAGGTGAGTATTGCAGAAAAGCATTTGAATATTACTGTTCCTTAAAAGGGATTCGAAAGCAGAAGATAGTTCTAGGAATTCCTTAGGAAAATGGTGTGTCAGAGAGAATGAATAGGACCATCATAGAACGTGTGAGGAGCAAGAGATTGCATGCTGGATTGCTCTTACATTTATGGGCAAATGTTGTACATACTGCTATCTATTTGATAAATAGAGGACCTTCAACCCCTTTGGATGGTGGTATTCCAGAGGAGGCATGGACTAGTAAAAAGGTAAATTATTCTTTTCTAAAAACTTTTGGTTGCGAAGCTTTTGTCCATGTTGATAAAGAAAATAGAACCAAGCTTGATGCTAAATCTCAGAAATGTACCTTCATTGGATATGGGATAGATGAATATGGCTATCAGTTATGGGATTTTGAAAATAAGAAAATAATTAGAAGTAGAGATGTTATATTCAACGAGAAGGTTATGTATAAAGAATAGATGCAGGAAAAGAAGCATGAACAAGACAAACAAGAATATGTGGTGTTGGATGAGATTCCTGAAAATGAAATGCCAAAGGTACCTGATGCTCAGCAACAACGGATTGTCCTACAAACTCCTGCAAGTGTTAGACGTTCTATGAGGACAAGTAGACCCCCTAAAAGATTTTCTCCTTCTTTGTATTCTATTTTATTAATGGATTCTGGTGATCTAGAAGAATATGAAGAAGCAATGCAGGTAGATGCCAAACAACAGTGGGAGCTAGGCATGAAAGAAGAGATGGACTCCTTGATGAAAAATAAGACTTGGGTCTTAGTCCCTTTACCTGTAGAAAAAAGAGCCTTGCCTAAGAAATGGGTTTATCGACTGAAGGAGGAGGAAGGAGGTCAGAAAAGATATAAGGCCAAACTTGTGGTAAAAGGTTTTGCACAGAAAAAGGGTATAGATTATGATGAAATTTTTCTCCTGTTGTAAAAATGACTTCAATTAGAACTGTACTTAGTCTTGTGGCTACAGATGATTTACATCTTGAACAATTAGATGTCAAAATAGCTTTTCTCCATGGAGATTTGGAGGAGGAAATTTACATGTTGCAACCATAGGGATATGAGGTCAAAGGTAAGGAGAACTTGGTGTGCAAGTTGAAGAAAAGTATGTATGGCCTAAAGCAAGCACCCCGACAATGGTATTTAAAATTTGATTGTTTCATGGCTGAACACAGTTATCATAGATGTCATTCTGATCATTGTGTATATTTTAAGAGATTGGATAATGATAGTTATATTATCTTGTTGCTTTATGTTGATGACATGCTTGTTGCTGGTTCTAACATGGAACACATAAATGATCTTAAACAAAAATTAGCCAGGTCATTTTCTATGAAGGATTTGGGTGCAGCTAAGCAAATTCTCGGTATGAGGATTACACGGGATAGGAAAAATAGACCCTTAAATTTGTCCCAAAGTGAATATATAAAGAAGGTGTTGAAAAGATTTAACATGCAGGATGCAAAAACAGTTAGTACACCTTTGGCTAGTCATTTTAAATTGACTAAGGAGATGTGCCCAAAGGCACAGGAAGAGGTTAATAAAATGTCTAACATCCCATATTCATCAACTATCGGTAGTCTGATGTATGCAATGGTATGCACAAGGCCAGATATTGCACATGCAGTGGGAGTTGTGAGCAAGTTTATGAGTAATCCAGGTATGGAACATTGGAATGCTGTGAAATGGATTCTTCGGTATTTGAAAGGAACTACTACGAAGGCATTATGTTTCAAAGGATCTAATGCTGCTCTGAGTGGATTTATTGACTCTGATTTGGCAGGTGATATTGATTCATGGAGGAGTACTACAATGTATGTTTTTACTATAGAGGGAACTGCAGTCAGTTGGATTTCTAGGCTGCAAAAGGTTGTTGCACTTTCAACCACTGAAGCTGAGTATGTTGTTGCTATAGAAGCCAACAATGAGATGATTTGGTTGTAATGTTTTTTGAAGGAATTGGGTCAGACACAAGAGGATAGCCCATTGTATACTAATAGCCAGAGTGCCATTCATCTTGCAAAGAACTCTGCTTTTCATTCAAGGACAAAGCACATTCAACTCAAGTACCACTTCATCCGAACTGTTTTGGAGGAGGGTCAGTTATGGCTTGAGAAGATTCACACAAGTGAGAATCCTGCTGATATGTTCACAAAGGCAGTTCCATAGGAGAAGCTGATTTCTTCATCAGTTTCTGTTGGTCTTCTTGATTGATAATTGTGGAATTTATACCAGTCAAGTCCTAGTATTTTATCCAGCGGATGTTGCATGTATAGTGGTGTCGTGTAGTATCAGTCTCCAAGTGGGAGATTGTTGAAATGTGGTGACTAATCAGCAAAGTACTGTACATGTTATAAGTGGTTGGGATGCTTAAGGCATTGTAAGGTTGATGTACTATTTTTGCTAGATAATAAGAAAGATTGGACGGTTGTGTATGGTGGACGTAACCAATTATTGGTGAACCACGTTAGATCTCCGTGTTATCTATATCCTGTTTTATTTCTTTATCTTTTGTATTTAAATCTACATATAATTGTTAGTTCATATTTGCTTCAGATCTACTTGAAACCCTAATAGGCCCAATGTGGGTCTAGGAGTCATAAAAAGCAACACTAGGAAAGTTGCTCAAAAGTTGCAAAAGTTGCATGACAACTTTTAAAAGTTGTCAAGAAAATTTTCCACCATGTTGTCAAGTTCTTTAGGTTAGCATGGAAAACCCTAGTTTGGGCACATAGACCAAGGAAAAGGTAGTATAAGTACTTGCAAACCCTAAATTCATGGGTTGGATGTCAGACATTGTACAGCCCTAGCAAAGAGATCAGACTGAGACTGTAAAACTGTTACCAGTCAGATTGAATGAAGAAAACAAGCAAATTAATGCATTGAGATACGTCCAAAACTATGTGGTTTGTCTTTCATGGTGTGAATACTTTCATTTCAAGCAATTAGTTTAGGTTTTTCCTTGCAGATTGAGTGAGTTTGTAAATAGTTTGTAAACTGTCTTCTTACTGTCCAGTTTTGGACAGGATTGTGTAAATGAAGTCTTAACACCATTCCCTATTGTGGAACCACCATGAAACCATGGGGAATGGATGTGAAGACCCTATACTATAGTCCCAAGCAAGAAGGGCCCTTGAAAATGTAGGAAGTCCAAGCAAAGACCTACTCCTAGGCGAGACTAGACAGTGCCTAATTAGGAGAGGTTAGATTGCAGAGGTCTTGGAGAGAAAGGTTGGACAGAGGAGAGTACATCCATTGGAGGAAGTGTAGAGGAGTGTTAGAAGCATCATTGGTGTGAAGGAGGAGCCTCCACCAATCAAAACAAGGTGGCTAACACACAAAACCCTCACTATGACCTAGGTAGACTACAAAACCCTCACAAAACCCTTGAAAAACCCCAAAATTTGCCCTAGGCACTGGACGGCCACTTGGAGGCCCAAAACCTAGAAAATCCTTGATCCCTTGCCAATTGAATGGCAGTCCATTTTGGGAGTTAGGGCTATTTGCACATCGTGTGTGAGAGGGAGCCCTAGAAGACTGGTTGGGAGGCCTAATTGGTCCTAATCCTTGTAGCCTTGTTTTGTAAGCAAAAACACAAAACAGTGAAATCGGTAGAAAGGATGAAGGTAGAAACTTCTTGGAAGCACATGGAGGGATGTATAACATGGTTTAAGACCTGATTGAACCTTTCTAAGACCTTGGAAAGTGTGGAACAAGACTTAGCCCTTATTAGCCATAGTAAGGAGTTTTGAGTCTCATGAGTATGTGAGACCTTAGCAGCAACATAGCAACTCATTAGTGGGTGGATTGGGCAAGGTCAGGGGATTCCTCAAGCAAAGGGAGTCCTAGAGACCCTAGGGTATGAGGAGAACACTAGGTGATCCAAGAAAAGGATCCAGGAGCATAGACTAGGCTAGTCTATCCCAAACCCCATCCCATTAGATTAGTATCAGAGCAAGTAAAAGACTTGTTGGACTGTGTATGTCTCTATATACTGGTGAATCAATAGGGGAGGGCAGAATGGTTACTAATGCAGAGCTATCTAGAGAAGTATAAGAGCAGAAGGAGAAAAATAGACTCCTTGAAGCAGCTATGAGTGAGATAAGGGATAAACTATAGGAAGTGGTGGATCAGAGAAGACATGAACCTTGGGATGAAGACACTAAGGGTAAAGGAATGAGAACTATAGACATAGATGACATAATTCCTAAACCAGATCCCTTGTTCAATGAAGAACCTTTTGTGAAGGCTATTAAAGCTTTGAACACCAAGGCTTTTGAAGGATTGCCACATTTTAGTGGAAGAATGGACATAGACATTGTTGTGGAATGGATTGAGGGCATGGAAAACCACTTTGAGTGTGAAGGAGTGATAGAGGCTCAGAAGGTTAAAGTTGCCAAATCAAGATTAAGGGGAGCAGCTTTGACATGGTGGAAGTACCTACAAGAAGAAAGGATTAGCATGGGAAAGCTATGGTGAGTAAGATTAAGGAGAACTACTTACCAAAGGATTATGAAGTTCAAATTCATAAGAAGAGGCAAGGATTGAAGCAAAAATATCTTGATGTAACTTCCTACACCGAAGAGTTTCAAAAGCTTTGTCTTAGATCAAAGGTTCAAGAAGATGAATCTATTAAGGTGGCTAGGTATCTAAGCGGCCTAAAGTGGAACATTCAGGAGGAGATAACCCTATGGACTCCTACTATTGTTCAGAAATGTCATCAGCTTGTTGTCAAGGTAGAAGAGAGGAACAAAAGGAAAGGAGACTCCAATAATAGGGGTAGAGGCAGAGGTAGAGATCAAGTGAACCATCGAGGTGGTTACCAAAGCAAGACAAATGAGCCAAGGAACCAAGGAGAAGCCAAGTTGACTGAGCATGGTAGTGAAACCAATCTCAAACGAGGACATTCTAGAGGAAGAGGTGCACAAGGTGGTCTAATTAGGGGTAGAGGTACCAACAGAGGTAACTCCTATTTTGCAACAATGAAGTGTTACTATTGTGGACAATTGGGACACCCGGCATATAGATGCCTTGACAAGCCTACCACATCAAATAGTGGAAAGAGGGTTGATTATACACAAGAAGACTCTTGAAGAAGCAAGACACCAGATGTGGACAAGATTGAATAAGAAATTGGTGAGAATCTGATGTTCAATAGGATTCTAATCAGACAGTTGGTTAAGGATGAACCCAAACATAGGAGAGCATTGTTTAGGGTGAGATGCAAAGTTCTTGGTAAAGTGTGCAAGGTGATAGTTGATACAAGCTCAACTGACAACATCATCTCAGAAGAGGAAGTTAGGAAGTTGAAACTCACAAGAATACCCCACACCAATCCTTACAAGGTGACATGGTTGAACAAAGGACAAAGTGTGCTAGTTAATGAGCAGACTTAGGTAGAGTTTTCTATTGGAGGATATAAGGATAAGATCCTTTGTGATGTGTTACCTATGGATGCATGCCACTTATTTCTAGGAAGACCATGGCAATTTGATAGGAAGGTGATCTATGATGGAGAGGAGAACTCCATATCATTCAAGAAGGAAAGCAAGACCTTCAAGATTCAGTCTTTGATAGAGGAGGAAGAGGGCACTTCAAAAACACCTAGTGTTTTAATGGCTACTGGTAAAGAGTTCTTAAATTTGCTGCATGAGGAAGAGATAGTGAAGTGTGCCATCTTTGTGAAGCCAAAGGAGAAAGTAGACAAGTTGTAGGCAGAAGTACCCAAGGAGGTAAAGCAAATGTTGCAAGAGTATATGGATATAGTGAGTGATGGAGCACCTACAACACTCCCACCAAGAAGGTCTATAAGTCATCAAATAGACTTTGTTCCTGGTGCATCCTTACCTAACAAGGCCACATATAAGCTCACACCTGATCAGAATAAAGAAGTAGCAAGGCAAGTGCAAGAGTTATTGGAACAAGGACTGAATAAGAAGAGCATCAGCCCATGTGCAGTCCCAGTAGTGCTAGCATCAAAAAGAGGAGGTAAGTGGAAACTTTGCACTAACTCAAGAGCAATCAATAGGATTACCATAAGGTATAGGTTTCCTATTCATAGAATAGAGGATCTAATGGACTGTTTAGGAGGGGCTATGTATTTTACCAAGCAAGACCTTAAAAGTGGTTATCACTAGATAAGAATTAAGGAGGGTGATGAGTGGAAGACTGCTTTTAAAAATAAAAATGGATTGTATGAATGGCTTGTGATGCCATTTGGGCTTACTAATGTGGGTCTAGGAGTCCTAAAAAGCAACACTAGGAAAGTTGCTCAAAAGTTATAAAAGTTGCATGACAACTTTTAAAAGTTGTCAAGCAACTTTTCCAGTTAGCATGGAAAACCCTAGTTTGGGCACAAAGATCAAGGAAAATGTAGTATAAGTACTTGAAAACCCTAAATTCATGGGTTGGATGTCAGACATTGTAGGCCCTAGCAAAGAGATCAGACTAAGACTGTAAAAATGTTACGAATTAGTTTGAATGAAGAAAACAAGCAAATTAATGGATTGAGATACATCCAAAACTATGTGGTTTGTCTTTCATGGTGTGAATGCTTTCATTTCAAGCAATTAGTTTAGGTTTTTCCTTGCAGATTGAGTGAGTTTGTAAATAGTTTGTAATCTGTCTTCTTACTGTCCAGTTTTGGACAGGATTGTGTAAATGAAGTCTTAACTCCATTCCCCATTGTGGAACCACCATGAAACCATGTGGAATGGGTTTGAAGACCCTCTACTATAGTCCCAAGAAAGTAGGGCCCTTGAAAATGTAGGAAGGTGAAGCAAAGACCTACTCCTAGGCAAGACTAGACAGTGCCTGGTTAGGAGAGGTTAGATTGCAGAGGTCTTGGAGAGCAAGGTTAGACAGAGGAGAGTACATCCATTGGAGGAAGTGTAGAGGAGTGTTAGAAGCATCATTGGTGTGAAGGAGGAGCCTCCACCAATCCAAACAAGGTGGCTAACACACAAAACCCTCACTATGACCTAGGCAGACTACAAAACCCTCACAAAACCCTTGAAAAACCCCAAAATTTGCCCCAGGCACTGTACGACCACTTGGAGGCCCAAAACCTAGAAAATCCTTGAACCCTTTCCAATTGAATGGTAGTCCATTTTGGGAGTTAGGGTTGTTTGTGCATCGTTTGTGAGAGGGAGCCCTAGAAGACCAGTTGGGAGGCCTAATTGGTCCTAATCCTTGTAGCCCTGTTTTGTAAGCAAAAACACAAAATAGTGATATTGGTAGAAAGGATGAAGGTAGAAACTTCTTGGGAGCACATGGAGGGATGTAAAACATGGTTTAAGATCAGATTTAACCTTGCTAAGACCTTGGAAAGTGTGGAACAAGACTTAGCCCTTATTAGCCATAGTAAGGGGTTTTGAGTCTCATGAGTAGGTGAGACCTTAGTAGCAGCATAGCAATTCATTGGTGGGTAGATTGGGAAAGGCCAGGGGATTCCTCAAGCAAAGGGAGTCCTAGAGACCCTAGGGTGTGAGGAGAACACCAGGTGATCCAAGAAAAGGATCCAGGAGCATAGACTAGGCTAGTCTATCCCAAACCCCATCCCATTAGATTGGTATCAGAGCAAGTAAAAGACTTGTTGGACTGTGTATGTCTCTATATACTGGTGAATCAATAGGGGAGAGTAGAATGGTTACTAATGCAGAGCTGGCAAGAGAAGTAGAAGAGCAGAAGGAGAAAAATAGACTCCTTGAAGCAGCTATGAGTGAGATAAGGGATAAACTACAGGAAGTGGTGGATTAGAGAACACATGAACCTTGGAATGAAGACACCAAGGGTAAAGGCAAGAGAACTATAGACATAGATGACATAATTCCTGAACCAGATCCCTTGTTCAATGAAGAGCCTTTTGTGAAGGCTATTAAAGCTTTGAACAGCAAGGCTTTTGAAGGATTGCCACATTTCTATGGAAGAATGGATATAGACACTATTATGGAATGGATTGAGGGCATGGAAAACCACTTTGAGTGTGAAGGAGTGACAGAGGCTCAGAAGGTTAAAGTTGCCAAATCAAGATTAAGGAGAGCAGCTTTGACATGGTGGAAGTACCTACAAGAAGAAAGGATTAGCATGGGAAAGCTATGGTGAGTAAGATTAAGGAGAACTGCTTACCAGAGGATTATGAAGTCCAACTTCATAAGAAGAGACAAGGATTGAAGCAAAAAGATCTTGGTGTAACTTCCTACACTGAAGAGTTTCAAAAACTTTATCTTAGATCAAAGGTTCAAGAAGATGAATCTATTAAGGTGGCTAGGTATCTAAGCGGCCTAAAGTGGAACATTCAGGAGGAGATAAGCCTATGGAATCCTACTACTATTCAGAAATGTCATCAGCTTGTTGTCAAGGTAGAAGAGAGGAACAAAAGGAAAGGAGACTCCAATAATAGGGGTAGAGGCAGAGGTAGAGATCAAGTGAATCACTAAGGTGGTTACTAAAGCAAGACAAATGAGTGAAGGAACCAAGGAGAAGCCAAGTTGGCTGAGCATGGTAGTGAAACCAATCTCAGAGGAGGACATTCTAGAGGAAGAGGTGCACAAGGTGGTCCAAATAGGGGTAGAGGTACCGATAGAGGTACCTCCTATTTTACAACAATGAAGTGTTACAATTGTGTACAATTGGGACACCCGAAATATAGATGCCCTGACAAGCCTACCACATCAAACAGTTGAAAGAGGGTTGTTTAAGCACAAGAAGACTCTTCAAGTAGCAAGACACCAGATGTGGACCAGATTGAATTAGAAATTGGTGATAATCTGATGTTCAATAGGATTCTAATTAGATAACCGGTTAAGGACGAACCCAAACATAGGAGAGCATTGTTTAGGGTGAGATGCAAAGTTCTTGGTAAAGTGTGCAAGGTGATAGTTGATACAGGCTCAACTAACAACATCATCTCAGAAGAGACAATTAGGAAGTTGAAACTCACATGAATACCCCACACCAATCCTTACAAGGTAACTTGGTTGAAAAAAGGACAGAGTGTGCTAGGCAATGGGCAGACTTGGGTAGAGTTTTCTATTGGAGGATATAAGGATAAGATCAGTTGTGATGTGTTACCTATGGATGCATGCCACTTATTGCTAGGAAGACCCTGGCAATTTGATAGGAAGATGATCTATGATGGAGAGGAGAACTCCATATCATTCAAGAAGGAAAGCAAGACCTTCAAGATTTAGTCTTTGACAAAGGATGAAGAGGGCACTTCAAAAACACCTAGTGTTTTAATGGCTACTAGTAAAGAGTTCTTAAATTTTCTGCATGAGGAGGAGATAGTGAAGTGTGCCATCTTTGTGAAGCCAAAGGAGAAAGTAGACAAGTTGTAGGTAGAAGTACCCAAGGAGGTAAAGCAAATGTTGCAAGAGTATAAGGATATAGTGAGTGATGGAGCACCTGCAACACTCCCACCAAGAAGGTCTATAAGTCATCAAATAGAGTTTGTTCCTGGTGCATCCTTACCTAACAAGGCTGCATATAAGCTCACAATTGATCAGAATAAGGAAGTAGCAAGGCCAGTGCAGGAGTTATTCAAACAAGGACCGATTAAGAAGAACATCAGCCCATGTGCAGTCCCGATAGTGCTAGAATAAAAAAAAGGAGGTAAGTGGAAACTTTGCACTGACTCAAGAGCAATCAATAGGATTACCATAAGGTATAGGTTTTCTATTCCTACAATAGAGGATCTAATGGACTATTTAAGAGGGGCTATGTATTTTACTAGGCTAGACATTAAAAGTGGTTATCACCAGATAAGAATTAAGGAGGGTGATGAGTGGAAGACTGCTTTTAAAACCACAGATGGATTGTATGAATGGCTTGTGATTCCATTTGGGCTTACTAATGCTCCAAGCACCTTCATGAGGTTGATTAATGAGGTGTTAAAATACTTCATAGGCAGATTTGTGGTAGTGTACCTAGATGGCATTCTCATCAATAGCAAAACTAAGGAAGAGCTCCTTGAGCATTTGACGTTAGTTTTAGAAAGGTTGCATGAGGAGAAATTATCCATAAACCTAGAGAAGTGTGACTTCTTGAAGCAAGAGTTGGTTTACTTAGGATTTGTGGTGTCTAAGGGAACCTTGAAGATGGACCCAAGCAAAGTGGAGGAAATCTTGAATTGGCCTACACCTAAAACAGGGACTGAGGTAAGGAGTTTCCATGGATTAGCTCAATTCTATAGGAAGTTTGTGAGGAATTTCAGTGGTATATGTGCACCAGTCCTTGACACCATTAAAGGAGGTCTTAAAACTAAGTTTGAAAGGACTGAGCAAGTAGACAAAGCATTTCAATTGTTGAAATAGGAAGTAGCCACAAAACCTATCCTTCTCCTACCTACGTTTGATCTGCTATTCACTTTGGTGTGTGATGCAAGTGGAGTTGTAGTAGGTGGTGTATTGCGTCAAGAGGGAAGACCTGTGGCATTTTTTAGTGAGAAGCTTAATGAAGCAAAGAAGAAGTACTCAACTTATGATGTAGAGTTTAATGCATTAGTGCAGTCTCTAAAGAAATGGAGGCATTACCTACTTCCAAAAGAATTTGTAGTGTTCACAGACAATCAGGCATTGAGTTACATAAACACTCAAGAGAAGCTAAGCAACAAGCATCTGAAATGGATGGAATACCTCCAATCCTTCACCTTCACCATCAAGCACAAGAAGGGGCAGCTCAATAAGGTGGCAGATGCATTAAGCAGGAAATTGTTGATAGTTCAAGAGTTACAGTTGCAGAGCATAGGAATAGAAGGTTTGAAAGACCTCTATGAAGGAGATGAAGACTTCTCAATAGCTTGCAAGGTTTGCAAAGAGTTTGAGAACCATTTCCATGGTGAGTATGCAGATTACATTCTCCAAAATGGTCTCTTGTTCAAAGGTAATCAGTTGTGTGTACCTAGAGGATCCATGAGGGAGAACCTCATCCAAAGAGAAACATAATGGCAGTTTAAGTGGACACTATGGAGTCAACAAGACCTTGGACTTAGTACAGAGGTACTACTATTGGCCAAAGTTGCCACGAGATGTGAAAAGATATGTAGAACAGTGTGGTGTATGCCAAAGAGCCAAAGGTGGATCAAGCAATACCGGTTTATATCAACCATTACCGGTCCCTAACATTCCTTGGGATTGTATAAGCATGGAATTTGTAGTAGGACTTCCCAAGACAAAAAGAGGTATGGACAACATCTATGTGGTAGTAGATAGATTTTCCAAGATGAGTCATTTTATCCCATGTAAGACTACACATGATGCAAGCTATGTTGCACATCTCTTCTTCAAAGAGATTGTTAGGATTCATGGACTCCCTTTAAGAATTATTTTAGACAGGGACAACAAGTTCATGGGTCATTTTTGGCAAACATTATGGAGGAGACTAGGAACCAACTTGTCATTTAGCTTAGCTTACCATCCACAAACACATGGTCAAACTGAAGTCATCAATAGGGTGTTAGGTAACTTGTTGAGGTGTTTAACTAAGGAATATGGCCATACATGGGACCTAATCATTTCTCAAGTAGAGTATGCACATAATGACAGTGTGAATAGAACCACCGGTAGAAGTCCTTTTGAGGTTGTCTATGGTAGACATCCAAGAGGAGTATGTGAGTTGAGAGACCTTGGTAGTCAGGAAATGAAGAGTGGGCAAGCAGAAGACTTCACTCAAACCATCAAGGAAGTTCAAGAGCAAGTTAAGCAGGCCATCCTTGAATCCACTCAAAAACTGAAAGCCAAAGTGGATGAAAAAAGGAGAGAAGTTCAGTTCAAGGTGGGTGACTATGTGATGGTCCATTTGAGCAAAGCTAGGATGCAAGGAGGTAAGCCTACCAAACTGCAGATGAGAAGGGTAGGACCTTGTAGAATCCTATTGCAATATGGTAAGAATGCCTACAAAGTTGACCTGCCTTCAAATTTAGCTATATCACCAGTCTTTAATGTAGCTGACCTAATCATGTACAAGGGTGAGATAGCAAGGCAGACTGAGAACCAAGCCAAGGTACTGTAGGACCTTGATGTTAATGTCTTACCACAGGTGAAGAAGCCTAAAGTAGAGGAGATTTTGGAATCAAGAGTTAAGAAGTCCACTAGACACTAGGTCTACATGGAGCACTTAGTGAAATGGGCAGATCAACCAATATCTGAAGCTACATGGGTGGAGGAGAGCAAGTTCAAGGCACTTGGAATAGACCCAGCTCTCATCTCTTCTTCTATTTCTTAAGTTTTTTGTAGAGGGGGAGTATGGTGCAGGAGCACCCTTCCAAACTATTTCTCTTTCTTTTTTTGTTGGTGTTATGCTTCTTATGAAGCTATTGTACATGAATAAGATCCATGAGCTCATGTGTGCTAGACTAGGTCCTAGTTAGGGTCCTAGTGGAGATCTTAGGGGTCATGAGTCAAGATTGTGATTTTCTTAAAAATTGAGGATATGTGTGTCCTTGAAGTGTTTAGGGGTCCTTTATAATAGGGTGGTGTCCTTAGGTTGGCCCAATGTGGGTCTAGGAGTCATAAAAAGAAACACTGGGAAAGTTGCTCAAAAGTTGCATGACAACTTTTAAAAGTTGTCAAGCAACTTTTCCACCATGTTGTCAAGTTCTTTAGGTTAGCATGGAAAACCCTATTTTGGGCACACAAACTGAGGCAAAGGTAGTATAATTACTTGCAAACCCTAAATTCATGGGTTGGATGTCAGACATTGTACGACCCTAGCAATTAGTTTAGGTTTTTACTTGCAAATTGAGTGAGTTTTTAAATAGTTTGTAAACTGTCTTCTTACTGTCCAATTTTGGAGAGGACTGTGTAAATGAAGTCTTAACTCCATTCCCAATTGTGGAACCACCATGAAACCATGGGGAATGGATGTGAAGACCCTACACTATAGTCCCAAGCAAGCAGGGCCCTTGAAAATGCAGGAAGGCCAAGCAAAGACCTACTCCTAGGTGAGACTGGGAAGTGCCCGGTTAGGAGAGGTTAGATTGCAAAGGTCTTGGAGAGCAAGGTTGGACAGAGGAGAGTACATCCTATAGATTAGGAAATTGAAAATAATCAAAACAATAGCAATTAGGACAACCACAAAACCTAAAGCTGCTATGAAAGCAATCCCAATCCAATCAATGAAGACATAAAGACAAGATATTCAAATCAAATGAAATCAACGCAAACTGACGTAGATATCTCCTTCATGTGGCTCCATTGTTCTTCTTTCACCTTCAAATTTGATGTGGATCTCACCTACAAGTGCAAAATGCAAGTGGAAAGCAAGTTGTTGATGAAATTCATAGTATAAGGTTACTCGAAAATGTGATTGATTCTCCCTTTTCTTTGAAAAAAATCATCCAATTTATAGACAAATTGGAGAGAGGACAAGATTAGCATGAAGAGATTTGAAAGGAAATTCAAATCAAGAAAGGCAAAATTATGACAAATGTATGACAATTTCTATGCAAGGTGTATGACAAATTATGCACAAATTATGGCAAGTTGCTATGCAAGATGTATGAAAAATTATGACAAATTATGACAAGATTGAAATAGAAATTAGGAATTAGGAGAAATTAGCAAATTAAAATTTTTTTTAGGAAAATGATGAAATAGAAATTAGGTGAATTAATTAATAGGTTTTCATCCATTAATTAATTCATGAAAGAGACCTAGGACTAAATAAATAGATTTATTTAACCCACAAAGGAGAAGAAAAGGATTAAATGAACAAATCATAAAACCCTAGAAATAAGAGGACAAGGAATTAGGTCAAGACAACAAGAAATTAATGTAGGTTTGATCATGATTCTAATTGACAAAGGACCAATGTTGATAAATGATTGAGATTGGTTGACAAAAATCAATGACAAATTGACCAAGATTGACAAGGAGATCAAATTGATAGGCACCAATTGATGAGGAACAATGACTAATCAATCCAAATTGACATGATTGAAAAGGACAAGGATCGATGATGAATTGATTGCAAAATGACAAGATTGACAAGGACAAGGATCGATGGCGAATCGATCGCAAATGATTACTAACAAGCTAAAGATGATTGAAAAATTGACAAGAGGAAAAAACCCTAATTCTATCATCGATTAGGATTGGTGATGTCCAAAATGATGATAAATGAGCATGCACCATGATGCGACAGGATAAGATCAACCAAAATCATGACTGAAGATTGCTATCGACAAGACCTAATTTGAAAGTGAGAAAAATGAGGAATGCAGAAGAAGGACTCGATGCTCGCAAATGATAAAGACCAAGTGTGCAACATAGAAGAAATGTTAATGTGATGCAAGAACCCTAAAATAAGGCAATGCGCAAATGTTAAAGTATGACTCCACAAGCGTTGACCATTTTTAGACGTCTACATTTTGCCCCTCTTTGAGACAATGCGATTCTAAGCATTGTTTCAAAGAACAATAATGAAAATGCCGCAGACAATAACGATGACATATGCATGCCCCCTTGAGGAATTGGCTAGAAAAATCCAGAAAAGAGGCCAAGTGATCGGTAAGAATGACAAAAGACAATAGGTTCGAATGGATCAAAAATCGAAGGTCGGATGCACAAAGGACAAGCAGTGGAAGGCGCAAAAGACCATGACCAGACTGATGGAAGAAATGTTAGTAAGAAGAAATTAGATAGAGGACAGTTAGAGATGAAGGAAAAATTGCTTTCACAAATGCACATAAGTAGGTGAGAACCTTTATTTATTGTAGCAAAGCGGATGCAGAGCATCATGGCATTGAAGGCCAGAGCTAGAACGTAACACCTTTTGCAAAAGACAAACACATCGCACACAAGGAATGAGTGAAGCATCCTAGAGTGCATAAATCAAGGGTCGAGGTATGTGCGGCATTCACAAAGAGAATGTACTTATCACAAACACCCAATGATATAGTTGCCCTAGGTTGTGACAAACATTCCACAAACAACAAACACAACAAAAAAGGAAAGGGACCATGAACCATCCCGGTCACTCTAAATCACTCAGTGACATCATTGAGCAACATAGGAACATGATCGAAGCCAAAGATAAATCAGCAAAAAGATAAGATGCACAAATTCAACCAAGTCAAACAAATAGTCTGATCGTCATTGTCAAAAGTGGAAAACAAGAATGATCATGCTGTCTGGTTTCAGGGAATGCGGTACCCCATCGAAGATAGGACACAGTCTGGTTTCGAGTATACCACACCCTGTATAAGACCCATGATAATGTTGACAAGGACCAATGGTAATGTTGATGCTATTTGGATTCATGTGACAATTGTGATCAGGTTGAATGCTTGCTTGGTTGAACAGTTCATCTGTTAATGTGTGATTTCATTAAAGCACAATGTTTGATTGATTGTCATTGATGTATGCTCAGCGATCTGTTGATGCACAAATGGGACCATTTATTGACAAAAATGCAAAATGCCAAAGAAATTGTTTTTGGATTTTGATGTTTTTCACTTTGTAGGAATTTCGAGTTTTTTACAATTTTTTTGTTCATTTTTCAGGACTTTATTCGACTTTTTAGGGATTTTTTCAGGACATTATTTGATTTTTAGGGATTTTTTTTCAGGACATTATTCGATTTTTTTGGATTTTGACATTTTTGGCTAAAAATGAACACATGATTTTTTTTATGTTTTTGAATGTTTTCAAGATTTTTTTTCAATTTTTTTTATTATTTCAGGACATTTTTCAATTTTTTTGATTTTTAATGATTTTGCCCCCAGTGTCTAGCAAGGCAAGGAATATGATAGGTGAATAAATAGGCTTGCTGAAATGATGGTGGATAGAGGGAAGACAAAGGCCTTTTATTATGGAGACAATACAGATGCAATATTCAAGGGCTATTGTGTGAAGGGACAAGAGACTGGATATGACAATGTAAAGCAGGAACATGGCATGAGGGACATGTCAAGAGGTTTTTGAAACTATGTTTAAATTTTGCATCCTTATGTCAGATCAAGATCAAGGAACAAAAAAAAGAGTGTATGGATAGTGATAAGATATGGATAGGATAAGCAAGACCAAGAATGGATAAGGGCCATGGACTAAAGGTCGGGGTAGGCTAAGGGATAGTAGCAGAAAGTTGCAATAAGACAAGGAATATGGATGAAAGGTTGTAATAAGCAAATGGATAAATACCAAAAGCTATGATGGACTAAAAGCTGCAAACAAGATGCATGATGCTCATGACGATCCTCAGCCT
This sequence comes from Cryptomeria japonica, assembly GCF_030272615.1. Taxonomy (NCBI): domain Eukaryota; kingdom Viridiplantae; phylum Streptophyta; class Pinopsida; order Cupressales; family Cupressaceae; genus Cryptomeria; species Cryptomeria japonica. The sequence goes on from NC_081413.1 coordinate 740,646,403, forward strand.
TGTCAAGATCAAAGGTGGAAAGGGAAACTGGACATGAGGGACAACAGGATATGAAGGGTAATGACAGGGGTTCGATAGGATAATGGAACAATGAAGGACAAAAGGATATGATAGGATAAAACCTGTCCTCGAGTACGGTATGCAAGAAGTTCATAGATTATGCATGATGCCTGTTTGCCAGGTTTTCATCATGGTACTTTCCCAAGGCGCTTATTTGCCAGGTTTTCACCAATGGACGAATTATTTTTGCTTTACTTTTTTTTTCTTTTTTTTTTTTCTCACTTTTTTTTTTTTTTTTTGATTTTGACATTTTAGTCGAAAATGGACACATGATAGGGGATGGAAGAAGGACTCAAACATCTTTTTGTTTGGATAGTAGCCTTGAAAAAAATGGACCATGACCTTTAAAAGTATGCTCAAAGATGTTGGTAGGATAAGGACATGGAAAAAGAGATGAAACTAAGGCAAGGATTTATGTAAAGGATTGGATCAAAGGGATCGAAGGATGAAAAATATGCATTGGATAATGGATAGGGTATTGGAAGAATTGGGCTTCACTGGATGGAAATGAAGGCAAGATCAACATTGGAACACACCTTGATGGGTGGTGGGTTGAAGGAGGAAAAATGGATCTCAGATTGTGAGATTTGGATGGAGGAATAGCTTGGGATTTTGGGACATAAGGGCCCAAAATGGATGAAGAAGGTGATGGAGGAACAAATTTGAGAGGGTTGGATGGAGGAATAGTAACTTTGGATGCCAAGTTGGATGTTTCTTTAGGATTTTGTGCTTCAAGGAGTTGCTTAGGGATCCACATGGTTTTTGATTTTTCATGCTTTTGTGGTTCCTTGGAGTGCATTGCCGACACAAGGGATTTAGGAACCCATATAGATTTTAACTTTTGTTTTTGAGAAATGGGCCTTTGTGACCTTTTGGATTTTTCCTTTTCTTTATAGATAATTTTTTTCTTTGCTTTGACATGTTGATTAGATTGGACATGTTGATCCTTGAATACATGTGGATTTTTAGACTTATGACTTTTATACTTGACATCCAAATTGCTTGGAGGGGGAAAGGAATGCATGGATGGATATAAATGAAATGGAGTTCTTTTGGATGGATGAAATTTACTCAAATATGTGTTCCTTTGTTGACCTTACATACAGGACGCAGGGATATTATAAGGACCTAAGATGGATGGAAGGGATAAAGGGGAAGGGATATGTTTGGATTTTGAAGGGATGTTGGATTTAGTAGGGGTACCCATGTCTTGAGGAATTTCACTGAGGCCATGACCCTTAATATTTTCTTTAACATGAAGGGATTCTTGCTTATGGAGATCTACTCCTTTGCCTTTATGAATATCTTGACTCGTAGGTTACTCTTTTCTTTGGGAAGAAGACACGAGTCCAATGAGGTGGATATGATATGAGAGAAATAATGAGATCCTAAAGTGGATCGAATTGCACCAAAGTGGAAGAAGAACCCATTGTTAATGTCAGGGGTTCATGAACATCTTGCACCATGTTAGAATCATGAGGGGGATTAGGATCATGAGGGGGACTATGATTGTGTAGTGGACATGGTTCAATGACAGGCTCTTCAAGAGATGGAATGGGAGAAATAATGGGATCATCAAAAGAAATGTGATCTTGGAGTGTATATGGAGCATTAAGACAAGGAGATGGAGGAACAAAAGGATCTTGTGGAGGATTTAAAGGAATAATTTGATCTTGACAAGGAGGAAGATCATTAGAATCCTCTTTAAAGGTGCTTTGCTCTTGAATTTTAATGGGATCATCGGAAAGGATGAAAGGGATATCTTGATCTTTCTTAGGAAGTGGAATGTCAATGGGATTTGAAAGGACATTGTGTTCTTGGATAGAATTGATAGGAATAAGTGAATTATTGTGAGTGTCTGGGGAAATGGGATCTTGGTCAACAATTGGATGGGATGATAAGGTTTCAAGATCTTGATCTTCATCTATTTCAAGACACGTTTCTTCATGCTCTAAATTATCCTCTTGACATGGGGTTGGACTTTGGATATGCATGGGGGATTTTGGCAAGGGATTAATGCTTTGGCATGAAGGAAATGCACTTTGAACATTTGTGATGGATTCTGGCAAGGAATCAATGCTTGAACATGAGGAAGAGGGACTTCAAATGGGGTCCTCTAAAATAGGTAATGGCAATAAAGTGCATGGTGGCATTGGGTCTTGTATTTCTGAAACATGACAAGGATGTGCATCATGAATTGGATTATCTTGGCAATCAATTATGGATAGCCCTTGGATAATTTCATCCTTGGGTGTATTGTTTGATGAGGACAATATGGAAGGTTCTTGTGAAACTTCTAAAGGTGTAGGGATAGATGTCATTGGAGAGTCAATTTTTTTGTGGGGGGATGAGGCATTGCTAGACATAAGTGTATTATCTTGATCTTCCTCAAAGAACTCACTTGGTAATTTCCTTAAGATCCTTGCAATAAGGCCACCTTTCTTTCGAGGTTTTGACATAGTTGTATCTAGAATTTGAACTTGTTTGGAAAGGAGTTGGTTCTGGTCTAATGTCATGTTTTGATTTCGAACTAGATGTTGATCAAATTGGTTTGACATGTTCAAAATTTGGCTTGGTGCATGTTGCAAGTTTTGTTTTTGAATTTGTGATTGTAGTTGTTGATACTGAGTTTGTTGTCGATAATTAACAATTGGTTGGACATACTGTTGAAATTGGACCATTGGTTGTGTCTGTTGGAAATGTTGGAAATATTGAACAATTGGTTGTGATGGTTGAAAATGTGATTGATAGTAAACACCTTCTTGTTCTTGTTGTGGAGGCACATAATGTTGTTGTCTCTTTTCTTGAAATTGCTTCATCATCTCTATTTGTGAGAGGAGAGCTGGTATGTTTGATTGTTCAATAAGAGATCTTACATCAATTGGCTCAAAGTTTGGGTTTGGACCTTGAAATTTTTTAAATGTTTTGGACATTTGGGATCTAATCTTCTCACTGTTTTTCACCTTTTGTTCAACAATCTTTGTTTCTCAAGCTAGTTTCTCCTCTAGTTTTTGTATTTGGAGACTTGTTTCATCATAAAAAGTTTGACCAATATTGCCTTGTTGTTGGGTTGGATATAGTTGTGAAAGAGTTTCTTCCTCATGTAATGTTTGAGTTTGAATTTCATGTTGTAGGTTTAGTTGATTCCAGTCAAAAGGTGCATTTTCTCTTGGCATTGGTGGAACACTCCCATATCCCGATTTCATGGGTACAAACACTGGCTCATATAATGGAGGTGGTCCAAGTTGAACCGTTCCATATTGTGGTAATGATGTGTTTGACGAACCTTCAATTTGTAATGTTTGACTAGGTTGAAACTGTGAGTTTGATACGTTGCCAATGGGTTGATATGTTGGTTCGCCCATCTTCTTAGATTTTAACCTTGTTTCAATAGGCATGTCACTATGCAAATGCAATATCTTTGGTATTTTTTTTATTTTCAAAGGATGATGTATGATATGCAACTAAATGCAACCTAAATAGATGTAATCTATGGCAAGAATGCAACCTATGTTTTTGTTGTTTTTCAAGGTTTTGACAAAAATTTTGGAATGCAAACCTAAAGACTCAACCTTGGGAAGTTGAAATGAAGCCAAGACCTTAAAGGACAAAGGACCAAATGACAATAGGAAAAATTGACAATGTCTCACCTATATGCTTGGATACTAAGCTACGTTTGACAAAAATGATATTAATGAAAGGACAAATTTTAGACAAGGTCAAGACTCCTTAACAACAACTTAGGGTATCATCCAAAGTTTTGATTTTTCAAGTTTGACAAACCAAATTTTTGAGACTAAATGCAAGAAGGAAATGATTATGACAATGACTTTGGATATGACATGAAAATGATCTAAGGATATGATATGACAAGATGAAGCCAAGACAAGATGACAATACAATGATAAGGATATGCAAAGACCAATGACTTGGAATATGCAAAATGCAACCTAGGCAAGACCTAATTTTAGCATGACAAGGATAATGCACGAATGTCACCTAAATGGAAATCTAGTTTGGATATGACAATGAAATGCAAACTTAGGGAAATGATTTTGAACCTAAGTGCAAAATGAGGACGCTTGCAATGAAAAGGACTAAAATGAAGGGAGATGACAATATGTCCTAGGACCTAAGTTGGACTATGCAAAACCTAGCCTAAAGTGACATGAATTTTGAAACAAAGATATTCAATGTCTTGACAAGCCATGTTCAAATGTTGGAAGAATACTTGGACAAATTTGGAATTTTGTTTGGATTTTGTTTTGAATTGAAGGTTGTTGATTTTGAAAACCCAAGTTGATTATGAACACTTTTGAAAGTTTGTTTTTGATTTAACTTTTGACAATCACGGAAGACAAAAATGTTTGTTTGACTTTGACTCAAGACAATCAAGCACATTCACAACAAATCCTATGGCTAGCAAGGGCAATATCTGTTGAATCCTCTAACCATAAAATACAACACTCAGCTGGATAGCTAGACGCTTGGTAGCACTAGCTCCCCCTTACAGTGCACTCACTTCTCGGGCATACCAAGCTTCGAGTTCAAGGGGCATCACTTCCCAAGAACTTTCTATCTCTAACTGAGGAGTACATGAGAGGTGTCTTCGGCATGAGCATATCACAATGCCTGAGCCAACAAATAGAAGGATTTTGGCATCTAAAAACAAGAGATTCTAGTAAGGGCATCTGTTTGGGTGGGTATTGATCCAGCGAATAAATGATCGCAATACCATTCCAGCACCTATTGTCTACAACTTTCGTTGCATCCACAGTTATTTAGAGTGGTTCGGAAGAGCTTGGCTTTATCCCATCACCACTTTGGGTCGTTCCCTCTCACCAATGCCTGTGCAAAGTGCTAGGCAAATCGGGAGGCAGGCCCAGTTCTAAGGGTTAAAACATGCAATCAAATTAAAAACAGACAAAGCATGCATGGTGTTCATTAACCTTTAAGAAATGAAATGTGCAACTACTTTAAAAATCGCAATCAAGATGTTTTAATGAGAGTCTTTGATCGTGTCCTGCATAAGATTCGTTAGTAGTTGCATTTTTAGTCTTGTGTCACATGTAACGCCAAGATGCTGCACAGAGAATTAGTACCAAAGAAAAACCAGAATGCAAGAAACAAAATGAAAACAAACAAATTTGCAAGTAAAAACAACTAATTTCACCTCTATTTCTGGCCTTGCATAGGCGCAGAATACCTCAACACAAGTGCAGAAAACTCAAACACAGGCACAAAAAACCCAAACACAGACGTAGAAAACTCAAACATAGGTGCAGAAAATGTCAACACGAGTGTAGAAGTGTCTAGAAAGCTTTGAGTCACCCTGTTTCTTGAGTTTTTCACCTACAAACAGCTCAAAAGCACTCAAAACATGGTTAACGGGTTAGTTCACATCAGGTTCACCAAAATATAGATCAAGAAATTGAAAATCATCAAAACAATAGCAATTAGGACAACCACAAAACCTAAAGCTACTATGAAAGCAATCCCAATCCAATCAATGAAGACATAAAGACAAGATATTCAAATCAAATGAAATCGAAGCAAACCAATGCAAATATCTCCTTCATGTGGCTCCATTGTTCTTCTTTCACCTTCAAATTTGATGTGGATCTCACCTACAAGTGCAAAATGCAAGTGGAAAGCAAGTTGTTGATGAAACTCGCAGTATAAGGTTACTTGAAAATGTGATTGATTCTCCCTTTTCTTTGAAGAAAATCATCCAATTTATAGATAAATTGGAGAGAGGACAAGATTAGCATGAAGAGATTTGAAAGGAAATTCAAATCAAGAAAGGCAAAATTATGACAAATGTATGACAATTTCTATGCAAGGTGTATGACAAATTATGCACAAATTATGGCAAGTTGCTATGCAAGATGTATGAAAAATTATGACAAATTATGACAAGATTGAAATAGAAATTAGGAATTAGGAGAAATTAGCAAATTAATTTTTTTTTTAGGAAAATGATGAAATAGAAATTAGGTGAATTAATTAATAGGTTTTCATCCATTAATTAATTCATGAAAGAGACCTAGGACTAAATAAATAGATTTATTTAACCCACAAAGGAGAAGAAAAGGATTAAATGAACAAATCATAAAACCCTAGAAATAAGAGGACAAGGAATTAGGTCAAGACAACAAGAAATTAATGTAGGTTCGATCATGATTCTAATTGACAAAGGACCAATGTTGATAAATGATTGAGATTGGTTGACAAAAATCAATGACAAATTGACCAAGATTGACAAGGAGATCAAATTGATAGGCACCAATTGATGAGGAACAATGACTAACCGATCCAAATTGACATGATTGAAAAGGACAAGGATCGATGATGAATCGATCACAAAATGACAAGATTGACAAGGACAAGGATCGATGATGAATCGATCGCAAAATGATGAGATTGACAACTTGATAATTGCAAATGATTACTAACAAGCTAAAGATGATTGAAAGATTGACAAGAGGACAAAACCCTAATTCTATCATCGATTAGGATTGATGATGTCCAAAATGATGGTAAATGAGCATGCACCATGATGCAACAGGATAAGATCGACCAAAATCATGACTGAAGATTGCTATTGACAAGACCTAATTCGAAAGCAAGAAAAATGAGGAATGTAGAAGGAGGACTCGATGCTTGCAAATGATAAAGACCAAGTGTGCAACATAGAAGAAATGTTAATGCGAAGCAAGAACCCTAAAATAAGGCAAGGCGCAAATGTTAAAGTATGACTCCACAAGCATTGACCATTTTTAGACGTCTACACATCCATTGGAGGAAGTGTAGAGGAGTCTTAGAAGAATCATTGGTGTGAAGGAGGAGCCTCCACCAATCCAAACAAGGTGGCTAACACACAAAACCCTCACAAAACCCTTGAAAAACCCCAAAATTCGTCCTAGGCACTGTACGACCACTTGGAGGCCCAAAACCTAGAAAATCCTTGAGCCCTTGCTAATTGAATGGAAGTCCATTTTGGGAGTTAGGGTTGTTTGTGCATCATTTGTGAGAGGGAGCCCTAGAAGACCGGTTGGGAGGTCTAATTGGTCCTAATCCTTGTAGCCCTATTTTGTAAGCAAAAACAAAAAACAGTGAAATCGGTAGAAAGGATGAAGGTAGAAACTTCTTGGAAGAACATGGAGGGATGTAAAACATGGTTTAAGACCTGATTTAACCTTGCTAAGACCTTGGAAAGTGTGGAACAAGCCTTAGCCCTTATTAGCCATAGTAAGGGGTTTTGAGTCTCATGAGTAGGTAAGACCTTAGCAACAGCATAGCAACTCATTGGTGGGTGGATTGGGAAAGGTCAAGGGATTCCTCAAGAAAAGGGAGTCCTAGAGACCCTAGGGTGTGAGGAGAACACCAGGTGATCCAAGAAAAGGATCCAGGAGCATAGACTAGGCTAGTCTATCCCAAACCCCATCCCATAGGATTAGTATCAGAGCAAGTAAAAGACTTGTTGGACTGTGTATGTCTCTATATACTGGTGACTCGGTAGGGGAGAGTAGAATGGTTACTAATGTAGAGCTAGCTAGAGAAGTATAAGAGTAGAAGGAGAAAAATAGACTCCTTGAAGTAGCTATGAGTGAGATAAGGGATAAACTGCAGGAAGTGGTGGACCAGAGAACACATGAACCTTGGGATGAAGACACCAATGGTAAAGGCAAGAGAACTATAGACATAGATGACATAATTCTTGAACCAAATCCCTTGTTCAATGAAGAACCTTTTGTGAAGGCTATTAAAGCTTTGAACACCAAGGCTTTTGAAGGATTGCCAAATTTTAGTGGAAGAATGGACATAGACACTATTATGGAATGGATTGAGGGCATGGAAAACCACTTTGAGTGTGAAGGAGTGATAGAAGCTCAGAAGGTTAAAGTTGCCAAATCAAGATTAAGGGGAGCAACTTTGACATGGTGGAAGTACCTACAAGAAGAAAGGATTAGCATGGGAAAGCTATGGTGAGTAAGATTAAGGAGAACTACTTACCAGAGGATTATGAAGTCCAACTTCATAAGAAGAGACAAGGATTGAAGAAAAAAGATCTTAATGTAACTTCCTACATCGAAGAGTTTCAAAAACTTTGTCTTAGATCAAAGGTTCAAGAAGATGAATCTATTGAGGTGGCTAGGTATCTAAGTGGCCTAAAGTGGAACATTCAGGAGGAGATAAGCCTGTGGACTCCTACTACTATTTAGAAATGTCATCAGCTTGCTGTCAAGGTAGAAGAGAGGAACAAAAGGAAAGGAGACTCCAATAACAGGGGTAGAGGTAGAGGTAGAGGTAGAGATCAAGTGAACCACCAAGGTGGTTACCAAAGCAAGACAAATGAGCCAAGGAACCAAGGAGAAGCCAAGTTGACTGAGCATGCTAGGGAAACCAACCTTAGAGGAGGACATTATAGAGGAAGAGGTGCATGTGGTGGTCCAATTAGGGGTAGAGGTACCGACAGAGGTAACTCATATTTTGCAACAATGAACTATTACAATTGTGGACAATTGGGACACCCGGCATATAGGTGCCCTGACAAGCCTACCACATCAAATAGTGGAAAGAGGGTTGTTTATGCATAAGAAGACTCTTCAAGAAGCAAGACACTAGATGTGGACTAGATTGAATCAGAAATTGGTGAGAGTTCGATATTCAATAGGATTCTGATCAGACAGTGTGTTAAGGAGGAACCCAAACATAGGAGAGCATTGTTTAGGGTGAGATGCAAAGTTCTTGGTAAAGTGTGCAAGGTGATAGTTGATACAAGATTAGCTAACAACATCATCTCAAAAGAGGTAGTTAGGAAGTTGAAACTCACAAGAATACCCCACACCAATCCTTACAAGGTGACTTGGTTGAACAAAGGACAGAGTGTGCTAGTCAATGAGTAGACTTGGGTAGAGTTTTCTATTAGAGGATATATGGATAAGATCCTTTGTGATGTGTTACCTATGGATGCATGCCACTTATTGTGAGGGAGACCCTGGAAATTTGATAGGAAGGTGATCTATGATGGAGAGGAGAACTCCATATCATTCAAGAAGGACAGTAAGACCTTCAAGATCAGTCTTTGATAGAGGATGAAGAGGGCACTTCAAAAACACCTAGTGTTTTAATGGCTACTGGTAAAGAGTTCTTAAATTTTCTACATGAGGAGGAGATAGTGAAGTGTGCCATCTTTGTGAAGCCAAAGGAGAAAGTAGACAATTTGTAGGCAGAAGTACCCAAGGAGGTAAAGCAAATGTTGCAAGAGTATAAGGATATAGTGAGTGATGGAGCACCTGCAACACTCCCACCAAGAAGGTCTATAATTCATCAAATAGACTTTGTTCCTGGTGCATCCTTACCTAACAAGGCTGCATATAATCTCACACCTGATCAGAATAAAGAAGTATCAAGGCAAGTGTAGGAGTTATTGGAACAAGGACTGATTAAGAAGAGCATCAGCCCATGTGCAGTCCCGGTAGTGCTAGCATCAAAAAAAGGAGGTAAGTGGAGACTTTGCACTCACTCAAGAGCAATCAATAGGATTACCATAAGGTATAGGTTTCCTATTCCTAGAATAGAGGATCTAATGGACTGTTGAGGAGGGGCTATGTATTTTACCAAGCTAGACCTTAAAAGTGGTTATCACCAGATAAGAATTAAGGAGGGTGATGAGTGGAAGACTGCTTTTCAAACCATAGATGGATTATATGAATGGCTTTTGATTCCATTTGGGCTTACTAATGCTCCAGGCACCTTCATGAGGTTGATTAATGAGCTGTTAAAAGACTTCATAGGCAAATTTGTGGTGGTGTACCTAGATGACATTATCATCAATAACAAAACCAAGGAAGAGCACCTTGAGCATTCTAGGTTAGTTTTAGAAAGGTTGCATGAGAAGAAATTATATATCAACCTAGAGAAGTGTGACTTATTGAAGCAAGAGCTGGTTTACTTAGGATTTGTGGTGTCTAAGGGAACCTTGAAGATGGATACAATCAAAGTGGAGGCAATCTTGAATTGGCTTGCACCTGAAACAGGGACTGAGGTAAGGAGTTTCCATGGATTAGCTCAATTCTATAGGAAGTTTGGGAGGAATTTCAGTGGTATGTTTGCACCAGTCCTTGACACCATTAAAGGAGGTCTTAAAACTAAGTTTGAATGGACTGAGCAGGTAGCAAAACCTTTTCAATTATTGAAACCAGAAGTAGCCACAAAACCTATCCTTCTCCTACCTACGTTTGATAAGCTATTCACTTTGGAGTGTGATGCAAGTGGAGTTGCAGTAGGTGCTATATTGAGTCAAGAGGGAAGACCTATGGCATTTTTTTAGTGAGAAGCTTAATGAAGCAAAGAAGAAGTACTCAACTTATGACCTAGAGTTGTATGCATTAGTGTAGTCTCTAAAGAAATTAAGGCATTACCTACTTCCAAAAGAATTTGTAGTGTTCACAGACAATCAAGCATTGAGTTACATAAACACTCAAGAGAAGCTAAGCAACAAGCATCTGAAATGGATGGAATACCTCCAATCCTTCACCTTCACCATCAAGCATAAGAAGGGGCGGCTTAATAAGATGCATTAAGCAGGAAGTTGTTGACAGTTCAAGAGTTACAGTTGCAGAGCATAGGAATAGAAGGTTTGAAAGACCTCTATGAAGGAGATGAAGACTTCTCAACATCTTACAAGGATTGTAAAGAGTTTGAGAACCATTTCCATGATGAGTATGCAGATTACACTCTCCAAAAGGGTCTCTTGTTCAAAGGTAATCGGTTGTGTGTACCTAGAGGATCCATGAGGGAGAACCTCATCCAAGAGAAACATAATGGTAGTTTAAGTGGACACTTTGGAGTCAACAAGACCTTGGACTTAGTACAAAGGTACTACTATTGGCCAAAGTTGCCATGGGATGTGATAAGATATGTAGAACAGTGTGGTGTATGCCGAAGAGCCAAAGGTGGATCAAGCAATGCTAGTTTATATCAACCATTACCGGTCCCTAACAGACCTTGGGAATGTATAAGCATGGACTTTGTAGTAGGACTTCCCAAGACAAAAAGAGGTATGGACAGCATCTATGTGGTAATAGATAGATTTTCCAAGATGAGTCATTTTATCCCATGTAAGACTACACATGATGCAAGCTATGTTTCACATCTCTTCTTCAAAGAGATTTTTAGGATTCATGGACTCCCTTTAATCATTGTTTCAGACAGGGACAACAAGTTCATGGGTCATTTTTGACAAACTTTATGGAGGAGACTAGGAACCAACTTTTCATTTAGCTCAGCTTACCATCCACAAACAGATGGTCAAACTCAAGTCATCAATAGGGTGTTAGGTAACTTGCTGAGGTGTTTAAATAAGGAATATGGCTAGACATGGGACCTAATCATTTCTCAAGCAGAGTATGCATATAATGATAGTGTGAATAGAACCACTGGTAGAAGTTGTTGTCTTCAAAATCTGATTCACTTTAACATCCTTATAATAAAATGATTGAACTCTGTGCAGAAGAGATATCAAAGGGAAGGAAACTCTTAGGACAACATGTGACAAGGTTTGATTTAACCTTCTACACTTCGGACATACTCAGAGTCCTGGTGGGTATACCTTTGTGAACTAAATTTACACTTTCAAAAGATAAATCCACAACAAACTAGTCCAGAAAACCAGTGGATCTAATCACCTTGAAACTAACTGAAACAAAGGAATGAAAATTATACTCATATTCAATATTTTGATCTACAAAACGTGCAATAGACAACCTTGATCTATACCAGTGCCTTATCCAAGGTCACAGAGTCATCTAAACTAAGACAATACCTCCCAAACAAAATATCTCTACACATCCCATTAGCTCAGCTTCTGTTGATCCCTATACATGCCTGACACATATAAGAATTTATGCATACTAAAATAAACTATGCTCATCAAGAATCAAGACGTCTCATAAGGAATTTACTGGTAGAAGTGATCCCCACATATTTAATTTCCCTCCTAAATAGAAAAGCTAGTAAACACACCTACAGAAAGTTGCCTTACAACCCCTATTCAAAAAAAATAACCCTAGATTATTCAGAATGAAATAGTAAACAATTGCAAACACATTTGAAGATGACACAAAGTTTTTACTCAAAACCGATGGTCTGTATATTGATATATTCTTCAAGAAAGTATCACAAAAACTATTTAATATTCTCCATTAAACTTAGGAAAGCTCAGATATAAATTTTTGCAGCGTTTTCTTACAATTCTTTTTGCGATCATTCTACTCTTAGTCCTGGTATCCATTTATAAAAATATGGATGCACATAGCTTTGGAATTTCCTAGGAGAATTTGTTACAATCATTTCTCTTCCAAAAGAAGTTGCAAAGCCTTTTACAAAAATAGTTACAAGTCCTTTTTGACCTCTGCAGTTTCTTCAACTTGCTGTCTGGTTGCAACCTCTTCTAACTGTTCAGGAGCGCCCTCTAACTGCTCTACATCCTGGATGGTGTTGTCTTCAAAATCTGATTCCCTTTAACATCCTTAAAATAATATGATTTAAGCTTGGTGCAGAAAAGACATCAAAGATAAGGAAATTCTCAAGACAACATATGACAAGGTTTGATTAAACCTTCTACACTTCGGGCTTACTCAGAGCCCAGGTGGGTATACCTTTGTGAATTGAATTCACACTTTCAAACATAAACCCACAGTAAACCAATCCAGAAAATGAGTGGATTTATTCACCTTGAAATCAACTGAAAACAAATAATCGAAGTTATACTTAAATTCAGTATTTTGATCATCAAAGCATGCAATAAACAACTTCAATCAGTACCAGTGCCTTCTCCAAGGTCACAGAGTCATCTAATCTCAAATAAGACTTCTCAAATAAAACATTTTATGCTTCCCATTGGCTTGGTTTCTATTAATCCTTGTATATGCCTAACACCTACAAGAATTTACGCATCCCAAATTAAGCTATGATCATCAAAATTCAAAGTCTCTTCCAAAAGAGTTTACTGGTATGAGTGATTCCTGCATCTTTAATTTCCCTCCTAAAGAGAAAAGCTAATGAACACTTTTACTAAAATTGCTTTGCAATTCCATTCAAACAAAACAACCCTGGATTATTCAGAATGAAAATGGTAAACAAATTTGCAAACACACTTGAAGACAACACAAAGCTTAACTCAAAACCGATGGTCTGTATATTGATATTTGGTTCAAGAAATATTACAAGAAATTTTGATTCTCCATTAGACTTAGAAAAGCTCAGATAAATTTCTTCAGCGTTTTCTTACAATTCTTTGGGATCCCTCTTCCTCTCGTCCTAGTATCCATTTATAACAACATGGATGCACAAAGCTTCGGACTTCTCAAGGAGAGTTTGTTACAAGCATTTCTTTCAAAATAAAGAGGTTACAAACTTTTCGCAAAAGTAGTTACAAACTCTTTTCAGCCTCTGCAGTTTCTTCAACAAGCTGTTCAGTTGCAACCTCTTCTACCTTTTCAGGGGCGCTCTCCAACTGTTCTGGATCATGGGTGGCATATTTAATTGTCCACTAGCCATACACCTCTTATGTCAGCCATGAGAAATTAATCACTTTATCTTTAGTGTTAGTCAACCTTTTCCAAGAATTTCTCATTTTGTTGACTTCAGAATTGAGAAAAGCATAATGTGACTTAATTTTCTCTATCTCTTGTATTGTCACAACAAAGAAAGAAGCATCATCAAGAGCAATAATTCCTTTAACTCTTACTGACAATTTAGCTTCTATCTCCTTAAGCCACATTTGTTTGTCTTTTAACTAATCCAGGCTAGCAAAAACTCCTGGGAGCAACTCAAAAACTTGGTCAGTGTATTCCTTCTTGCACAGATTAACCTTCCTATCAACATTATCCACCTCTGCTGTTAATTGTATTAATATTTTAGTGACATCAGAAGTGGATTTAATGATGGGATTGGCCCTTGCTTCATCATAGGATACACACATAAACTCTAAATCTTGCTCCCTAGGCCTCCATCTGTCAAAAATAGGCGTCAAAATGGCCTTGTCTCTCCTGAGCTCATTCCATATTTCCATAATTTTACCTACATTGTTGTAGAGCAATGAGGCATTTATTGTACCTGTAAAACTGGAAATTGTGGCCCTTACTTTCTCCTCATATTTCTTTGCATATAAGGCCTGAGCCTGTTTCAAATTTTCTAATTCTTGGGGAGTGATTTCAATAATTTGAGAGCTGGAGGGTGCTGGAGATGGTGGAAATTCAATGATAGGGCTGGTAGGTGGAGGTCTTGCAGGAGAAGAGGAGATCATCAGTGTTGAAGACTCACCTTGATGGTATTGTCTAGTCAACTGGCTCTGCAATTTGGCAATGATGCTATCCTTACCTCTTACCTCCTCCTTAGCATTGTTATAAGCCTTCAAAACTGTCTCCAGCTTAATTTGGAGGGCGTCTTTCTCTTTGGCTTCCTTCTCTGCTACTGCAACACTAAATTTTGCAGTTTCTAACATAGTGCTAGCAGCCTCTACTACCCCTGTACTCTGCACTCTCTTCACCATCATTCCACCGAGGTAACTTGACCCTGGGGTGTCTTTTCTTTTCTTACTCTCATTTCTCTTTTGAGACCACATGACAAGTGCAACATTTTCCTTATTGAACGTAAGCCCCTCCATAGGTTTAGTCTCTTTTCTTACTGCATCTCATACCAGGGCATCTGCAATATCCCATTCGAGTAATATAAGCACTCCAGCTTGTGCTACCATATCTCTTCCCTCCTCAGGGGTGATGGTTTTGAATTCTTCCATCATCTCTTGCCTTATTTCCTCTTCCACCAGGGCTGGATCTTTATTGAGTTGCTCAGCCTTTCGCTTTTCACATCTAGCATTATATCTATCTATGTGTTGTTTCCATATAAACTGCATAAATGCTTCTGATGTGACAAAATTGTTATCAGCTAGAAAGGCACTACTTGCCTGCTTTATCTCAAGATCCCACTCCTAGCCTTTAAGTTCACTGAAGGTAATATCCATTTCTACAGCAATGGGTTCTTCTGGCATCCCTTCCTCCACTTCATCATAGGTGTATGCAATTTCCCCTAGACTACCCAATTGTAGGAGTTGCTCAGCTGCTGCTTGCTCATTTCATATATGGATAAGGGATTGGGATGGGGAATACAAAGGTGTATCTGATTGTACTTCTTTCCCCACCCTTTGCTTCTTTGGGCTCTCTTGGATGTCAATGACATCTTGTATCTTCCTCTTTGCTTTGGAGGTAGAGGGCTCCCCTGTTGTAGGCACCAGCACACTATAACCTGATTTCTTATGTAGTGTGTAATCACCAGGAGGGATTGCCTTGCTGGAAGCTGACCTACTAAGGATCATTCTTGCCTTCTCAGGGTTGCTCTTAATTACAGCTTCCCTTTTCTCCTTTAGTGTCTGCATGACATCTTCAAAGCAAACAATCAAAAACTTTATTTTCTCTTCCAATGGGAAAAATCTAGACAATGGGTCATAGCTAGCATCAAACTGATGCACAAAATCCAAGGCTTTCTTATAAGCCACCCACTTCTCTTTCCTTAGCTCCTGCTCATCTAGATCAAACTCATTTCTAATGAGGTCTTCAGGAAACTGGAATTGATGAGGCCTACCTTTGCATGCTACCTTCTTCTTAAACATACCATTGAAGAAGTCTTCTAGATCAGCACACCTGGACACTATTCTTTGCTGGAAGGAATTTGCTCTGCAACTGAACCGACTCGCTCTATACCTGAAGAAAATAACTCTGCATCTACTCTTCTACAAAATCCTTTAAAAGATATCTTCACCCGGTTGATAGGAAATCAAATTTTGTACTCTGGGCCTTAACTACAACATTGATCCCGCATGCTTTGTCCGTCCCTTCAAAATTGAATTCCTACAAGAATTCTTATTTTTCACTCCAATGGGTCACAACGTTCCTGCAAGTGTTTCATTCTTCTCTTTCGCAACTTCACGAAGCATAACTATTGGGCAACTTAGTGCTGTGAAATAGCGCCAACCGTCCGATCAAAAGAAACTTGATCGAGCGTTAGATTAACCAACAACTTTGGCTCCGTGCCGGGTCCCGCTTCTCTATTGGCTATATAATACCACGTGGCACCCAACCATTAGCTTTGAAATTTCCTTCGTAGTCAACTTAATGATGGTCACGTGTCTTTCCTTTATACTGCTGGTTCCACCTTGGCGGGCCCACACTTTCTTCTTAGACCACATGTCATCATGACACGTGGACGGCTCTTGTGCACTCTTGCTATTTCGCGGGGTATAAAGAATGGGCATCTTATCCTTGCAAAATAGTGCGGTCCGTCAGATCATCTCTCAAGTTGATCTGATTTTAATCCTCTAAAAAGGCTTTCAAGAGGGGTGGGCCCGCTAACTCATTGTGAACACCTGGCACCCAGTCACTTTCGGAGCTGACTTGTCACTCTGTTATACACCAAAAGGAAACACGGGGCCCCACTTTCTTCTTAATAGCTATATCTTCCTGGTCATCATCATGACACGTGGACGACTCTCGTGCACTCTCACTATTTCATGGGGTATAAAGAATGGGCATCTTACCCTTGCAAAATAGTGCGGGCCATCGGATCATCTCTCAATTTGATCTACTTTTAACCACCTGAAAAGGCTCTCAGGAGGGGTGAGCCCACTGACTCGCCTTTAATCCTGACCCGCTGACTATTGTGACTTGTGCCACGCGCCACCATTTTACTTGCTGTCAACAACTAGCTAGACCGTCTATGTGGCATGCCATGTGGTTTTTGCAACTTTGCTAGTTTTAAAATACACGCAACTTCGCCTAGCGAAATAATGCGAGCCGTGGATCCATCTGCGAGATGCGCACTAGTTACTGAGCCCAACAACTTTAGGAGAAAACATATAAGACATAAATTTTTTGATTAATTAACATGATCGCCTAGGCAAACAACAAGGGGGGACACTTCCTACGACCCCATGACCCATTACTTAAGTGAATAAAGTAATGAAAGATTAGAAACCAGAGGGTTTAAAACAAACACAAGAGGATCTAAAATCAAAAACCCTTAAACCCTTGAGGTCTAGAACAAAGCTGAAGCATTTGGAACTACACCCTATTCAAAATTTCAACAACTCATAGCCAATCATGGGAAAAGAAAAGCCCATTTTTAATCAGTGATAATAGTGGCTCTGACTGGGGATGGTTGATTGCAAGGTCAACACAAGAAAACTCAGAAACTCTAGAGAAACAGACCAAAACACAGACCAAAACAGAAAGCAGGAAAGGAACAAAATATGTACAAACAAAGGACCTACTGTGTATGGACATTAAGAGAAATAATGCTTCAGGAATTGTCCATGCACTGGAAATTCCTGCATTTCATCATCCATATTCTTCAAGAAATATGAATCCTTACCATTTAAGTTACAAACCACAAAAGGGCCAATCCATAGTGATTCAAATTTCTTATGCTTCCCCTTATCCTGTCCTTTTGCATTCCACTGAAGAACCATGTCATCAATTTGAAACTTCCTTAGTGATATCCTTTTATCAAAAAGATACTTTGACTACAACTGGATCTTCTGATTTTTTTTATGGGCAAAAGCTCTAAGCTCCTCCATTTCTATAATTTGGATCATTCTATTTTCCATCGGTTCATATACCTCCATGTCCTCATTTTGCAAAAACTTATACACTAGAAGAAGGTTATTTACTGGCAATATGGCTTGAGCACCATAAAATAATTCAAAAGGTGACATTCCAATGGATTTCTTAACTGTCATTCTATCTGCCCATAGAGCTAACTTCAACTTTTGATCCCAAGATCTTTTATTCTCTTCTAGGATTTTCTTGATGATATTCAACAGGCTTTTATTGCTGGATTCTGCTTGTCCATTCCCCTAAGGGTGATAAGGTGAAGAATATGACATGAGTATACCGTGACTAGTACAAAAGCCTACAAACTCTTCTGATCTGAAACACATGGCATTATCCATCACCAATTTTGTAGGTGTTCCAAATCTAGTTACAATATTATCCATCAGGAAATCAATGACAACTTTACTAGTAGCTCTTCTTGTAGGGATGTCTTCTATCCATTTGGTGAAATAATCAATGGCCACTATAATCCATCCATGACCTCTCCCTGACTTCTCAACAATTTCTCCAATAAAATCAATGCCCCACTGAACAAAAGGATCTTCTACAGAGACTGGATTTAGGGGTAAGGCTCCTTCATACTTGAGCTTGGATGAGAATCTCTGACATGGGTCACATTTCCGAACATATGCATGGGTATCTTTAAATAAGGTGGGCCAATAATACCCAGCCCGTATTATCTTACCAGCAGTAGTCTTAACAGAGTAATGACCTCCACATACTCCATCGTACATTTCAGTCAATACCTATTTAGCTTGAAATTCATCCAAACACATTAGTAGCTCTCCATCTCTTTTTCTCCAGAAAAGATCACCCCTGATGAGCACATATTTTTGGGACTTGAGTTACAGAGTTCTTTTCTAATTGTATGTCATTTCTTCTGGGAGTGTATCACCTCTCAAAACTTGAATTATCTCTGTGTATCAGGGTTGCCTCTCAATACTAGTGACCAAAGCATCTCTAACCTCAACATTGTGTATTTCTACATTCATGAGATTTGACTCAGTCATGAGCTTAGCCAAACCTAAACCTCTCACCAATTTGGTGATCTTTATCTCCAAGTTGAATTCCTGAATTCTATTAATCAATCTGCATCTCTTTCTAGTAACCTCAGACTGAGACAAAATATCTTTAACTGCAGCATGTGGGACATAGGCAATGATATTTGCATTCACTAAATATGGCCTACAAGCCTTAACAGCTTTAACTAGGGCATAAGCTTGTTTTTCCATGGTTTCATATTTTAGTTCTACTGCCTGCAAAGATTTGTTGTAAAAGGCTATGGGATGTTCATATCTTTCATTATCCTTTTGTAGTAATACTACAGCCACCGTATGATATGAAGCAAAAGAAAATAGAGAAAAAGGCTTACTATAATCAGGAGATTTCAACACTGGTGCCTCCTGGATTGCCTTCTTAATCTCAGCAAAATCTTTTGAAGCTTCTTGATCCCAATGAAACTTTGTGTCCTTCTTAAGCAATTTGACGATAGGCTTCACTATCTCTGCGAAGTTTGCAATGAATCTCCTGACAAAATTTACTTTACCTAAAAAGGATTGGATACCTTTCACATTTTTAGGTTCAGACACCCTATTGATTGCTTCAATTCTCTCAGGGTCTATTCTCACCCCCTCCTTAGAGACTATGTGTCCCAGTAACTTTCCTTCAGTGACCCCAAAATGACATTTCTTGGGATTCAGTGACACACCAAACTCCAAGGCTTTATTGAACACCTTCTCTAGATGCCCACAATGATCATCAACTTTCTTAGAGAAACAAGTTAAATCATCTTG
Organism: Cryptomeria japonica; assembly: GCF_030272615.1. NCBI lineage: Eukaryota > Viridiplantae > Streptophyta > Pinopsida > Cupressales > Cupressaceae > Cryptomeria > Cryptomeria japonica. The sequence continues at coordinate 740,665,931 of NC_081413.1, forward strand.
ATAAACCACCATGATGATGTTTATGACTTCTTTAAAAGCTATATCCATAGCTCTCTGAAATGTAGCTCCTGCATTTTTTAATCCAAATGGCATTCTCACATATACATAAGTTCCCCATGGAGTAGTGAAAGTTGTTTTAAACTGTTCAGACTCCTTTACCAACACTTGATTATATCCTGAGAAACCATCCATCATGGATAAAAGATCACATCCTGTCACTCTTTGTAGCATGGCTTCCATATTTGGGGATGAGTAATTATCTTTCAAGGAAGCAACATTTAGATTCCTAAAATCTACACACAATCTGATGTCTCCATTCTTCTTCCTCACTGGGACCAAATTGGAGACCCATGAAGAATGCCTTATTGGTTTGATAATCCCCCCTTCTCTCAATTTGGTCAACTCTTGTTGCATTTTAGTTTCTAACAAGGGATTAATAGGCCTTTGTTTCTGTCTGAAAGGCTTAGCATCTAGAAGTAAAGGAACTTCATGCTGAAAAAGATCTTGTCTATACGCCTTTAGGTCTTCATAAGACCAAGCAAAGACATGTTTATACCTTTTCAATAAATTAATAAGGTTAGTCCTGACATGCGGGGGTAATTTTTTTCCAATATATGCCAACTTAGGGGATGATTCTGTCCCCAGGTTTACCTCCTCTAACTCTTCCAACTTGGTGGTAGACTGTTGACGTAAATGACTATCATTATAACTAAACATGCTCTCCAGCTCTACCAGCCCTTTAGGTATTTCATTGGTTTCCAACTGGACAACATCATTTCCAAATACTATCTCTCTATTGTCTACCACTTCCACCAGTGCATTACAATCAATCTTTTGTCCATCATAATCATCAACACATTGAATAAACCTAAGAATGTCCTCATCATCAGCAAAAACTTGCCAATTGTACACATTATCAGGAATAGCAAGCCTAGATTTTATTTCCACAGTGGAAATACCGATTAGCGTTGCATCATCATTTTTCAAAGCAACATTAGCTAGGAAATCTGCCATAATATTTTTTGCTCGCTCTATCCAATTAATAGAAAATGCATCAAAATGCTCAATAACATCCCAAACAACATGCTTATATTGCTTCAATCTATCATTTTTGGATGCATATTTAGATCTCACCTGAGAGACAACCAATTCTGAATCCCCCATTACTTTCAACAGTTGGATTCCATGCCTTCTTGCAACCTCAAGTCCTAGTAACAAGGCTTCATACTCTGCAATATTATTTGTGCACTGTTATGCTAATAAAAATGAGTATTTAAAAGTTATACCTGACAGGGACACAAAAAGAACCCCTGCTCCGGATCCTTCTTTGGAGCAAGCTCCATCAAAATACATCTGCCACAACCCATACTGTTGTGCTTGTAGCTCGACTACAATCGGGTCAGTATTCTTTAATTGAGGTGAAATTGGTTGAAGTCTAAAATTATCTAAATCTACATTAATCATACAATTAAGCATACTAGGGTCTACATTTTCAATTACCCTAGGAGCTCATGGCTCTCTGTATAATTTGACCTGATTACCACCAATAGGAATGGTAGCATAAGATAAGTCTAGTTGAACATTTTCCCCTACTGCTACTGCCCATTGTCTGGAAAGTAACATACCATAGTGGCGCTTAGTGTCAGTAACAATAACATCCATTTTGTAAGTGGCTTCAGGAAATGCTGTTATTTTTACTTCTACATCTTTCATTGTACCTATCACAGGTACTTCTATGTTATCCATGGCATAGCATTTCCCATACACAGTGGTTACTGATAACCCTAATTCTTTCATAACACCATAGGGCATTACATTAGTAGCAGCTCCTAAATCTATCATGTAGTTTTTAATCAACCAATTATTAACTAACAAAGTAACATAGAAGGGATCTACCTGAGAAGGCTCCTGAGTGATAGTGGTTCCAACATAAACCTCTGGGGTTCGGAACTCATGATCCTTTCCAACTTTAGCTAAACCAGTGGGTAATATTGTGTCACTATTAGATATACTAGAGAATAAAGACAAAGCTGCATCCTTATGTTCTTTAATCTTTAGCAATTCTACTAATGGAACAGTGACTTTCATTTGAGTTAAAGCTTGGGCCATATCAAATGTAGAATTATTGCATTTTTCAGTATTAACCCTAACTTTTTCTGTTTTGAATTGATTTGCCCTTTTCACTGTCTCTGCTCCTTGCACATCACCAACATTTTTATCATCTATGCCTTTAGGTACATCTTTAACTTGTTCCTCTTTTTCTTGACTGACCTTAGGAAAAGTAGTAGCACTGCTTGATGCCCCCCTTTTTGTGACTTCTTTTACAAACATAGAACCCGGCTCACCTTGATCAGTATCTCTCTTGGTGCTTCTCAGATTATAGTTATGTTTTGCTTTGGCAATTGCAGCCTTAGTGAGATTTCTAACTTCTTCACTAGGCCTCCTAAGATGAACCTCTTCATCTTCAATTGTTACCACGTTCAATGTAGGATGCCAACCTAAGGCTAATTGTCCTTGCACTAGCTTTTCACTATCCAGCACATCACTGTATTCACTTTGCACGGATTCCTCATCACTTTCTACAATGGTTTCAAACATATTAATGTTAGGCTCTGCTTCTGGTCTCATAGACTCTTCCAGAGCTTGAGCCACTGCACACTGATGAGGAGAATGTGGTCCATCACAAGCAATACACCAGGGAGTATTTTCTATATTGTGAACACTTTTCCCTTTCAAAGGATCCAGTGTCTCTTGACTTTGGGCAATTTTAGGCTTCTCAATTTGGGGTTTACCATCCTTCCAATTGGTATTATATGGCATATCATGTAATCTAGGAGGCCTATCTTGCCAGTTATAATGAGGCCTATCATTTTTGTTAACCTTGACAGTCAAATCTTTCATAGCAGTAACCAATTTCTCTATTTTATCATCCTCTTTAGCAACTTTATTAGGTTGTTGTTTGGTTTCTTGCCATAATCTACCATCAGTCCTTCTTCCTAATTTTCCAGATTCTTTTCTGTTACTTTCTACATTTATGGCAATTCTAAAAGCATCTCTCAGGTTATGGGGATTTTTATCTCTCAAGATATAGGCCATTTTGGAATCAAATGCGTTGTAATATGTATTAAGGCACATGTTATCATCTAGCCTCATCACTTGATACAATCTGTGCATGGCTTTCTGGAATCTGGCATTGAAATCAGTGACCATTTCATTTTCAGATTTTCTAATATTGTTGAACTCATTTAGCATGAAACTCACATTAGTCTTGTCACCATACTGCTCTTGAAAGCTATTTTTAAAATCTTCCCATGAACCTATGCTATTTACTGGAAGACCTTTGTACCAATCTCTTGCATCATCAACCAGGGATTAAACAAACAGTTTCATAATAACATCTTCATCTACTATCTCAGAATCATTTATTAGATCCCCAAAAGATTTCAGATGTTCCTCAGCACTAATTGCATTGTTCCCAGCAAATTTATGGAGTCTGTCTCTTAACTTAGTGGGAACATGATTTAGATATCCAGGGATCCCATCAAAGAACAATTGCCTATATTGTTCTAGATTAATTGGCCTTCTTTGAAAAGGGGTAATAGCACTATTATTTCCCATGGTCATTTTAGCTTTTGGGATTGGAGATTGAGGTGCTTGGGTGTACTGTTTATTCATGGGTATTTGGCTTACTGAGGCAATATTAGCATGTACTGTAGGTTGAGTATTAGCCTGAGGAAAGGAAATGTGTTGGGGATTAGGCTTGCTAAGATCTTCTGATGGGAATGTAATAGGGGGAGCCTTTAAGTAATTAATCTTTCTTTTTACTTCTTGATTCGCTGCTTCTAACTCAGCCTTTTCTAGTTCCATTTGGAGGTCTTCCTTTTCCTTCCTCATCCTTTCCATCTCTCTCTCATGTGCTAGAATCCTATGAGAGATCTCTTCTGCAGTTTTAGATTCTACTCCATCATCTACCCATTTTTGTTTTCCTTTATCTAGATTGGATTTAGGAAACTGGGAGTCATTAAATACTTCCCTAGTTGGCTGGGCTACTGACTTACAAGCTTGTTTAGTTTTGGGGATTAGAAATTCTCTAATCATAGGGCCTTCCTCGTCACTCTTTTCTTTCTCTTTTGCAAGTACTCCAAGATCAGCTATCTGTCTAAGAATCCTATCTCTTTCCATTAGTTTGGCTTTAACTTCCTTTTCCTTATTTGCCTCATTTTGGGCTCTTAAGGATATTAAATGATGGACTCTTCTATTTAAATCTTCAATCTCTTGAGACACTTTATCCTCATCAGGGAAGTTTTCTTCAGAATCTGATGCATTAACTTGATCTATGTCAATTAGACTAATGTTCCCATCAATTGTCCTAGGAACAAAATGCCTAATTGCATTTGAGCTGGTTCTATCTTTTGCAGAAACACTAGCATGAGATAAATCTTGATTTAAAATAGGTGCGTCATTAATATCTCCAAACAATCCCAAATGGAAACCTAAAATATCATGCTCTGAATCTCTGGAAGATGAATTAGACTTTGCATAGACAAGTCGATCAGGCATCTTACCAGTATTATTGTTTTTCTGCACCCAAGAAGCATTTGATGGCTCATGCAACACAGATCTCTTCTGGCCTCTCCGTGACTGTTCTGGCAGACCTTCTTGCAAAGTTTCACGAGGATGTTTCTTCATGAATGATCTTGTTTTTTTTGTTCCTTGCATCTTGCTTGTCTTCCTTTTTAGAAAAAATTGTATCTCACAAGGACTGGTTCAAAAGTAACAAAGTCGCCATGCACAAAACTATGGGAATAATGAAAACAAGCAGTCTTATCCACAAACACACAACAATTTTCTTTGTAAGCCTCAACACAAATCTGTGTTTATATCTTTATTGTAACTATCCCCAGCAGAGTCGCCACCTTTGTTGTCTTCAAAATCTGATTCCCTTTAACATCCTTAAAATAATATGATTTAAGCTTGGTGATGAAAAGACATCAAAGATAAGGAAATTCTCAAGACAACATATGACAAGGTTTGATTAAACCTTCTACACTTTGGGCTTACTCAGAGCCCAGGTGGGTATACCTTTGTGAATTGAATTCACACTTTCAAACATAAACCCACAGTAAACCAGTCCAGAAAACCAGTGGATTTATTCACCTTGAAATCAACTAAAAACAAATAATGTAAGTTATACTTAAATTCATTATTTCGATCATCAAAGCATGCAATAAACAACTTCAATCAGTACCAGTGCCTTATCCAAGGTCACAGAGTCATCTAAACTCAAATAATACTTCTCAAAGAAAACATTTTATGCTTCCCATTGGCTTGGTTTCTATTAATCCTTGTATATGCCTAACACCAACAAGAATTTACGCATCCCAAATTAAGCTATGATCATCAAAATTCAAAGTCTCTTCCAAAAGAGTTTATCGGTATGAGTGATTCCCGCATCTTTAATTTCCCTCCTAAAGAGAAAAGCTAACGAACACTTTTACTAAAATTGCTTTGCAATTCCATTCAAACAAAACAACCCTGGATTATTCAGAATGAAAACGGTAAACAAAATTGCAAACACACTTGAAGACAACACAGAGCTTTACTCAAAACCGATGGTCTGTATATTGATATTTGGTTCAAGAAATATTACAAGAAATTTTGATTCTCCATTAGACTTAGAAAAGCTCAGATAAATTTCTACAACGTTTTCTTACAATTCTTTGTGATCCCTCTTCCTCTCGTCCTAGTATCCATTTATAACAACATGGATGCACAAAGCTTTGGACTTCTCGAGGAGAGTTTGTTACAAGCATTTCTTTCAAAATAAAGAGGTTACAAACTTTTCGCAAAAGTAGTTACAAACTCTTTTCGGCCTCTGCGGTTTCTTCAACAAGCTGTTCAGTTGCAACCTCTTCTACCTTTTCAGGGGCGCTCTCCAAGTATTTTGGATCATGGGTGGCATATTTAATTGTCCACTCGCCATACACCTCTTCTGTCGGCCATGAGAAATTAATCACTTTATCTTTAGTGTTAGTCAACCTTTTCCAAGAATTTCTCATTTTGTTGACTTCAGAATTGAGAAAAGCATAATGTGACTTAATTTTCTCTATCTCTTGTATTGTCACAAAAAAAAAAGAAGCATCATCAAGATCAATAATTCCTTTAATTCTTGCTAAGAATTTAGCTTCTATCTCCTTAAGCCACATTTGTTTGTCTTTTAATTGATCCGGGCTAGCAAAAACTCTTGGGAGAAACTCAAAAACTTGGTCAGTGTATTCCTTCTTGCACAGATTAACCTTCCTATCCACATTATCAACCTCTGCTGCTAATTGTATTAAGATTTTAGCGACATCAGAAGTGGATTTAATGATGGGGTTGGCCCTTGCTTCATCGCAGGATACACACATAAACTCTAAATCTTTCTCCCTAGGCCTCCATCTGTCAAAAATAGGCATCAAAATGGCTTTGTCTCTCCAAAGCTCATTCCATATTTCCATAATTTTACCTACATTGTTGTAGAGCAATGAGGCATTTATTGTATCTGCAAAACTAGAAATTGTGGCCGTTACTTTCTCCTCATATTTCTTTGCATATAAGGCCTGAGCCTATTTCAAATTTTCTAATTCTTGGGGAGTGATTTCAATCATTTGAGAGCTGGAGGGTGCTGGAGATGGTGGATATTCAATGATAGGGCTGGTAGGTGGAGGTCTTGCAGGAGAAGAGGAGATCATCAGTGTTGAAGACTCACCTTGATGGTATTGTCTAGTCAACTGGCTCTGAAATTTGGCAATGATGCTATCCTTACCTCTTACCTCCTCCTTAGCATTGTTATAAGCCTTCAAAACTATTTCCAACTTAATTTGGAGGGCCTCTTTCTCTTTGGCTTCCTTCTCTGCTACTACAACACTAAATTTTGCAGTTTCTAACACAATGCTAGCAGCCTCTACTACCCTTGTACTCTGCACTCTCTTCACCATCATTCCACCGAGGTAACTTGACCCTGGGGTGTCTTTGCTTTTCTTACTCTCATTTCTCTTGAGAGACCACATGACAAGTGTAGCATTGTCCTTATTGAAAGTAACCCCCTCCATAGGTTTAGTCTCTTTTCTTACTGCATCTAATACCAAGGCATCTGCAATATTCCATTCGGGTAATATAAGCACTCCAACTTGTGCTACCATATCTCTTCCCTGCTCAGGGGTGATGGTTTTGAATTCTTCCATCATCTCTTGCTTTATTTCCTCTTCCACTAGGGCTGGATCTTTATTGAGCTGCTCAGCCTTTCTTGTTTCACATCTAGCATTATATGTATCTATGTGTTGTTTCCATATAAACTGCATAAATGCTTCTGATGTGACAAAATTGTTATCAGCTAGAAAGGCACTACTTGCCTGCTTTATCTCAAGATCCCACTCCTGGCCTTTAAGTTCACTAGAGGTAATATCCATTTCAGTAGCAATAGGTTCTTCTGGCATCCCTTTCTCCACTTCATCATAGGTGTATGCAATTTCCCCTAGACTACCCAATTGTAGGAGTTGCTCAGCTACTGCTTGCTCATTTCCTATATGGATAGGGGATTGGGATGGGGAATACAAAGGTGTATCTGATTGTACTTCTTTCCCCACACTTTGCTTCTTTGGGCTCTCTTGGATGTCAATGACATCTTGTATCTTCCTCTTTCCTTTGGAGGTAGAGGGCTCCCCTGTTGTAGGCACCAGCACACTATATCCTGATTTCTTATGCAATGTGTAATCACCAGAAGGGATTGCCTTGCTGGAAGCTGACCTACTAAGGATCATTCTTGCCTTCTTAGGGTTGCTCTTAATTACAGCTTCCCTTTTCTCCTTTAGTGTCTGCATGACATCTTCAAAGCAAACAATCAAAAACTTTATTTTCTCTTCCAGTGGGAAAAAGCTAGACAATGGGTCATAGCTAGCGTCAAACTGATGCACAAAATCCAAGGCTTTCTTATAAGCCACCCACTTCTCTTTCCTTAGCTCCTGCTCATCTAGATCAAACTCATTTCTGATGAGGTCTTCAGGAAACTGGAATTGATGAGGCCTACCTCTGCATGCTACCTTCTTCTTAAACATACCGTTGAAGAAGTCTTCTAGATCAGCACACCTGGACACTATTCTTCGCTGGAAGGAATTTGCTCTGCAACTGAACCGACTTGCTCTATACCTGAAGAAAATAACTCTAGATCTGCTCTTCTACAAAATCCTTTAAAAGATATCTTCACCCGGTTGATAGGAAATCAAATTTTGTACTTTGGGCCTTAACTACAACATTGATCCCGCATGCTTCGTCCGTCCCTTCAAAATTGAGTTCCTACAAGAATTCTTATTTTTCACTCCAACGGGTCACAACTTTCCTGCAAGTGTTTCATTCTGCTCTTTCGCAACTTCACGAAGCATAACTATCGGGCAACTTAGTGCTGTGAAATAGCGCCGACCGTCCGATCAAAAGAAACTTGATCGAGCATTAGATTAACTAACAACTTTGGCTCCGTGCCGGGTCCCACTTCTCTATTGGCTATATAATACCACGTGGCACCCAGCCATTAGCTTTGAAATTTCCTTCGTAGTCAACTTAATGCCGGCCGCGTGTCTTTCCTTTATACTACTGGTTCCACCTTGGTGGGCCCACACTTTCTTCTTAGACCACATGTCATCATGACACGTGGATGGCTCTCGTGCACTCTTGCTATTTTGTAGGGTATAAGGAATGGGCATCTTACCCTTGCAAAATAGCGCGGGCCGTCGGATCATCTCTCAAGTTGATCTGCTTTTAATCCTCTGAAAAGGCTTTCAGGAGGGGTGGGCCCGCTGACTCATTGTGAACACCTGGCGCCCAGTCACTTTCGGAGCTGACTTGTCACTCTATTATATGCCAAAAGGAAACATGAGGCCCCACTTCCTTCTTAATAGCTATATCTTCCAGGTCATCATCATGACACGTGGACGGCTCTCGTGCACTCTCGCTATTTCACGGGGTATAAAGAATGGGCATCTTACCCTTGCGAAATAGCGTAGGCCATCAGATCATCTCTCAAGTTGATCCGCTTTTAACCGCCTGAAAAGGCTCTCAGGAGGGGTGGGCTCGCTGACTCGCCTTTAATCCCGACCCGTTGACTGTTGTCACTGGTGCCACACGCCACCATTTTACTTGCTGTCAACAACTAGTTGGACTATCTATGTGGCATGCCATGTGGTTTTCGCAACTTCACTGGTTTTAAACTACTCGCAACTTCGCCTAGCGAAATAACGTGAGCCGTGGATCCATCCACGAGATGCGCACTAGTTACTGGGTCCGACAACTTTAGGAGAAAACATATAAGGCATAAATTTTTCGATTAATTAACATGACCGCCTAGGCAAACAACAAGGGGGGACACCTCCTACGACCCCATGACCCATTACTTAAGTGAATAAAGTAACAAAAGATTAGAAACCAGAGGGTTTAAAATGAACACAAGAGGATCTAAAATCAAAAACCCTTAAACCCTTGAGGCCTAGAACAAAGCTGAAGTATTTGGAACTACACCCTATTCAAAATTTCAACAACTCATAGCCAATCATGGGAAAAGAAAGGCCCATTTTTAATCAGTGATAACAGATGGCATATTTTGTTGTCCATTCATTTTACACATCATCAGTTGGCCATGCGAAATTAATCACTTTTGTCTTAGCCTTGGTCAACCTTTTCTAGGAATTTCTCATCTTGTTGATTTCTGAATTGAGTAAACCATAATGAGATTTGATTTTCTCTATCTCCTGAATTGTTACAACAAAGAAGGAAGTATTATCTAGATCAACAATTCCTTTAATTCTGGTTGATAGTTTGGCCTCTAATTCCTTGAGCCACACTTGTTTGTGCTTTAGTTGATCTGGGATAGCAAAAACTCCTGGGAGCAACTCAAAAACCTGATCAGCATACTCCTTTTTGTACAAGTTAATTTTTCTATGAGCATTATCCACCCCTTCTGCTAATTTTACTAGGTCTTTGGTGGTGTCACAAGTGGATTTGATGATAGGATTGGCCCCTGCTTCATCATAAGATGCACAAATAAGCTCTAAGTCCTACTCTCTAGGCCTCTATTTGTCAAAAATAGGTGTCAAAATGGCCTTATCTCCATTGAGCTCATTCCACATATCCAAAACCTTACTTATATTATTATATAGCAGCGAGGAATTCATTGTATCTGCAAAACTTGAAATAGTAACCATTACTTTATACTCATATTTCTTGGCATACAAGGCCTGAGACTATTTCAAATTCTTGAGCTCTTGAGGAGTAATCTCAATCATTTTGGAGCTGGAGGGTGCTGGAGATGTTGGGAACTCAATGATGGGGCTGCTAAGTGGAGGTCTTGTAGGAGAGGAGGAGATCATCAGTGTTGAAGACTCACCTTGATGGTATTTTCCTCTCAACTGGCTCTGCAACTTAGCAATGATTCTATCCTTACCTCTTACCTTCTCCTTAACACTGTTATAAGCCTTCGAAATTGTCTCCAACTTGACTTGGAGATCTATTTTTTCCTTGTCTTCCTTTTCTGCTGCTGCAACACTAAATTTTGCAGTCTCTAGCACAGTGCTAGCAGCTTCTACCACCCCTGTGTTCTGTACTCTCTTCACTATCATCCCACCAAGGTAGCTTGACCTTGGGGTATCTTTGCTTCTATTATTTTCATCTCTTGAGAGACCACATGATGAGTGTGGCATCATCCTTGCTAAAAGTGATTCCCTCCATGGACTTAGTTTCTTTCCTTACTACTTCCAGTACCAGGGCATCTTCTATGTCCCACTCAGGGAGAATAAGTACCCTAGCTTATGCCACCATATCTCTTCCTTGCTCAGGAGTGATGGTCTTAAATTCTTCCATCTTTTTCTATTTTATTTCCTCCTCCACCAGAGCTAGGTCTTTGTTAGACTGCTCACCTTTTCTCTTCTCACATCTTGCATTGTATTTATCTATATTTTGTTTCCATACAAACTGCATAAATGCTCCTGATGTGACAAAATTGTTGTCAGCCAAGAAGTCATCACTGGCTTGCTTTATCTTAGGATCCCACTCCTGGCCTTTAAGTTCAATGGTAGTAATGTTCATTTCAGCAGCAAGGGGTTCTTCTAGCATTCCTTCCTCCACCTGATCATAAGTGTAGGCAATTTCCCCTAAATTGCCTAATTGTATCAGTTGTTCAGCTCCTGCTTCCTCATCTCCTATGTGAATAGGGGATTGGGATGGAGAGTACAAAGGTGTATCAGATGATATTTCTTTTCCTACTCTCTACTTCTTAGGGCTCTCTTGGATGTCAATGACATCTTGTATCTTCCTCTTTCCTTTGGAGGTAAAGGGCTCCCCTGTTGTGGGTATCAACACACTATAACTAGATTTCTTATGCAGTGTGTAGTCACCAAGAGGGATTGCTTTGGTGGAGGCAGACCTACTTAGAATCATTCTTGCCTTTTCAGGGTTGCTTTTAATCACAGCTTCCCTTTTTTCCTTCAGGGTTTGCATCACATCCTCAAAGAAAATAATTAAAAACTTTATTTTCTCCTCAAAAGGGAAAAAGCTAGACAATGGGTCATAGCTGGCATCAAACTGATGCACAAAGTCTAAGGCTTTCTTATAAGTGACCCATTTTTCTTTCCTCAGTTCCTCCTCATCCTAATCAAACTCATTTCTAATGAGGCCCTCGGGAAACTGAAATTTATGGGGCCTACCTCTGCACACTGCTCTGTTTCTAAACATGTCATTGAAGAAGTCTTCTGGATTAGCACACCTAGATACTGCAGTTGACAAATGATGAGGTTTAAGAAAGTCTTCAAAACAATTCCAACCTCCCTTGGTTATTACAAATTGATGGGCTATGGTAACCATAGGGAAAATAGTCCCTTTACCCCTGCCCATTAGCTCAGCCTCTTGTACACTACCAATCTGTCTGAGGACTTCTGCAATTCCAACTTTGAGAGGGACCTGATAGGGCAACAAGAATGGAGTGCCTTTAAAACCAAAACTCTGAAAACTATTGAGACTAGGTATAGATAAATGTCACCCCAATTATGAACAATCTTTATACTCTCTGCAAATTCTTTTGGTCTAATAAATTCCAAAAGAACCTTGGGGATTCTTGGGTTTTTTGAGCAGAGGAGAGTCTTAATCTTGGATGCAAAATATTTATCAAATTTTAAGAAATTGGCATCCTCTCTATACCATGACAACACAGTACACCATAGTTGCACCGACATCTTTTCTCCCTCTTTCTCTTTTATGAGGTCCAATCCATTGGCAAAGTAATCACCACCTTTGAACAAAAATAGATGCATAAGGAGTGAATACCATCTGAAAGGCCTATCCACCTTCCCATTTTTTATTCCTACTAGCCCTCCATGCATAGCATTAGTGATGAAAGAAGCATAATCAAATGTTACTGCAAGGGAAGGATTCAAAATCTGAGCAATCATTAGCAAGTAGTGATTGGGCATATTTGCCTTAGCATCTTCTCCTAAAATCTGGCAGAGTGACCAATACATTCCCTTAGCCCTGAGGGTGAATAGATTCAATGAGAAGGGCTCTTTTGTGTTGGGTCCTACAACTATCAACCCACCTATCTTCACAAAAAATTCCTTAAGAGGCCCATTTCTAAGGTGGTTCCTCTGTGCACTATATACCTAAGCTAATGATTTGCTGTTAATGGGTTCCAAAAAATTGGTAAACTCATTTAGCCCAAAATCACTTCTAAATTCCTCATTATTGATTTCAATGAGGGCCTTCCCATTTGTGTCCCTAATGCTTCTTGTGACTGGATCATAATTATGTGCAATTTGAGTCAATAGATCCATGTCCATGAATACCCCTGGAACTACCAACTTTCTTACATTTAATTCCCAAATGCTATTTTGTGGGACCGAAGAATTTCTCATTCCAAAACCAACTTTGAATAACCCCAACCCAGACAATCTTACCTATGGATCTCTTAACCAGTTGCCTTTATCATATAGCCCTTCTCCTATCTTCAAACGAGGAGCTCTAGGCAGTAATTCTTTCACTTTTGATGCCTGGTTAGTTGACAATGTGAACTACTCAAGAAAATCATCACAAATGGCCCTCTCCTGATAATTAACCTTCCCGAAAAACTCTCTCTTAGGTGCCATTTTGAAAATGTAAGCAATCAAAATACTACCCCCAAATGGTTCAACGACAAATCAAGACCTTAATTAAAACACCACAAAGAAATTGCCACACAAGAGTACAAGAAAACCTAATTTTAGCTCGAAGGAATCTTCTCTGCAACTAAATTGACTCGCTCTATATTTGAAGACAAAAGCTCTGTATCTCCTCTCTTGCAACAATTCTTTTGAATGATACCTTTACTCAATTGACAAGAGATCATATATGGTACCCAGGGTCTTAACTTTGACATTGATTCCACATGCTTCAGTCGTCCCTTCAGAATTGAATTCCTGAAAGAATTTGAATTTTCGCTCCAACGAGTGACAACATTCCTGCAATTCTTTCCTTTCTCTCTTTTGCTATTTTGCGAAGCATAGCCTTCAGGCAATTTCTTTAAACAAAATCATGCCAACCATCTGATCGACAGAAACTTGATCGACCATTATACTAACTTAACAGTCTTGCCTTCGCACTGGGCCCCACCTCCTTTTCACCATTTCATAGACTTTATCTTTTGAGCACTTCTCCTTTGTGAAACCACACTAGACGTTAGATGGAATTCTAACTCCTCGACATTTAACTCTCACTGGGACCTCGCCTTTACCTTGAGTGCTAGCGGTCTTTTGCTATTTCGCGAAGCTTAAACATCTCTCAACTTTGGGCCATGAAACAACGTGAGGCATTGGATTAGATTGGAAATGACCATCCTTTAAGGGAAACCCCTTATGCTTGCTTTGCTTATGCCACCTTTTATTGGTTATTGATTACCATGTGGCATTCAACCATTGGTTCTAGAAATTCGTTCAAGCCTAGTTCAACGTCAACCATGTGTCTCTCCCTTTTATCGTCAGTTATGCCTTGGCGGGCCCTCAACTTCTTCTAAATCCATGTGTCCACATAGACGTCACCATCTAGCTTGACACCTGGATGAACCCCTTTTACTTTTGCTATTTCATGAAGCATATCCTTCAAGCATCTCGCAACCATGAAATAACGCCAGCCGTTGGATCAAAACGAAGTTGAACCTCTTTTATCCTCATGTTTCATCTGCCTTTGGAGATGAAAAACCTTTTCGCGATTTCGCAGGGCATAAAGCATGAGCATCTTACCCTTGCGAATTCATGCAGGTCGTTAGATTATTTTTTACTTACTCGATGCTTAACCGTCTGAACTAACTCTAGCGAACGTGGGCCCTCCGACTCAACCTCAAACACCTGGCATCTAGTCACTTTCAAAGCTGACATGTCAGTCTTTCATTTGCTGAGAGAAAACACTGGGTTCCACCTCATCCTTGCCACCTATATTTTCCAGGTCACCTCTTATCCTACGGCATGACTCACTTATGGGACCTACCTTCTTTTAACCCTTGGATCCACCTCGCTGACTATTGTGGCCTCTTCCATGTGCAACCATCTCACTCACTCTCTAGACTAGCTGGATTGTCTACTTGGAGTGCCACGTCACTTCGCCACTTCGCGAAAGATAACCGTCGAGCATTTTCATCCTGCGAAATAGCGCGAACCATCATATCAAATGGGACTTGATCACCTTTTAGTCATTTAGAACATCCTCGCATGTGGGGTCCCACCAAATGCTTTCACCATTTCATGAAAGGTATTTCACTTGCAAGTTCAGGCTGCGAAATAATGACAACCGTTGGATCTTGGACAAGATGAGACCTCTTTAAACCGGGCCAAAATTGTCATTTTGAATGCATTTCCTTTTTTCCATTTCGCAGGTCTTAAACCGCGTGCAACTTTGCCTAACAAAATAGCAAAAACCATAGATCTTCCTGAGAGATGCGCACCACTTACTGGGCCCGACAACATTAGGAGGAAAATATATAAGGCATAAAATTTTACGATTAATTCAAATGACCACCTAGGCAAATGACAAGGGGGAACACTTCCTACGAACCTGGGACCCATTACTTAAGTGGATAAAGTAACAAAGAAATAGAACCAGAGGGTCTTTTTGATAAAACATTGAATGATTTAAAACTAAAAAACCCTAAACCCTTAAGACCTAACACAAAGCTGAAGCAATTGATAGCATGTCTAATTCAAAATTTCAAACTTAGCCGATTTATGGGAAAAGAAAACCTATTTTTTAAACAGTGATAACAATGGCTCTAATTGGGGATGGTTGATCGCAAGATCAATACAATAAAACTCAGAAACTCTAGAGAAACAGACCAAAACACAGACCCAAACAGAAAAATAGGGAAGAAACAAAATATATGCAAACAAAGGACCTACTATGCATGGACTTCAAGAGAAATAATGCTTCAGGAATTGTCCATGCACTGGAAATTCCTTTTTGCCATTTCGCAGGTCTTAAACCACGCGCAACTTTGCCTAACAAAATAGCAAAAACCATAGATCTTCCTGAGAGATGCGCACCACTTATTGGGCCCGACAACATTAGGAGGAAAATATATAAGGCGTAAAATTTTACGATTAATTCAAATGACCACCTAGGCAAATGACAAGGGGGAACACTTCCTACGAACCTAGGACCCATTACTTAAGTGGATAAAGTAATGAAGAAATAGAACCAGAGGGTCTTTTTGATAAAACATTGAATGATTTAAAAGTAAAAAACCCTAAACCCTTAAGACCTAACACAAAGCTGAAGCAATTGATAGCATGTCTAATTCAAAATTTCAAACTTAGCCGATTTATGGGAAAAGAAAACCTATTTTTTAAACAGTGATAACAACGGCTCTAATTGGGGATGGTTGATCGCAAGGTCAATACAATAAAACTCAGAAACTCTAGAGAAACAGACCAAAACACAGACCCAAACAGAAAAATAGGGAAGAAACAAAATATATGCAAACAAAGGACCTACTATGCATGGACTTCAAGAGAAATAATGCTTCAGGAATTGTCCATGCACTGGAAATTCCTGTATTTCATCATTCATATTCTTTAGAAAATATGAATCCTTACCATTTAAGTCACAGAACACAAAAGAGCCAATCCATAATGATTCAAATTTTCTATGCTTTCCCTTGTCCTGTCCTTTTGCATTCCATTGAAGAACAATGCCATCAATTTGAAACTTCCTTAATGATGTCCTTTTATCAAAAAGGTATTTGGACTGCAATTGGATCTTTTGATTTCTTTTGTGAGCTAAAGCTCTGAGCTCTTCCACCTCCACAATTTGGATCATTCTATTTTCCATAGGCTCAGATAGCTTCATGTCCTCATCTTGCAAGAACTTGTAAACTGGAAGAAGATTATTTACTGGCAATCTGACCTAAGCACCATAAACCAGTTCAAAAGGGGACATTCCAATGGCCTTCTTGACTATTATTCTATCCGCCCACAGAGCTAACTTCAATTTTTGATCCCAAGATCTTTTATTTTCTTCCAGGATTTTCTTGATGATAGTCAAAAGGATTTTATTGCTGGATTCTTCTTGTCCATTCCCTTGAGGGTGATAAGGTGAAGAGTAAGACATGAGTATTCCATGACTGGTACAAAATCCTACAAACTCCTCCGATCTGAAACTCATGGCATTGTCCATTACCAATTTAGCAGGTGTTCCAAATCTTGTTATTACATTATCCATCAGGAAATCAATGACAACCTTACTTGTAGGTCTTCTTGTAGGAATAGCTTCTATCCATTTTGTGAAATAGTCAGTGGCTACTATTGTCCATTTGTGACCTCTCCCTGACCTCTCCACAATTTCTCCAATAAAATCAATGCCCCACTGGACAAAAGGGGCTTTCACTGTGACTGGATTTAGGGGTAAGGCTCCTTCATACTTCAGTTTGGATGAAAACTTCTGACAGGGGTCACATTTTTGGACATATGCATGAGCATCTTTGAATAAGGTAGGCCAATAGTATCTACCCTGGATTACCTTACCAACAGTTGTCTTATCAGAGTAATGTCCTCCACATACTCCATCATGCATTTCAGTCAATACCCTTTTAGCCTAGAATTCATCCAAACACATTAGTAATTCTCCATCTCTTTTTCTCCAGAACAGATCATCTTGAATGAATACATATTTTTGGGAGTTGGGTTTTAGAGTTCTTTTCTGACTAGTGTCATTCCTTCTGAGAATGCAGCATCTCTTAGGAATCGGACTATCTCTGAGTACCAAGGTTGCCTTTCAATTCTAGTGACTGAAGCACCTCTAACTTCAACATTATGTATTTCTACATTCATAAGATTAGACTCAGTCATGAGCTTAGCCAAACCCAAACCTCTCACTAATCTGGTGATCTTTATCTCCAAGTCAAATTCTTGAATTCTATTAATCCATCTACATCTTTTCCCTCTAACCTCAGACTGGGACAAAATATCCTTAATTGTAGCATGTGGGATATAGGAAATGATATTCGCATTCACTAGATATGGCCTAAAAGCCTTGACAACTTTAACCAGAGCATAAGCTTGTTTCTCCATGGTCTCATATTTCAGTTCTACTGCTTGCAAAGACTTGTTGTAGAAGGCTATGGGATGTTCATATCCCTCATTGTCCTTTTGTAACAATACTGCAATTACTATATGATATGAAGCAAAGGAAAGCAGAGAAAAGGGCTTACTGTAATTAGGAGATTTTAACACTGGTGCTTCCTGAATTGCCTTCTTAATTTTAGAAAAAGCCTTTGAGGCTTCTTGATCCCAACAAAATTTGGTATCCTTCTTGAGCATCTTGACAATAGGCTTCACTATCTCTGCAAAGTTTGCAATGAATCTCCTAACAAAATTCACTTTGCCTAGAAAGGATTGAATACCTTTTACATTCTTAGGTTCAGACACCTTATTTATTGCTTCAATTCTTTCAGGGTCTATCCTTACCCCTTCCTTGGAAACAATGTGTCCCAATAGTTTTCCTTTAGTGACTCCAAAATGACATTTCTTGGGATTTAGTGACACACCAAATTCCAAAGCTTTATTGAACACCTTCTCCAAATGTCCACAATGATCATCAACCTTCTTAGAGAAACAGGTTAGAGCATCTTGATAAACCACCATGATGATATTGATGAATTCTTTGAAAGCTACATCCATGGCTCTCTGAAATGTAGCTCTAGCATTTTTCAAACTGAATGGCATTCTCACATAGACATATGTTCCCCACGGAGTAGTGAAAGCAGTTTTAAACTGTTCAGATTCCTTCACTAATACTTGATTGTATCCTAAAAAAACCATCCATCATAGATAAAAGGTCACATCCTGACACTCTCTGTAGCATGACTTCCATATTTGGGGAAGAGTAGTTATCTTTCAAAGAAGCAACATTTAAGTTCCTAAAATCTACACACAATCTAATGTCCCCATTCTTCTTTCTTACTAAGACCAGATTGGAGACCCATTAAGAATGTCTTATAGATTTGATAATCCCCCCTTCTCTTAATTTAGTCAACTCTTGTTGCATCTTAGTCTCTAATAGGGGATTAATGGGTCTTTGTTTCTGTCTAAAAGGCTTAGCATCTAGAACTAAAGGAACTTCATGCTGAAAAAGATCTTGTCTATACGCCTTTAGGTCTTCATAAGACCAAGCAAAAACATGTTTATACTTCCTTAATAAATTAATAAGATTAGTCCTGACATGAGGGGGTAATTTCTTCCCGATGTATACTAACTTAGGGAATGATTCAGTCCCCAGGTTTACCTCCTCTAGTTCTTCCAATTTGGTGGTAGACTGCTGATGTAAGTGGCTATCATTATAACTGAACATGCTTTCCATCTCTACCAGCCGTTTAGGTATTTCATTGGTTTCCAACTGGACTAACTCATTTCCAAACACTGTTTCTCTATTATCAACCACCTCTACTAGTGCATTGCAATTAATCTTCTATCCATCATAATCGTCAACACATTGAATAAACCTAAGAATGTCTTCATCATCAGCAAAAACTTGCCAATTGTACACATTATCAGGAATAGCAAGCCTAGATTTTATTTCCATGGTGGAAATACCGGTTAATGTTACATCATCTTTCTTCAAGGCAACATTAGCTAGGAAATCTGCCATGATGTTCTTTGATCGCTCTATCCAATTAATAGAAAATGCACTAAAATGCTCAATAACATCCCAAACTGCATGTTTATATCTCTTTAACCTATCATTCTTGGATGCATATCTGGATCTTACCTGAGATACAACCAATTCTGAATCCCCTAACACTGTCAACATTTGGATTCCATGCTTCTTTACAACTTCAAGCCCCAACAATAAAGCTTCGTACTCTGCAGTATTATTTGTGCACTGGAAGGCCAATAAGAATGAATACTTGAAGGTTATACCTGATGGGGATACAAAAATAACCCCTACTCCAGATCCTTCTTTGGAACAAGCTCCATCAAAATACATTTGCCATAATCCATACTGTTGTGCTTCTAGTTCGACCACAATGGGATCAATATTCTTCAATTGGGGTAGAATTGGTTGAAGTCTAAAGTTATCAAGATCTACATCAATCATACAATTGAGCATATCAGGGTTTACATTTTCAATTACCCTAGGAGCATGTGGCTCTCTGTACAATTTGACCTGATTTCCATTGATTGGAATGGTGGCATAGGATAAGTCCAGTTGAACATTCCCTCCTACTGCTGCTACCCACTGCCTAGAAAGTAACATACCATAACGGGGCTTGGTATCAGTAACAATAACATCCATTTTATAAGTTGCCTCGGGGAATGCTACTATTTTTACCTCAACATCTTTCATTGTACCTATCATAGGTACTTCCCTGTTATCCATAGCATAGAATTTTTCATTAACAGTAGGTACTGACAATCCTAATTCTTTCATAACACCATAGGGCGTTACATTAGCAGCAGCTCCTGAATCTATCATGCAGTTTTTAATCAACCGATTGTTTACTAACAAAGTAACATAGAAAGGATCTACCTATGAAGGCTCTTGGGTGATAGTGGTTCCAACATAAAACTCTGGGGTTCGGAACTCTTGATCCTTTCCAATTCTAGCTGAACCGGTGGGTAAGACTGTGTCACTATCAGATATACTAGAAAATAAAGACAAGGCTGCATCCCTATGTTCTTTAATCTTTAGTAATTCTACTAATGGGACAGTGACCTTCATTTGAGTAAGAGCTTGAGCCATGTCAAATGTAGAACTATTACTTGTTTCAGTACTAGCTCTAACTCTTTCTATCTTGAGCTGACTTGCCTTTTTCACTATGGCAACTCCTTGTATATCACCAGTGTTTTTATCATTTGCACTCTTGGGTACATCTTTAACTTATTCCCCTTTTTCTTGACCAATCTTAGGAACAGTAGTAGCACTACTCGCTGCCCCCTTTTGAGTGACCTCTTTTATGAACATGGAACCTGGTTCACCCTGATCAGTGTCTCTCTTAGTGCTCCTCAAGTTATAGTTGTGTTTTGCTTTGGCAATGGCAACTTTAGTGATATTTTTAACTTCTTCCTCACTAGGCCTTCTAAGATGAACCTCTTCATCCTCAATTGTTACCACATTCAATGTAGGATGCCAATCTAAGGTTAGTTGTCCTTGAACAAACCTTTCATTATCTAACACATCATTGTATTCACTTTGCACGGACTCCTCATCACTTTCTATGATGGTTTCAAACATATTGATGTCAGGCTCAGCTTCTTGTCTCATAGATTCCTCAAGAGCTTGAGCCACTGCACACTGATGAGGAGAATGTGGTCCATCACAAGCAATACACCATGGAGTATTTTCTATATTATGGACAATTTTCCCTTTCAAGGGATCTGGAGTGTCCTGATTTTGGGCAATTTTGGGCTTTTCATTTTGGGGTTTGCCATCTTTCCAATTGGTATTATATGGCATGTCATGCAATCTAGGGGGTCTATCTTGCCAGTTATAATGAGGCTTGTCATTTTTGTTTACCTTAGCAGTCAGATCCTTCATTGCAATAACCAATTTCTCTATCTTATCATCCTCCTTAGCAACTTTATTAGGTTGTTGTTTTGTTTCCTGCCATAATCTACCATATGTTCTTCTTCCTAACTTCCCGAATGCTTTTCTATTACTTTCTACATTTATGGCAATTCTAAAAGCATCACTCAAGTTATGTGGATTCTTATCTCTCAGGATATAGGCCATCTTAGAATCAAATGCATTTTAATAAGTATTTAAACACATGTTATCATCTAATCTCATCACTTGATACAATATGTGCATGGCTTTTTGGAATCTGGCATTGAAGTCAGTGACCATTTCATTATCAGACTTTCTGATGTTATTGAATTCATTGAGCATGAAGCTCACATTAGTCTTGTCACCATATTGCTCTTGGAAAATTTTTTTAAAATCCTCCCATGACCCCATGCTGTTTACTAGAAGACCTCTGTACCAATCTCTTGCATCATCAACCAGGGATTGGACAAACAGTTTCATAATAACATCTTCATCCACTATATAATCATTTATTAGGTCCCCAAAAGATTTTAGATGTTCCCCAACACTAATTGCATTGTTCCCAGCAAATTTATGGAGTCTATCTCTTAACTCAGTAGGAACATGTTTGGGATATCTTGGGATCCCATCAAAGAACAATTGTCTATATTTTTCTAAATTGATTAGTCTCCTTGGAAAAGGAGTGATAGCATTATTATTTCCCATGTTCATTCTAATTTTTGGAATTGGAGACTGAGATATTTGGGTGTGATGACTATTCATGGGGATTTGACTCACTGATGCTACATTAGCAGGCATTGCAGGTTGAATTTTAACTGGAGGAAGGGAAATTTGTTGAGGATTAGGCTTACTAAGGTTTTCTGATGGAAACGTGATAGGGGGAGCCTTTAAGTAACTAATTTTTCTTTTAACTTCCTAATTTGCTACTTCCAATTCAGCCTTTTCTAACTCCATTTGGAGATCCTCTTTTTCTTTCCTCATTCTCTCCATTTCTCTCTCATGTGCTGACAACCTATGAGAAATCTCCTTTGCAGTTTTAGACTCAATTCCATCATCCACCCATTTCTATTTTCCTTTATCAACATTAGTCCTAGGAAGCTGAGAATCACTAGATACTTCCCTGTTTGGTTGGACTACTAACCTATATGCTGGCTTAGCCTTGGGGATCAGGATTTCTCTAATTACAGGGCCTTCCTCATCACTTTTTTCCTTCTCTTTTGCCAGTACCTCAAGATCAACTATCTGTCTAAGAAGCCTATCTCTCTCCATTAATTTAGCTTTGACTTCCTTCTCCCTATTTGCTTCCTTTTGGGCTCTTAGGGAAATTAAATGGTGAACTCTTTTATTCAGATCTTCAATTTCTTGGGACACTTTATCTTCATCAGGGAAATTTTCCTTAGAATCTGATATATTAACTTGATCTATGTCAATCAAACTAATGTTTCCATCTATTATTCTAGGCACAGAGTGTCTAATTGCATTTGAACTGGTCCTATCTCTTGCAGAGACACTAACATGGGATAGATCTTGATTTAAAACATGTGCATTATCAATATTTCCAAACAATCCTAAATGGAAACCTAATATATCATGCTCTAAATCTCTGGAAGAGGAATTAGACTTTGCATAGATAGGTCGATTAGGCATCTTACCAGTATTATTATTCTTTTGTACCCTAGCAATATTTGATGGCTCATGTAACACTAATCTCTTTTGTCCCCTTCGTGACTGCTCTGGTAAACCTTCCTACAAAGTTTCACAAGGATGCTTCTTCATGAATGATCTAGTGTTCTTTCCTCCTTGCATTATGCTTGTTTTCCCTTTTAGAATGATTTATAATCCACAAGGACTAGTTCCAATATACAGAGTCACCACCCACAAGAGTATGGGAATTATGAAAACAAGTTTTAGAATAATACGTAGGAATTCCACAAACACAATGATTTTCTTTACAACTTGAGCACAAATCTGCGTCTGGATCCTTAATGTGACTCTCCCCAGTAGAGTCGCCACTTTTGTTGTCTTCAAAATCTGATTCACTTTAACATCCTTATAATAAAATGATTGAACTCTGTGTAGAAGAGATATCAAAGGGAAGGAAACTCTTAGGACAACATGTGACAAGGTTTGGTTTAACTTTCTACACTTCAGACTTACTCAGAGTCCAGGCGGGTATACCTTTGTGAACTAAATTCACACTTTCAAAAGATAAATCCACAGCAAACCAGTCCAAAAAACTAGTGGATCTAATCACCTTGAAACTAACTAAAACAAATGAATGAAAATTATACTCATATTCAATATTTTGATCTACAAAACATGCAATAGACAACCTTGATCTATACCAGTGCCTTATCCAAGGTCACAGAGTCATCTAAATTAAGACAATATCTCCCAAACAAAATATCTCTACACATCCCATTAGCTCGGCTTTTGTTGATCCCTATACATGCCTGACACATATAAGAATTTATGCATACTAAAATAAACTATGCTCATCAAGATTCAAGATGTCTCACAAGGAATTTACTGGTAGAAGTGATCCCCATATATTTAATTTCCCTCCTAGAGAGAAAAGCTAGCAAACACACCTACAGAAAGTTGCCTTACAACCCCTATTCAAACAAAATAACCCTGGATTATTTAGAATGAAACAGTAAACAATTGCAAACACAATTGAAGACGACACAAAGTTTTTACTCAAAACCAATGGTTTGTATATTGACATATTCTTCAAGAAAGTATCACAAAAACTTTTGAATATTCTCCATTAAACTTAGAAAAGCTCAGATATAAATTTCTGCAGTGTTTTCTTACAATTCTTTTTGCGATCATTCTACTCTTAGTCTTGGTATCCATTTATAACAATATGGATGCACATAGCTTCGGACTTTCCTAGGAGAATTTGTTACAATCATTTCTCTTCCAAAAGAAGTTACAAAGCCTTTTACAAAAACAGTTACAAGTCCTTTTCAACCTCTGGAGCTTCTTCAACTTGCTATCTGGTTGCAACCTCTTCTAGTTGTTCAGGAGCACCCTCTAACTACTCTACATCCTTGATGGCATACTTTGTTGTCCATTCATTGTACACATCATCAGCTAGCCACATGAAATTAATCACTTTTGTCTTAGCCTTGGTCAACCTTTTCCAGGAATTTCTCATCTTGTTGACTTCAGAATTGAGAAAACCATAATGAGATTTGATTTTCTCTATCTCCTGAATTGTTAAAACAAATAAGGAAGTATCATCTAGATCAACAATTCCTTTAATTTTGCCTGATAGTTTGGCCTCTAATTCCTTGAGCCACACTTGTTTGTCCTTTAGTTGATCTGGGCTAGCAAAAACTCCTAGGAGCAACTCAAAAACCTGATCAGCATACTCCTTTTTGTACAAGTTAAATTTTCTATCAGCATTATCCACCCCTTCTGCTAATTTTACTAGGTCTTTGGTGGTGTCACAAGTGGATTTGATGATAGGATTGGCCCCTGCTTCATCATAAGATGCAAAAATAAGCTCCAAGTTCTGCTCTCTAGGCCTCCATTTGTCAAAAATAGGTGTCAAAATGGCCTTATCTCCATTGAGCTCATTCCACATATCCAAAACCTTACTTATATTTTTATATAGCAGTGAGGCATTCATTGTATCTGCAAAGCTTGAAACAGTAACCCTTACTTTCTACTCATATTTCTTGGCATACAAGGCCTGAGCCTGTTTCAAATTCTTTAGCTCTTGAGGAGTAATCTTAATCATCTGGGAGCTAGAGGGTGCTGGAGATGTTGGGAACTCAATGATGTGGCTGCTAGGTGGAGGTCTTGTAGGAGAGGAGGAGATCATCAGTTTTGAGGACTCACCTTGATGGTATTGTCCTGTCAACTAGCTCTGCAACTTAGCAATGATGATATCCTTACCTCTTACCTCCTGCTTAGCACTGTTATAAGCCTTTAAAATTGTCTCCACTTGACTTGGAGATCTACTTTTTCCTTGGCTTCCTTTCCTGCTACTGTAACACTAAATTTTGCAGTCTCTAGCACAGTGCTTGCAACTTCTACCACTCTTGTGTTCTATACTCTCTTCACTATCATCCCACAAAGGTAGCTTGACCCTGGGGTATCTTTTCTTCTCTTATTTTCATCTCTCTTGAGAGACCACATGACGAGTGTAGCATCATCCTTGCTGAAAGTGATTCCCTCCATGGGCTTAGTTTCTTTCCTTACTACCTCCAGTACCAGGGCATCTGCTATGTCCCACTCAGGGAGAATAAGTACCCCAATTTATGCCACCATATCTCTTCCTTGCTCAGGAGTGATGGTCTTAAATTCTTCCATCTTTTTCTATTTTATTTCCTCCTCCACCAGAGCTAGCTCTTTGTTAGACTGCTCACCTTTTCTCTTCTCACATCTTGCATTGTATTTATCTATATTTTGTTTCCATACAAATTGCATAAATGCTCCTGATGTGACAAAATTGTTGTCGGCCAAGAAGTCATCACTGACCTACTTTATCTCAAGATCCCACTCCTAGCCTTTAAGTTCAGTGGTAGTAATTTTTATTTCAGCAGCAAGGGGTTCTTCTGGCATTCCTTCCTCTACCTCATTATAAGTGTAGGCAATTTCCCCTAAACTGCCTAACTGTATCAGTTGTTCAGTTGCTGCTTTCTCATCTCCTATGTGAATAGGGGATTGGGATGGAGAGTAAAAAGGTGTATCAGATGATATTTCTTTTCCTACTCTCTGCTTCTTAGGGCTCTCTTGGATGTCAATGACATCTTGTATCTTCCTCTTTCCTTTGGAGGTAGAGGGCTCCCCTGTTGTGGGCATCAGCACACTATAACTAGATTTCTGGTGCAGTGTGTAGTCACCAAGAGGGATTGATTTTGTGGAGGCAGACCTACTTAGAATCATTCTTGCCTTTTCAGGGTTTCTTTTAATCATAGCTTCCCTTTTTTCCTTTAGGGTTTGCATCACATCCTCAAAGAAAATAATTAAATACTTTATTTTCTCTTCAAAAGGGAAAAAGCTAGACAATGAGTCATAGCTGGCATCAAACTGATGCACAAAGTATAAGGCTTTCTTATAAGCCACCCATTTTTCTTTCCTCGGTTCCTGCTCATCCTAATCAAACTCATTTTTAATGAGGTCCTCAAGAAACTAAAATTAATGGGGACTACCTCTGCACACTACTCTCTTTCTAAACATGCCATTGAAGAAGTCTTCTGGATCGGCACACCTGGATACTGTAGTTGACAAATGATAAGGTTTAAGAAAGTCTTCAAAACAATTCCAACCTCCCTTGGTTATTATAAATTGATGGGCTATGGTAACCGTAGGGAAAATAGTCTCTTTACCCCTGCCCGTCAGCTCAGCCTCTTGTACACTACCAATCTGTCTGAGGACTTCTGCAATTCCCACTTTGAGAGGGATCGGGCAACAAGAATGGAGTGCCTTTAAAACCAAAAACACTAAAAACTATTGAGCCTGGGTATAGATAAATGTCACCCCAATTATGAACGATCTTTATACTCTCTACAAATTTTTTTGGTCTAATAAATTCCAAAAGAACCTTGGGGATTCTTGGGTTTTCTGAGCAGAGGAGAGTCCTAATCTTGGATGAAAAATATTTATCAAATTTTAAGAAACTGGCATCCTCTCTGTCCCATGAAAACATAGTACTCCATAGTTGCATTGGCATCTTTTCTCCCTCTTTCTCTTTTATGAGGTCCAGTCCACTGGCAAAGTAATCACCACCTTTGAACAGAAATAGATGCATAATGAGTGAATACCATCTGAAAGGCCTATCCAACTTCCCATTTTTTATTCCTACTAGCTGTCCATGGATAGCATTAGTGATGAAAGAAGCATAATCAAATGTTACTGCAAGAGAAGGATTCAAAATCTGAGCAATCATTAGAAAGTAGTGATTGGGCATATTTGCCTCAGCATCTTCTCCCAAAATTTGGCAGATTGACCAATACATTCTCTTAGCCCTGAGGGTGAACATATTCAATGAGAAGGGCTCTTCTGTGTTGGGTCCTACAACTATCAACCCACCTATCTTCACAAAAAATTCCTTAAGAGGCCCATTTCTAAGGTGGTTCCTCTGTGCACTGTATACTTGAGCTAATGATTTGAAGTTAATGGGTTCCAAAAAATTGGTAAACTCATTTAGCCCAAAAGCACTTCTGAATTCCTCATTATTGATTTCAATGAGGGATTTCCCATTTGTGTCCCTAATGCTTCTTGTGACTGGATCATAATTATGTGCAATTTGAGTCAATAGATCCATGTCCATGAATACCCCTGGAACTACCAACTTCCCTACATCTAATTTCCAGATGCTATTTTGTGGGGCCAAAGAATTTCTCATTCCAAAACCAACTTTGAATAACCCCAACCTAGACAATTCAACCTGTAGATCTCTCAACCAGTTGCTTGTATCATATAGCCCTTCTCCTACAAACGAGGAGCTCTAGGCACTAATTCTTTCACTTTTGATGCCTGGTTAGTTGACAATGTCAACTGCTCAAGAAAATCATCACAAATGGCCCTCTCCTGATAATTAACCTTCCCAAAAAACTCTCTCTTAGGTGCCATTTTGAAAATGTAAGCAATCAAAATACTACCCCCAAATGGTTTAGTGACAAATCAAGACCTTAATTAAAACACCATAAAGAAATTAACACACAAGAGTACAAGAAAACCTAATTTTAGCTCAAAAGAATCTTCTCTACAACTGAATTGACTTGCTCTACATTTGAAGACAAAAGCTCTATATCTCCTCTCCTGCAACAATTCTTTTGATTGATACCTTTACTCAATCGACAAGAGATCATATATGGTACCCAAGGTCTTAACTATGACATTGATTCTGCATGCTTTGGCCATCCCTTCAGAATTGAATTCGTGAAAGAATTCAAATTTTCGCTCCAACGGGTCACAATATTCTTGCAATTCTTTCCTTTCACTCTTTCGCTGTTTTGCAAAGCATAACCTTGAGGCAATTTTTTTAAACGAAATCATGCCAACTGTCTAATCGACAGAAACTTGATCGGCCATTATACTGACTTAACAATCTTGCCTTCGCACTGGGCCCCACCTCCTTTTCATCATTTCACAGACTTTATCTTTCGAGCACTTCTCCTTTGCAAAACCGTGCCTAACATTAGATGGAATTCTAACTACTTGGCATTTAACTCTCACCGGGACCGCGCCTTTACCTTGACTGCTAGCGGTCTTTCGCTATTTCACAAAGCTTAAACATCTCTCAACTTAGGGCCACGAAACAACGCACAGCGTTGGATTAGATTGGAAATGACCATCCTTTAAGGGAAACCCTTTATGCCTACTTTGCTTATGCCACCTTTTATTGGTTATTGATTACCACGTGGCATTCAACCATTGGTTTTGGAAAACCGTTCAAGCCTAGTTCAACATCAGCCACATGTCTCTCCCTTTTATTGCCGGTTATGCCTTGGCTGGCCCCCAACTTCTTCTAAAACCACATGTCCACATAGACGTCACCATCTAGCTTGACACCTGGACAAACCCCTTTTACTTTCTCTATTTCATGAAGCATATCCTTCAAGCATCTCGCAACCGTGAAATAATTCCAGTCGTTGGATCAAAATGAAGTTGAACCTCTTTTATCCTCATGTTTCATCTGCCTTTGGAGATGAAAAACCTTTTCACCATTTCATAGGGCATAAAGCATGAGCATCTTACCCTTGCAAATTCATGTGGGCCATTAGATTATTTTTTACTTGCTCGATGCTTAACCATCTGAACTAACTCTGGTGAATGTGGGCCCTCTGACTCAACCTCAAACACCTGGCATCTAGTCACTTTCAAAGCTGACATGTCAGTCTTTCATTTGCTGAGAGAAAACACTGGGTTCCACCTCATCCTTGCCACCTATATCTGCTAGGTCACCTCTTATCCCATGGCATGACTCACTTCTGGGACCGACCTTGCTGACTATTGTGGCCTCTACCATGTGTAACCATCTCACTCAATCTCTAGACTAGCTGGACTGTCTACTTGGAGTACCATGTCACTTCGCCACTTCGCGAAAGATAACCAGCGAACATTTTCATCCTACGAAACAGCACGAACTGTCAGATCAAATGGGACTTGATCACCTTTTAGTCACTTAGAACATCCTCGCATGTGGGGTCCCACCAAACACTTTTGCCATTTCGCGAAAGGTATTTTGCTTGCAAGTTCAGACTGTGAAATAATGACAACTGTTGGATCTTGGACAAGATGAGACCTCTTTAAACCGGGCCAAAATTGCCATTTAGAATTTCGCCATATCGCGGGTCCTAAATCGCACGCAACTTCGCGTAACAAAATAGCGAAAACCATAGATCTTCCTGAGAAATGCGCACCACTTACTAGGCCCGACAACATTAGGAGGAAAATATATAAGGCGTAAAATTTTATGATTAATTCAAATGACCGCCTATGCAAATGACAAGGGGGAACACTTCCTATGAACCTGGGACCCATTAGTTAAGTGGATAAAGTAACGAAGAAATAGAACCAGAGGGTTTTTTTTATAAAACATTGAACGATTTAAAACTAAAAAACCCTAAACCCTTAAGACCTAAAATAGAGCTGAAGCAAATGATAGCATGTCCAATTCAAAATTTCAAACTTAGCCAATTTATGGGAAAAGAAAACCCATTTTTCAAATAGTGATAACAGAAGTCCTTTTGAGGTTGTCTATGGCAGACATCCAAGAGGAGTATGTGAGTTGAGAGACCTTGGTAGTCAGGAAATGAAGAGTGGGCAAGCAGAAGAATTCACTCAAACCATCAAGGAAGTTCAGGAGCAAGTTAAGCAGGCCATCCTTGAATCCACTCATAAACTGAAAGCCAAAGTGGATGAAAAAAGGAGAGAAGTTCAGTTCAAGGTGGGTGACTATGTGATGGTCCATTTGAGCAAAGCTAGGATGCAAGGAGGTAAGCCTACCAAACTACAGATGAGAAGGGTAGGACCTTGTAGAATCCTGTCGCAATATGGTAAGAATGCCTACAAAGTTGACCTACCTTCAGATTTAGCTATATCACCAGTCTTTAATGTAGCTGACCTGATCATGTACAAGGGTGAGATAGCAGGGCAGACTGAGAACCAAGCCAAGGTACTGCAAGACCTTGATGTTAATGTCTTACCACAAGTGAAGAAGCCTAAAGCAAAGGAGATCTTGGAATCAAGAGTGAAGAAGTCCACTAGACACTAGGTCTACATGGAGCACTTAGTGAAATGGGCAGATCAACCAATATCTGAAGCTACATGGGTGGAGGAGAGCAGGTTCAAGGCACTTGGAATAGACCCAGTTCTCATCTCTTCTTCTATTTCTTAAGTTTTGTACAGAGGGGGAGTATGGTGTAGGAGCACCCTTCCAAACTCTTTCTCTTTCTTTTTTTGTTGGTGTTATGCTTCTTATGAAGCTATTGTACATGAATAAGAGCCATGAGCTCATGTGTGCTAGACTAGGTCCTAGTTAGGGCCCTAGTGGAGATCTTAGGGGTCATGAGTCAATATTGTGATTTTCTTGAAAATGGAGGGTATGTGTGTCCTTGAAGTGTTTAGGGGTCCTTTATAACAGGTTGGTGTCCTTAGGTTGGCCCAATGTGGGTCTAGGAGTCATAAAAAGCAACACTGGGAAAGTTGCTCAAAAGTTGCATGACAACTTTTTAAAGTTGTCAAGCAACTTTTCCACCATGTTGTCAAGTTCTTTAGGTTAGCATGGAAAACCCTAGTTTGGGCACACAAACTAAGGCAAAGGTGGTATAAGTACTTGCAAACCCTAAATTCATGGGTTGGATGTCAGACATTGTACGACCCTAGCAAAGAGATCAGACTAAGACTGTAAAACTGTTACCAGTCAATTTGAATGAAGAAAACAAGAAAATTAATGGATTGAGATACATCCAAAACTATGTGGTTTGTCTTTCATGGTGTGAATAATTTAATTTCAAGAAATTAGTTTAGGTTTTTACTTGTAGATTGAGTGAGTTTGTAAATAGTTTGTAAACTGTCTTCTTACTGTCCAGTTTTGGACATGATTGTGTAAATGAAGTCTTAACTCCATTCCCCATTGTGGAACCACCATGAAACCATGGGGAATGGATTTGAAGACCCTATTCTATAGTCCCAAGCAAGCAGGGCCCTTGAAAATGTAGGAAGGCCAAGCAAAGACCTACTCCTAGGCGAGACTAGACAGTGCTCGATTAGGAGAGGTTAGATTGCAAAGGTCTTGGAGAGCAAGGTTGGATAGAGGAGAGTACATCCTTTGGAGGAAGTGTAGAGGAGTGTTAGAAGAATCATTGGTGTGAAGGAGGAGCCTCCACCAGTCCAAACAAGGTGGCTAACACACAAAACCCACACTGTGACCCAGGCAGACTACAAAACCCTCACAAAACCCTTGAAAAACCCCAAAATTCGCCCTAGGCACTATACAGCCACTTGGAGGCCCAAAACCTAGAAAATCCTTGAGCCCTTTCCAATTGAATGGTAGTCCATATTGGGAGTTAGGGTTTTTTGTGCATCATTTGTGAGAGGGAGCCCTAGAAGACTTGTTGGGAGGCCTAATTGGTCCTAACCCTTGTAGCCCTGTTTTGTAAGCAAAAACACAAAATAGTGAAATCGGTAGAAAGGATGAAGGTAGAAACTTCTTGGGAGAATATGGAGGGATCTAAAACATGGTTTAAGACATGATTTAACCTTGCTAAGACCCTAGAAAGTGTGGAACAAGCCTTAGCCCTTATTAGCCATAGTAAGGGGTTTTGAGTCTCATGAGTAGGTGAGACCTTAGCAGCAGCATAGCAACTCATTGGTGGGTGGATTGGGAAAGGTTAGGGGATTTATCAAGAAAAGGGAGTCCTAGAGATCCTAGGGTGTGAGGAGAACACCAGGTGATCCAAGAAAAGGATCCAGGAGCATAGACTAGGCTAGTCTATCCCAAACGCCATCCCATCAGATTCTACAAGTAATTCAGGGACTAATTCAATCAACATCATGCTCAACTAACTTCATGAAGAGGGATGACCCCTAATTGACTTCTAAGATACTCGAAAGTGGTCTTAGGTATAGGTTTGGTAAAGATATCTACAAACTGCTCCTTGGTAGAAACATGCTCCAAGATAACTTCTTTACTTTGAACTTTTTCCCTCAAGGAGTGATACTTCAATTCAATGTGCTTAGTCCTTGCATGCAAAAAAGGATTTTTATAAATGTTTATTGCACTTGTATTATCACACAAAATATTTATTGGTTCTGAGATTTTCATCTTCAAACCTTTCGAAATGTGCCTCATCCACATAGCTTGTGTGCAATTCATATAAGCTACTACATACTCAGCTTCAGCAGTAGATTGTGAAGTACAACTCTATTTTTTACTACTCCATGAAACTAGTCTTCCTCATAGAAAGTATGCTCCATCGGTAGTACTCTTTTGGTCATCAATATTTATTGCCCAATTTACATCTGTGTATGCTTCCATATGGATACCATAACCCATAGTTAATAGTACCTTTCATATATCTAAAAATTCTTTTGGTTACCATCAGATGTGCCTCCTTTGGATTCTTCTGAAATCTAGCAACAATACCAAATGCATTTGCAATATCCGGTCGATTGTGAACAACATAGTGTAATTTTCCAATCATTGAACTCTATTCCTTTTCATCTACAGACTTAGACGCATCTTCCTTGGACAACTTACAACCTATAACCATTGGGATTCCAACTGGTTTATAGTCACTCATACCAAAAGTCTTCAAAACCTCTTTCACATACCTAGATTGAGTAATGAAGATACCATTCTTCATTTTCTTTATCTGCAAGCCTATGAAATTTTTTATTTCCCCTAATAAAGACATCTCAAACTCATTCTTCATTTCATCTGCAAAATAATTACTCATGTCATCATTACCTCCAAATATAATGTCATCAAAAAATACTTCACTGACCAGTATTTCATCTCCTTCAGACTTGAGACAAATGGTGTTGTCATCACTGGTTCTATAAAATTCTATCATCATCAGATGATTATGAAGCCATTCATACCATGCTTTGGGTGCCTTCTTTAGTCCATACAAAGATTTATGCAATTTGCATAACATGTCTTCCTTATCTATCAATGCATAACCATCAGGTTTCTCTATATAAACCTCTTCTTCCAATATCCCATTCAAGAATGCAAACTTAGCATCCATTTGGTATACCTTGAACTCTTTATGAGCTACAAATGCAAATAATGTTCTGACACCTTCCAGTCTTGCTACTGGTGTAAAAGTTTCTCCATAATCTTCTCCTTCTTCTTACGCATAACCTTTGAATACTAATATTTCCTTGTTGCGAACTACAACACCATCTTCATTTAACTTGTTTCTGAACACCCATTTAGTACCTATAACATTCTTGTTTACCGATCAGGTTACCAAGGTCCAAGTGTTGTTCTTCTCAATTTGATCCAACTCCTCCTCCATAGCTTTAACCCAATGATCATGACCAAATGCCTCAGCACTTCTAGGTTCAAAGGTGGAGATCATGCAAGAGTTCTCTCTTATTCTCCTTCTTGTTAGTACTCCAGCATCCTTATCCCCAATAATCTGTTCAGGACTATGATTTAGTCTCACATACCTAGGAATAACATGATCATTCTCTTTAGGTTCAACTTCTTCATTATCATCTTCTTCTAAATTTATTTGTTCTGGTTGAACAAGTACATCAGGATTTGCTTTACCGGTTTCTGATTTAACAGTTTCAGGTTCCAAAAGCAAAATGCAAGGATCTTCATCCTTCTTCTCAGAACTGGTTCCTTTTGAAACTTCAGGGCATTCATCTACATGAACATTAGCACTCTCAACAATTTTCTGTGTCCAGTTGTTGAAGCATTTATAGGCCTTACTCATGGTGGAATAGCTAAGAAATATGCCTTCATCACTCTTAGCTTCAAACTTGCTTATGTATTCACCTCTTTTAATAAAACATTTGCTTCCAAATATATTAACATAGCTAACATCAGGTGATCTCCCATACTAGTATTCATAAGGGGTCTTGTCCTTACCTCTTTTCACCAGAACTTGGTTCATTGTGTAGATAACTATACTTACAACTTCTTTCCAAAATATTTTTTCTACACCTCCTTGTATCAACATAGTCCTAGCAGCTTCAACCACTAACTAGTTGTTTCTCTTTTCTATACCATTTTGATGTGGTGTTCTCAGACTTTTTGTCACTCTCTTTCTTAGCTAAGGCCCTGAATGCCTTGAATTTACCAAAAGCTTCATTCTTATCCTTCAAGAATGTGACCTACATCATCCTTGAACAATCATCAGTGAAGATCATGAAATATTTTTCACCTTGAATGCTTCTTGTTCTTATTGGTCCACATAGATCTGTATGAACCAAATCTAACAAGTGCTCCACTGAGAAGGACTTGCTCTTGAAAGTTGAAGAAGTCATCTTTCCTAATTGACATTCTTTACAAAGAGCATTAACCGGTTTGTCTAGCTAAGGCAGACCTCTTACTATCTTAGACTTTCTTACTTTAACAATATTTTCAAAATTTATATGACAAAATCTCCTATGCCAAAGCCATCTATCATCTAGTTTTGCAATCAAATAGTTGCTAACTTTAGGATTAAGATGAAATAGATTACCTCTGGTCTATTTCCCAGTTGCAATCCATTCACCTTTTTTGTCAAATATTTTGCACATACCATTTCTAAACTCTAGTGGGTATCCTCTGTCATTAAGTTATGCCACACTCAAAAGATTGTGCTTTAGGCCTTCAACCCAATAGACATTGTCAGCACTACTCTTCCCATTAAGAGAATTAACTCCCTTACCTTTAACCATACAGGGCGAGTCATTGCCAAATCTAACAACACCACCATCAAATTCCTTCAGGGAAATAAATTTGCTCCAATCACCAGTCATGTGATGTGAACAACCACTATCAATGATCCAATCATCAGAGTTATCCATCCTAGATACTAGTGCCTTCTGATCTCATATTTCTTCCTTAATAGCTACAAATACAATATCTTCACTAGCATCATCATCAGATTCTTCATCAGTAATACCACTGTCAATAGCTACAAGACAATCTCTCTTGCCTTTACCCTTATACTTCTTAAATTTGTCTCTCTTGTATTCATTTTTTCCATTAGGGAAATTAGCTGCTATATGACCAATCTTGTTGCATTTAAAACATTTTAAAGGTAGCTTACCTCTATATTTACCAGTGCCTCTAGGCAGCCATTTTGCCAATAATGCTTCAAGTTCCACTAAGTTGTCTTCATCAACAGTTACCTTAGTCTTGTCAATGGATTTCAGCTCCTGAATAGCTGCAACTCGGATAGCTTAGACTGGTAGCAGGGTTCTCAGTACCTTACTGATTATTGTGGCATCTTCCACCTTCCCTCCTGCACTCTTTATTTCACCAACTATCTCTTTAATCCTTTGACCATATTGCTGGATATTCTCACCTTTAGACATTCTCATGTCATCAAACTTTCCTCTTAAACTCTCCTCTTTTGAAATCTTAACATGTTCATCACCGCTATAAATCTCTTCAAGTTTTTGCTACACTTCATGTGCAGTTTCAAGACCATGAACATTTACATATTCAAGATCGGATAGGGAATTGATAATAGCCTCTAATGCTTGGTGATTTTCTTCTTGTTCTTTCCTCTGATCATCAGTTGGGATTCTAGTAGGTGTAATATACTTAGTTCCTATATGATCCCAATACTAACTACCAAGGCTCTTAATGTAAATCTTCATTCTATCGCTCCATATTCTATAGTTATCTTTGTTGAACTTCGGACCTTCTTTCTTCATCATGATCTACAAGATCTTTTCCTCAAGTTGTTAGGCTTTTAGATTAAAGAGGACCTAAGATGCTCTGATATCAATTGATGGTATGATGAAATAATAAGTATCCGGTAGAATACTGAGAGGGAGGGGTGAATCAGTATACTGAAAAACTGATACAAAGTTCCAAACTCAAATTCAATCACACAAAGTAAACATATCTCAGTCAAGATCAATATTCATGAGAATACTTTGTTGGTATTATAATAGACAAGGAGAGATTGTTGGCATTTCAATAAGGATATTTAGAAGGTTGTTGATGATTATGGATATAATTGATTAAGGATGTTTACTATCTTAATATTATTATTTTGTCATTGATGTCAAGAAATTGATTTTCTAATTTAGTATGATGTTGCCATATCTTAAAAAGTATGATTTGATGAGTATAAAGATGTCAGTAAAAGACACAGAAAGAATGTGATAAATAAGGGGAGGAATAAGTTATTCAATGGGCAACTATTACTGAGTTAGACAATGATGAGATCATGATGTTTAGATTGTTTTGATATCCTACATATGTTATTGATTGTAAGGTTAATACTATACTATGTTACCGAGCAAAGAACCTAGTCGGTAAACCCTAAGGAACCTAGTCGGTAAACCCTAAGGTTATCGCTATCGGTTAATGAAGGCAGAATGTCTACCAAGTGAAGTTTAGTATTTATCGAGTTGCAATTGAGTAGTAATAGAATACATTGAATGAATAAAAGCATTATTTAATGAAGGAAGCTGATGAGCTGGCTATGATTAAATGATTGGTATGTCATGCATGAAGTTTGTTAAAGAATCTATGGCAAAGGAAAATCGGCAGGAAGATCTACAGCTCAGATTGAACCGCAATACCCTAGCACAAGTTCCAAGAAATGTATGCAAGTTCCAAGGGGGGGTAAAACATTTTTTAGATCGAAGGATACATTGAACCTGGTTAAATTTTGAAGATATGATGGCTATGATTGATCATGGGAAATGTGATCAAGGAGATTAAGCGGTCAGCAAATTGTTTATAAATAAGGAGCTATTGATAAACAATGTATGCAGGCAAATGTATGCACAGGGATGCTACATAGTGATTACCCAGCACAGAAGCTTGAAGACATATTTGAATAATAGAGTATAGAGCCCAGTAGATGGACAAGATAAGTCCTATTGTATTGAGCAAATAAGAATTTTCTTTAGCATTTTAGATGTGAAGTTGCAGATAGATTTTTATTACTATTATTTTGTGAAGTGACAGAAAATCTCTTAACTGAGTGGACTTAACAGTCCTATTTGTAAAACCCTCTAGCAAGGTGACATTTTGATTGAGTGTTTGAAATCCCTTAACAAGGTCACTTCTAACAAGGTGAATATTCTGACAGATTTGAGGGAAATCCCTTAACCGGGTCACATCTAGCAATGTGTTTGTAATCTTTAATAGGATTTTCTTTTAACTGAGCATACTCTAGAAGAGTATACTTCTTAGTGGGTCTGAAATCCCACAGTGGTTTTTCCCTATTTGGGTTTCCACGTTAAATCTGGTGTTATGAGTGTTATGATGTTTATATGCTTTTGAGTTTGCATGTTTAGCAATTTTGGATATATTAATGAAGTATATGTTATCGAGGTTGAATCTATTGTTTTTATGGAAGATTAAGTTTGTATGATTCACCCCTCCCTCTCATCTTATTAGCTTGGCATCTATACTTAACTTTAAGTATCAGAACTCAAAGTGGGAATTGCAAAGATCCTTAGACAAATTGGTGGTTTACAAGAGGTAGAGTTGATAGGCAGGGGTAAAGGGACTATTTTCCCTGCAGCTACCATAGCCCACTAATTTGTAATAACAAAGGGAGGCTGGAATTGCTTTGAGGATTTCCTCAAGCCTTATCATTTGTCCACCGCAGTGTCCAGGTGTGCTGATCCAAAAGACTTCTTCAATGGTATGTTTAGAAAGAAGGCAGCATGCAGAGGTAGGCCTCATCAATTCCAGTTTCCTGAAGACCTCATTAGAAATGAGTTTGATCTAGATGAGCAAAAGCTAAGGAAAGAGAAGTGGGTGGCTTATAAGAAAGCCTTGGATTGTGTGCATCAGTTTGATGCCAGCTATGACCCATTATCTCGCTTTTTCCCTCTGGAGGAGAAAATAAAGTTTTTAATTGTTTGCTTTGAAGATGTGATGCAGACCCTGAAGGAGAAGAGGGAAGGTGTAATCAAAAGCAACCCTGAGAAGGCAAGAATGATCCTAAGTAGGTCATCTTCCAGCAAAGCAATCCCTCTTGGTGATTATACACTGCATAAGAAATCCAGTTATAGTGTGTTGATGCCTACAACAGGGGAGCCCTCTACCTCCAAAGGAAAGAGGAAGATACAAGATGTCATTGACATCCAAGAAAGCCCAAAGAAGAAAAGGGTGGGGAAAGAAGTACACTCAGATACACCTTTGTATTCCCCATCCCAATCTCCTATCCATATAGGAAATGAGCAAGCAGCAGCTGAGCAACTCTAACAGTTAGGTAGGAAGGAATGCCAGAAGAACCCATTGCTGCTGAAATGGATATCACTACCACTAAACTCAAAGGTCAGGAGTGGGATCCTAAGATAAAGAAGGCAAGTAATGCCTTCTTAGCTGATAACAATTTTGTCACATCAGAAGCATTTATGCAGTTTATATGGAAACAACACATAGATAAATATAATGCTAGATGTGAAAAGAGAAAGGCTGAGCAGCCTAATAAAGATCCAGCCCTGGTAGAAGAGGAAATAAAGCAAGAGATGATGGAAGAATTCAAAACCATCACCCCTGAGCAAGGAAGAGATATGGTAGCACAAGATGGAGTGCTTATTTTACCCGAATGGGATATAGCAGACGCCCTGGTACTAGATGCAATGAGAAAAGAGACTAAACCCATGGAGGGGATTACTTTCAATAAGGATAATGCTGCACTCATCATGTGGTCTCTCAAGAGAAATGAGAGTAAGAAAAGCAAAGACACCCCAGGGTCAAGTTACCTTGGTGGGATGATGGTGAAGAGAGTGCAGAGTATAGGGGTAGTGGAAGCTGCTAGCACTGTGTTAGAGACTACAAAATTTAGTGTTGCAGTAGCAGAGAAGGAAGCCAAAGAGAAAGAGACCCTCCAAGTCAAGTTGGAAACAGTTTTGAAGGCCTATAACAATGCCAAGGAGGAGGTAAGAGGTAAGGATAGCATTATTGCCAAGCTGCAGAGCCAGTTCACTGGACAATACCATCAAGGTGAGTCTTCAACACTGATGATCTCCTCTTCTCCTGCAAGACCTCCACGTACTAGCCCTATCATTGAGTTTCCACCATCTCCAGCACCCTCCAGCTCTCAAATGGTTGAAATTACTCCTCAAGAATTATAAAACTTAAAGCAGGCTCAGGCCTTATATGCAAAGAAGTATGAGGAGAGAGTAAGGGCTACAATTTCCAGTTTTGCAAATACAATAAATGCCTCATTGCTCTACAACAATGTAGGTAAAATTATGGATATATGGAATGAGCTCAGGAGAGACAAGGCCATTTTGACACCTATTTTTGACAAATGGAGGCCTAGGGAGCAAGATTTAGAGTTTATGTGTGTATCTTACGATGAAGCAAGGGCCAATCCCATCATTAAATCCACTTTTGATGTCGCTAAAGTCTCAGTACAATTAGCAGCAGAGGTGGATAATGTTGATAGGAAGGTTAATTTGTGCAAAAAGGAGTACATTGATCAAGTTTTTGAGTTGCTCCCAGGAGTTTTTGCTAGCCCGGATCAATTAAAGGATAAACAAATGTAGCTTAAGGAGATAGAAGCTAAATTGTTAGCAAGAGTTAAAGGAATTATTGATCTAGACGATGCTTCTTTCTTTGTTTTGACAATACAAGAGATAGAGAAAATTAAGTCACATTATGGTTTTCTCAATTCAGAAGTCAACAAAATGAGAAATTCTTGGAAAAGGTTGACTAAGACTAAGGATAAAGTGATTAATTTCTCATGGCCGACAAAAGAGGTGTATGATGAGTGGACAACTAAATATGCCACCCATGATCTAGAACAGTTGGAGAGCACCCCTGAAAAGGTAGAAGAGGTTGCAACTGAACAGTTGTTGAAGAAATTGTAGAGGTCAAAAAGATCTTGTAACCTCTTTATTTTGAAAGAAATGATTGTAAAAAACTCTCCTCAAGAAGTCTGAAGCTTTGTGCATCCATGTTGTTATAAATGGATACCAGGACTAGAGGAAAAGGGATCGCAAAAGAATTGTAAGAAAACACTGAAGAAATTTATCTAAGCTTTTCTAAGTCTAATGGAGAATACTCAAAAACCTCTTGTAATATTTTTTGAACTTAATATCAATATACAGACCATCGGTTTTGAGTGAAGCTTTGTGTCGTCTTCAAGTGTGTTCACAATTTGTTTACTGTTTTCATTCTGAATAATCCAGGGTTATTTCGTTTGAATGGAATTGCAAAGCAATTTTTAGTAGAAGTGTTTGCTAGCTTTTCTCTTTAGGAGGGAAATTAAAGATGCGGGGATCACTCATACCAGTAAACTCTTTGGAAGAGACTTTGAATTTTGATGATCATAGCTTAATTTGGAATGCATAAGTTCTCATAGGTGTCAGGCATATACAAGGATTAATAGAAAACAAGCCAATGGGATGCATAAAGACATTTTGTTTGAGGAGTCTTATTTGAGTTTAGATGACTCTGTGACCTTGGATAAGGCATTGGTATTGATTGAAGTTGTTTATTGCATATTTTGTTGATCGAAATGCTGAATTTAAGTATAATTTCCATTCTTTGTTTTCAGTTGATTTCAGGGTGAATAGATCCACTGGTTTTCTAGACTAGTTTGCTGTGGGTTTATGTTTGAAAGTGTGAATTCAATTCACAAAGGTATACCCACCTGGGCTCTGAGTAAGTCCGAAGTGTAGAAGGTTCAATCAAACCTTGTCATATGTTGTCTTGAGAATTTCCTTATCTTTAATGTATCTTCTGCACCGAGTTTAATCATATTATTTTAAGGATGTTAAAGGGAATCAGATTTTGAAGACAACATCTGCAATGATCATGGTATTAAAAGACAAATCTCTGCACCAAGAACTCCACAACAAAATGGAATAGCTGAGAGAAGAAATAGATCTATTGTGGATTGTGCCAGAACCATGATGATTGAAAAGAAAGTGCCACAAACATTTTGGAGAGAAGCAATAAGCACAGCAGTTTACACCTTGAATCGAGTATAACTGAAGAAAGGAACTTTGAAGACACCATATGAAATCTGGTATGACAAGAAACCTAATGTAAGTTATTTTAAAATCTTTGGAAGTAGATGCTATGTACACAAAGATGATAGAAATGGCAAGTTTGATCAGAAAAGTGAAGAAGGAACATTTCTAGGTTATTCTTCTAGAAGCAAAGCATTTAAATGTCTAATCAAATCATCTAACAAAATAGTAGAAAGTGAAAATGTGAAAAATGATGAATTTGCAGAAAGAAATGATGAAGGAAACTCCAAAGAACCAGATGATTATGATGAATTTGTCTATGTTCAACCGACAAGTCTTACCAAGAAAACTACAGAAGGAAATGAAGAGAATATCCAGTTATCGAGTGATGAAGAAGATCATACAGAGCCTACCGAGCCTGTATTAGCCAAGTATGTCAGAAGACATCATGCATCAAGTCAGATTATAGGAGATAAGGATGATCCAGTGATGACAAGGAACAAACTGAGACAAAACACATGTCTGATATCTGAATTTGAACCGAGGATAGTGAAAGAGGCATTTAACAGTGAAGATTGGATAAATTCTATGACAGAAGAGATTGATAAAATTAAGAAGAATGACACATGGACACTAGTCCCAAGATTGAAGGACAAAAATGTAATCAGTACAAAGTGGATTTTTAGAAACAAGCTGAATGAAAAAGGTGAGGTCATTCGAAATAAAGCAAGACTAGTTTGCAAAGGTTATGCCCAAAAAGAAGGAATTGATTATGGTGAGACTTTTGCACCTATGGCAAGACTTGAAGGAGTAAGAACATTGTTGGCATATGCTGCTTACAAGAATTTCAAGGTATATCAAATGGATGTCAAATCTACATTTCTGAATGGTATATTAGAAGAAGAATTTTTTATTGAACAACTTGAAGGATTTGTTGAAGACAAGAATAAAAATTAGGTATGTAAATTGAACAAAGCTTTATATGGTTTGAAACAAGCACCTAGAGCATGGTATGAAAGATTGCACTCTTATTTAATCAAGATTGGTTTTATAAGAACAAGTGAAAACAACAATATGTACGTGAAGAATGATGAAAATGGAATACTGATCTCAGCCATATTTGATGATGATATTATCTTTTGTGGAAATGACTCTTTATGCAAGAACTTTGGAAATGAAATGAGCAAAGAATTTGAGATGTCATTAATCAGTGAGATAAAGAATTTTATAGGTTTATAGATATTGCAAATGAAAAATGAGATTTTCATTACTCAATCCAAGTACATAAAGGAAATCTTGAAGAAATTTGGAATGGAGGATTCAAAACCAGTAAGTACTCCTATGACTACCAACTATAAACTATCAAAGAATGATGAATCTACATCTGTAGATGAGACACTTTACCGATCCATGATTGGAAAGCTACAATATGTTATTCACAATAGGCCAGATATAGCACATGCAGTAGGTATAGTTGCAAGATTCTCTGCAGATCCTAAGGAAACACACATGACAACAATCAAGAGAATTTTTAGATACTTGAAAGGCACTGAGGATTATGGATTAGTATATCAGAAAGGAAATGACTTTGATTTAAAAGTTTATACTGATGTTGATTGGGCAGTCAACATTGATGACAGGAAAAGCACGAGTGGAGGAGCTTTCTTTTTAGGAGAAAGACTAGTGAGTTGGCTTAGCAAGAAACAAGGATGTGTTTCACAGTCAACACTAGAAGCTGAATACGTTGCTGCAACATTGAATTGTATCAACATAGCATGGATCAAACAACTATTGGATGGTATAAATGAGAAAGTTACCGAGCCAGTACCTATATTCTGTGACAATACTAGTGCCATTAACATTTCAAAATATGCACTCTAAGACAAAGCACATCTCTATCAAATATCATTATCTTAGAGAAGAAGCTCAAGAGAAGAAAGTGGTGTTGGAGTATGTTAGCACAAAGGAACAAATAGCAGATATCTTCACCAAGCCACTGCCAAGGGACACTTTTGAGTATCTCAGAAGTAAGTTAGGGGTCCTACCCCTATCTTTCATTCACTGATCGAGTTTGGTGAAAGAATCAATTCGATGACTCTACAGAATATCTCTTAGGAGTTGATGTCAATTTACACACTTTAGGATGTTTTCTAAAGGTGTGCAGGAAACAATATAGGGAACAAAAATTGAAGACAAAATGCTCTAACTGAGACTAAGTTGACATAACAACAAGAAATCACTTCATATAGGAAGAAATTATGTTTTAGTTCTTTACTTTTTGGCATTGTTGTCAAAGGGGAAGAAGACTGGAGAAAAGGAGTGGATACTAATGTATGGGGGAGAAGACTGATGATAGGGGGAGAGCATTTCAGCATTTCAGAATCTCACAACAATCTGAATCAATTAGGGGGAGATTGTTGGCATTATAATAGACAAGGAGAGATTGTTGGCATTTCAATAAGGATATTGAGAAGGTTGTTGATGATTATGGATATAACTGATTAAGGATGTTTACTGTCTTAATATTATTATTTTGTCATTGATGTCAAGAAATTGACTTTCTAATTCAGTATGATGTTGCCATATCTTAAAAAGTATGATTTGATGAGTATAAAGATGTCGGTAAAAGACACAGAAAGAATGTGATAAATAAGGGGAGGAATAAGCTAATCAATGGGCAACTATTAATGAGTTAGACAATGATGAGGTCATGATGTTTAGATTGTTTTGATATCCTACATATGTTATTGATTGTAAGGTTAATACTATACTATGTTACCGAGCAAAGAACCTAGTCGGTAAACCCTAAGGTTATCGCTATGGGTTAATAAAGGCAGAATGTCTACCGAGTGAAGTTTAGTATTTACCGAGTTGCAACCAAGTAGTAACAGAATGCATTGAATGAATAAAAGCATTATTTAATGAAGGAATATGATGAACTGGCTATGATTAAATGATTGGTATGCCATGCATGAAGTTTGTTAAATAATCTATGGAAAAGGAAAATCAGTAGGAGGATCTATAGCTCAGATTGAACCGCAATACCCTAGCACAAGTTCCAAGAAATGTATGCAAGTTCCAAGGTGGGGTAAAACATTTTTCAGATCGAAGGATACATTGAACCTAGTCAAAGTTTGAAGATCTGATGGCTATGATTGATCATGGGAAATGTGATCAAGGAGATTGAGCGGTCAACAAATTGTTTATAAATAAGGAACTGTTGATAAACAATGTATGTGGGCAAATGTATGCACAGGGATGCTACATAGTGATTACCGAGCATAGAAGCTTGAAGACCTGTTTGAATAACAGAGTATAGAGTCCAGCAGATGGACAAGATAAGTCCTATTGTATTGAGCAAATAAGAATCTTCTTTAGCATTTTAGATGTGAAGTTGCAGATAGATTTTTATTACTATTATTTTGTGAAGTGATAGAAAATCTCTTAACCGAGTGGACTTAATAGTCTTATTTGTAAAACCCTCTAGCAAGGTGACATTCTGATTGAGTGTTTGAAATCCTTTAACAAGGTCACTTCTAACAAGGTGAAGATCCTAACAGATCTGAGGGAAATCCCTTAACCGAG
This sequence comes from Cryptomeria japonica, assembly GCF_030272615.1. Taxonomy (NCBI): domain Eukaryota; kingdom Viridiplantae; phylum Streptophyta; class Pinopsida; order Cupressales; family Cupressaceae; genus Cryptomeria; species Cryptomeria japonica. The sequence goes on from NC_081413.1 coordinate 740,710,691, forward strand.
TCACATCTAGCAATGTGTTTGTAATCTTTAATAGGATTTTCTTTTAACCGAGCATACTCTAGAAGAGTATATTTCTTAGTGGGTCCAAAATCCCACAGTGGTTTTTCCCTATTTGGGTTTCCACGTTAAATCTGGTGTTATGAGTGTTATGATGTTTATATGCTTTTGAGTTTGCATGTTTAGCAGTTTTGGATATATTACTGAAGTATATGTTACCGAGGTTGAATTTGTTGTTTTTATGGAAGATTAAGTTTGTATGATTACCCCCCCCTCTCATCTTATTAGCTTGGCATTTGTACTTAACTTTAAGTATCAGAACTATCATACTTGACATCAACCGGCTTGACTGTTATGACAACTTAATAGTAAACAACTTCAATCTTTTAAACATCAACAATGCTTAATCACAACTCAACATATTCATCTCTCAATTCTTCTAGTTATCATGTCTTATCAAAAGTTAATCAAATAAACAAATAAGATCAAACCACAAAAATATTCACCACTTGACACAAATGTTTATAAGTGGAAAACCCAAATAGGTAAAAAAAAATGGTGAGATGAGACTCACAAGGATAGCTGTTTGAACTCTTCTAAAGTTTGCCTTGTTAGGAGCCAAGCCTATTAAAGCTTTACAATAAGTCCCGTTAAGAACTAATTCCAGTTAGGAATCACCCAGTTAAGGGATTTACAAATATGCCTTGATGAAAAGCACAATACCCTATTAGGATTAACGTCGTTGGAGGATTTAAGAATCCAAGCTAATGGACCACCTTGTTAGAGGATTTAATGAGTAACCAAGCTTGTTAGAGCTTACCCGGTTAAGGGATTTCACTTCTGCTATAATTGCTAGAAAATAACAGGTTTTCTTGATCTATCTGAATAGCACTACATTTGCTTGATCATATCCTTTTAAGCTTCAAACTGCTTTCACTCAAAGTGCATATCCATTCACTAGTTAGGCAAGAAACACTCAATAGATTTCTACCAATCTTGCCAACAACTTTTACAAGCAACTTCATCGACCTTAAATACAAATCAATTAGGTTGGTAACACAACAAAAACCTAATTCTCATCATCAAGATTACAAAAAAATTAGTACAATCTTGACCATTAGAAATCATGACAATCTCTTCACATTCTTCAAGAAAATTCCAACTGCTCCATGATCACCACTCCATCAGAATTTGTAACTCATCATGTGTTGTGCATTAGATGCAATCCACTTTGCTCCTTCCCTAGACAATAAACAAATGTGCCAAAAAAATTTGAACTTATCCTCATACAATGATCACACGTGTCTCCATCATTACCTCTCATCAGATAATAAACCAACAAACTTGATTGGTTAGGGTTTAACAGCTGATAGGGTTTACCGATTACATTGCATAGAAAGGTTTAACCATTTACACCATTTTACCGGTTCAACTCACAAACTTAACATACCGGTTTACAATGTCTTCCACAAAGCTCTTCTTACCGGTTACTAGACAATATCAAAAACAACAATATCAACAATAACATGAACACCATTACTGATTCAATTGACATCAATGACAACATATCATTAATGCAATCTCTATGCAAAATGCCAACAATATCCATCATACACTATATTGTGTTGTAGTCCTTGGACCTATTACACCAACTTTCCAATCCCACTAGATAGGAGAAAGAGAATCAAACTTTGCAATGGCAACATAAGGTTGCACACATGCATCCCAATCACCGACCTTGTGAGTAGTACGAGGAAAATAAGTTGTCACATCTCGAATACCCTGTATCTCCCCAAACTGTTGGAGTACACGGCCAGGAAGATGCATATCAATAACCTTGTGACAACCAACATCTCACCCAATAAGATATCTCTATTGTTGACATAAAGGAAGATGATGGACATCATCATCCCAACTGAGGCAAGTAAGATAAGGTCTCCATGAAAAGTACTATAGTGTATCAATTTGATGACACCAATACAAAAATGTTACCAGATGGCCTATGTCTAATTCCAACAGTGTATTTGTAAGCATATGGCTTCTCTAGCTCTAAATCAACATGTATCATAGGATGAAATATAGCCATGTGTTTCCAAGCCCATATCTAGAGAAAAGGAACACCACATCCAATGGTTTTTTGTTGCAAATATACAATCCCATGCATCTGATGATATAAAATAGAAAAAAGATAGGGACCCCAAGCAAACACTCATCTATCAATAGCCATATCGTGAATCACTCATCCCCATCCAACAGGGAAACCATGGGTACATCTATCAGGGATCAATAATCCACCAACATTGCAACCAAGAACAATGGTGAGATCATCATAATAAAAATTATTCCAATGAATCTCATAATGACCTTGGATATGAAGACCATCCTTAGAACACTCAAATAGAACACACAAAGTAGATACCCCATCACTACGATCAAAAGTAACTCGAGCACCAAATATGGGAATGTGCAAAATACGCCACACATCCTCAAGTGTGATAGAAGCCTCACCTATCAGAAGATGAAATGAACAAGTCTCTGAATGCCACCACTCAATAAAAGTAGTAATCATGGCCATGTTGGTTGTAACCTCAGGGAAGTGCACTATATGAAATAATCCAACTTGTCGAAGAAAAGTAGTATCTGTAGGTCCCGAAGACAACTGAGAGGGGGGGTTGAATCAGTTTTCTAATAAATTCAAACCAAAAACTTATTAGCCAACTTAATGCTTAATACCGGTAAATCAGTTAAGTATGCATGTAGACAGTGTTAACAGTAAATTGCTATATCGATAAAAATTAATGCATGAAACATAAGCACAAAGTCATCTACAACACATGACACCAATATTTGTACGTGGAAACCCTGTAAGGGAAAAACCATAGTGGGAAACCTTACACACAATTAGATGATACTACTACAGATAGTATGTGTACAAGAGGGGTCTACACATGCAGAAAGGCCAACAGCCTAGAGCTCACTGCTCAATCACAAATGGGAGTCACACTGACTACAGTTGGATGGTTAAATCCAATAAGAATGTACTGCACAAAATAGCATCTTCATATGTTGGATTCAGTACCGGTGTAATGCTGATATGCTTCTACAAAAACCTAACTTCACCTTCAAATGATGTCTTCATGTATGCCTCTGCTTTATCTTGCATATACCTTTAAATCTTTTTCACATTCCACACTTGATCTTATAAATAAAATCTTACATTTATACCATACCCTAAGACCAATTTTAGTAGGTCGGCTCTACAAGATATTATAATAAAATTTTTTTACAAACAATACAATATCTGATGCAATAACTGATTGAACATGTCAACTTAATGCATTTACAACAATAATAAATCATCTCCATAGCGTGCCATGCTGATCTGGAAAAGATAAACCTGCCGGTGTAACCCTAGATAACCTGGACCTATTTGCCGGTAAAAGAAAATATGCAAATAAGAATATACCAATGATTATTACTTCAAAATAAAGTTCCCACATGATGTCTTCGACATTACCAAGTATCTTCCATGTCATTCCAGGTACCGGTGAACATTATATCCTGTCAGTTAATCATATACCGGTAACTGTTGCACAGTTTATTGTTTGCTGGTGAATGTTGCTGGATCTCCAAAGTAGGTGTATTTAGTAGGTGTTGACATCAATGACAAAACCATACCAAAATACCAACAATCTCCCCCTTTGGCATTGATGGCAACACAAGATGGGAAAACCATCAAAGTGTCAAAACAGAGATGCCAAGTGTAAAACCAACAATCTCCTTAAAGTGACAATCTCTCCCCCTGGAAGCAACATGAGTTATTTTTTGTTTTCTTGTACCAATTTTCACCATAGATATCTCTCCTCAATTGATAATGTGTTTTTCCATATATCTCTCCCCCTTTGACATCAAATGCCAAAGCTACAAAATTTAAGTCCATACAAAAATACCAACTACTCCCCCTGAGAAGTAGCTTCCTCATCAAATACCAGAATAAAAGATTTGTCCATTTAATTTTGTTGGTTGATGACAATCATCAACTATCTAAGTCTTTACCAGTGGAGGTATGACTCTGAGCTGATCTCTGAGATACTCAAAAGTTTCCTTAGGCAAAGGTTTTGTGAAAATATCTACAAGTTGTTCTTTAGTATTCACATAAACTAGTTTTATCTCCTTTTCTTCAACTTTTTCCCTTAGAAAATTCAGTTTGATAGAAACATGTTTTGTTTTAGAATGTAATACTAGATTCTTAGATATATCAATTGCTGCAGTGTTATCACAATATATAGTAATAGGTTCCTTGCATTTTACCTTTATGTCTTTCAACATTTGCTTAAGCCAAAGTACCTGTGTACAGTTTGTTGCTGTTGCAACATATTCTGATTCTGCTATTGATAAAGATGTACAACTCTGTTTCTTACTTAACCAAGAAACTAATCTCTTTCCAAGAAAGAATGCTCCTCTAGTGGTGCTTTTTCTATCATCCACATCTCCTGCCCAATTTGCATCTGTATATGCATATAGATCAAAATTTTCATCTTTAGGATACCATAATCCAAGATTTGTTGTGCCTTGTAAGTACCGGAAAATCCTTTTTACTATTGATTCATGATTTTCCCTAGGATTACTCTAAAATCTAGAAACTATACATACTGCATTCATAATATCAGGTCTGGTTTGTGTCAAATATAGTAAACCTCCTATCATAGATTTGTATCTAGTTGGATTAATAGGTGTAGATTCATCCCTTTGAGATAATTTGTCATTTGTAGTCATAGGTGTGCTTACCGGTTTAGAGTTCTCCATCCCAAATTTCTTAAGTAGTTCTTTCAAGTACTTAGATTGACTTAAAAATATGCCTTTATCAGTCTGTAAAATCTGCAATCCTAAAAAGAATTTTATTTCTCCAATTATAGACATTTCAAATTCTTGCTACATTTCAAGAGAAAATTCTTTGCATAATTCATCTTCTCCTCCAAAGATTATATCATCAACAAATACTTCAATAATCAAGATGTCATCATTAGTTACTTTGTAATATAAATTGCTATCTGCATTTCCTTTAGTAAAACCAATCTTTAAAAGATACTTATCCAATCTTGCATACCAAGCTCTTGGACCTTGTTTTAATCCATACAAAGCTTTTCTTAATCTGCAAACCATATCATTGTCATCTGTCAAGGAAAATCCATCAAGTTGTTCAATATAGACTTCCTCTTCAAGATCTCCATTCAAAAATGCATATTTAATATCCATTTGATAAACTTTGTAATCCTTGTGAGCTGTGTTATCACTGTTTAAAATTGGGTTTTTCTTTTCCCATGATTGGCTATGGTATTTTGAATTTTTTGAATAGGGTGTAATTCCAAGTGCTTCAGCTTTGTTCTAGACCTTAGGGGTTTAAGGGTTTTTGATTTTTAGATCCTATCTTATTTGTTTTAAACCCTCTGGTTTCTAATCTGTCGTTACTTTATTCACTTAAGTTATGGGTCGTGGGGTTGTAGGAAGTGTCCCCCCTTGTTATTTGCCTAGGCGGTTACGTTGATTATTTAAAAAATTTTATGCCTTGTATGCTTTTCTTCTAAAGTTGTCAGGCCCAGTAACTAATGCGCATCTCGCGGATGGATCTACGGCTCACGCTATTTCGCTAGGCAAAGTTGCGCGTAGTTTATACCCCGTGAAATAGCGAAAACCACATGGCATGCCACATAGATGATCCAGCTGGTTGTTAGCAGCGAGTAAAATGGTGGCACGTGGCACAAATCACAACAGTCAGTAGATCCGGGTTAAAGGTTAAAAGGCGGGCCCCAGAGGTGAGTCAGGGCGCAGGTGGATATGACCTGGCGGGTACAGCTGTTAATAACACCTGGAGCCACGTGGTTTCCTTCTGGCGAATGACAGAGCGACAAATTAGCGTCACAGGTGACTGGATGCCAGGTGTTCGTGATGAGTCAGCGGGCCCACCATTCTTGAGAGCCTTTTCAAAGGATTAAATGTCGATCAACTTCAGAGATGATCCAACGGTCGGCGCTATTTCGCAAGGGTAAGATGCTCACTCTTTACGCCCACGAAATAGCGAGAATGAACGAGAACCGTCCACGTTTTATGATAATGATGTGGGAGATAGACCTGTTGAGATGAAAGTGGGGCCCCCGTGGTTTCCTTCTAGTGAATGACAGAGTGACAAATCAGCGCCGCAGGTGACTGGATGCCAGGTGTTCGTGACGAGTCAGCGGGCCCACCATTCCTGAGAGCCTTTTCAAAGGATTAAATGCCGATCAACTTCAGAGATGATCTAATGGTCGACACTATTTCGCAAGGGTAAGATGCTCACTCTTTACGCCCGTGAAATAGCGAGAATGAATGAGAACCGTCCACGTGTCATGATAATGACGTGGTTTGAGAAGAAAGTGTGGGCTCGCCAAGGTGGAAACGTCGGTATAAAAAAGACACGCGGCCAGTATCAAGTGGAATGCGAAGGGGATTTCACGGCCAATGATTTGATGCCACGTGGTATTATGTAGCCAATAGAAAAGCAGGACCTAGAAAAAGGCCAAAGCCGTTAGTTAATCTGACGCTTGATCAAGTTTCTTTTGATCGAACGGTTGGCGCTATTTCGTAGAACTAAGCTACCCGGTAGTTATGCCTCGCGAAGTTGCGAAAGAGCAAAATGGAACACTTGTAGGAATGTTGTGACCCATTGGAGCGAAGAATACGAATTCTCGTATGAATTCAATTTCGAAGGGACGGTCGAAGCATGCGGAATCAATGTTATAGTTAAGGCCCTGAGTACAAATATTTGATTTCCTAACTACCAAGTGAAGATATCTTTTAAAAGATTTTGCAGAAGAGCAGAAGCAGAGTTATCTTTTTCAGATATAGAGCAAATTGTTTCAGTTACAGAGCAATTTCCTTCAAGCAAAAATTAGGTTCTCTTATATTTTTGTAGCAATTCTGGTGTGGTGTTTCAAGTAAGATAATTCTTCAATTGCAGGATTGTTTTAGAGTGATATTCATTTTCTTGCATCTTCAAAATGGCTCCTAAAAGGGAATTTTCCAACAACGTTAATTATTTGGAAAGAAGTGTATGTGATGATTTTTTAGAACAGTTGACGTTGTCAACCAATCAGGCATCAAAGGCTAAAGAGTTAGTGCCCAGGGCTCCCTGTCTGAAGATAGGAGAAGGATTGTATGACAAGGGTAATTGGCTGAGAGACCCACACGTGGGACTGTCCGGGTTGGGGTTGTTTAAAGTTGGATTTGGAATGAGAAATTCTCCTACCCCTCAAAACAGTATCTAGGACCTAGATGTTGGGAAATTGGTAGTCCCAGGGGTATTCATGGATACAGACCTGCTAACCCAAATGGAATTGAATTATGATCAAGTCACAAGATGCATCCGAGATGTAAATGGGAAAACCCTTGTCGAAATTAATGCTGAAGAATTAAGGACAGCATTTGGGTTTAATGAGTTCACAAACTTCCTAGAACCCATAAATTTCACATCATTAGCCCAAGTTTACAGTGCACAGAGAAGTCATCTCAGGAATGGGCCTCTCAAGGAGCTTTTTAAGAAAATAGGAGGGTTAGCAGTTGTAGGACCCAATACACAAGAGCCCTTCTCATTGAGTATGTTTACCCTGAGGGCTAAAGGAATGTATTGGGCACTTTGTCAAGTCCTAGGAGAAGATGCTGAAGCAAATATGCCAAATCATTACTTGCTAATGATTGCCCAGATTTTCAATCCTTCTCTTGCTATCACATTTGATTATGCCTCCTTCATCGCCAATGTTGTCCATGGAGGCTTGATAGGAATAAAGAATGGAAAGGTGGATAGACCTTTTGGATGGTATTCACTCTTAATGCACCTTTTTCTCTTCAAAGGTTGTGATTATTTTGCCAGTGGACTAGACCTGGTTAAGGAAAAGGAAGGAGAAAAAATGCCAGTACAATTATGGAGTACTGTGTTGTCATGGGATAGAGCGGATGCTAGTTTTTTGAAGTTTGAAAAATATTTTGCATCCAAAATAAGAACTCTCTTATGCTCTGATAACCCAAGAGTCCCCAAGGTTCTTCTGGAATTTGTAAGGCCAAAAGAATTCACAGAGAACATCAAGATTGTTCATAACTGGGGCGACATTTATTTATATCTAGTCTCCATAGTTTTCAGAGTTTTTGGTTTCAGGGGTACTCCATTTTTGTTACCTTACCAGGTCCCTCTCAAAGTGGGAATAGCGGAGATCCTTAGGCAAATTGGTGGCCTACAAGAGGCAGAGTTAACAGGCAGAGGCAAAGGGACTATTTTCCCTGCAGCTACCATAGCCCACCAATTCATAATAACAAAGGGAGGCTGGAATTGTTTTGAGGATTTCCTCAAACCTTATCATTTATCCACTGCAGTGTCTAGGTGTGCTGACCCAGAGGACTTCTTCAACGGTGTGTTTAGGAAGAAGGTAGCATGCAGAGGTAGGCCTCACCAATTCCAATTTCCTGAAGACCTCATCAACAATGAATTTGATCTAGATGAGCAGGAACTAAGGAAAGAAAAGTGGGTGGCTTACAAAAAAGCCTTGGATTTTGTGCATCAAGTTGATGCTAGCTATGACCCATTGTCTAGCTTCTTCCCATTGGAAGAAAAAATAAAGTTTTTGATTGTTTTCTTTGAAGATGTGATGCAAACACTAAAGGAGAAGAGGGAAGCTGTGATTAAAAGCAACCCTGAAAAGGCTAGAGTGATCCTAAGCAGGTCAACTTCCAGCAAGGCAATTCCTCCTGGTGATTACACATTGCATAAGAAATCGGGTTACAG